>NC_080833.1:4434913-4734913 GCF_030435755.1 Ochotona princeps | reverse complement strand
CATCTGTTGACTCGCTACTCAAATGACCATAAGTGCTTGAACGGTGCTGGTCGAAAGCCAGGGCTAGGTCATTCTTCCAGGTCTTCCGTGTGGGGGTAGGGACTGACTCATGGACTTGGGCCATCGTTAACTACTGCTGTTCCAGGTACATTAGCAGGGAGCCGGACCGGAAGTGGAACAGCTGGTGCTGGAACTGGTTGCCCTATGGGATCCTGACACTGCAGGTGCAGGCTTACCCACCTAGTAATGCCATGACACTGGCCATTCTATTTTGTTTTTGTTTTTGAATTTTTGTTTATTTGAAAGGCTCCAAGACAAAAAGAGAGAGATTGATTTTTTTCCAGTGGCTGATTTGAACACCAGATCCCCACATCAGCCTGGACTGGACCTGAGACTGAAACCGGGAGATGAGAATGGGGTTAGCAGGGACCTAAGTCCATGAGTGTATGCATAAGAAGCTCCAACTCAGACTTAGACACTTGAATATGGGGTGTGTGGGCTTCCCAAGTGGCATCTTAGCTGCCTTGCTGAATGCCCGTCCTCGGCCTGTGGGTTTGGGCAGTGTTGGATGACATGCATCCATCGTTGCAGCCTCATTCAGAATGAGCTTCCTGCTCTCGGCGTAACCCATGTTCCACCTGCTCACCTCTGTTCTCCCCCAAGTAACTAACAGTCACTCATCTTTTGAGTCTCCTCTGGTTCTGCTTTTCTGAATGCCATGTGGTTGAGCTTACACGATGTCTGCCCTTTTCATAGTGACTTCTTTCACTTAATAATGTGTGTGTAGGTTCTTCCTCGTCTCTAAGAATATAATGCTATTTTTCATCACTGATCACATTGCATTGTATGGGTGTGCTATATTTAATGTATCCATTTGTCTATTGAAGGACATCTTGGTTGCTACCGAATTTTGGTGATTATGGAAAAAGCTGCTGTGTTTGTGTGCAGATTTTTCTTTGGAAATGTTTTTAACTTTCTGCATAAATAGCAAGTGTGTTTGTTGTTTTTTATGGTAGGAGTAAGTTTGGTTTTCCACGCAGCTGCCGTGCTGTCAGTCTGCCATGGTTCCAGGTCGTCTGTGTTCACACGGACAGTGAGTGGGCATCCCTGTGCTTGCACACGCGGGCTGACTTGGGTTAGGCGTTCCTGTCCCTGCACACGCGGGCTGACTTGGATTGGGCGTTCCTGTGCCTGCACACGCGGGCTGACTTGGATTGGGCGTTCCTGTGCCTGCACACGCGGGCTGACTTGGGTTGGGCGTTCCTGTCCCTGCACACGCAGGCTGACTTGGATTGGGCGTTCCTGTGCCTGCACACACTGGCTGACTTGGGTTGGGCGTTCCTGTGCCTGCACACGCGGGCTAACTTGGGTTGGGCGCTCCTGTGCCTGTACACGCGGGCTGACTTGGGTTGGGCGCTCCTGTACCTGCACACGCGGGCTGACTTGGGGGGTGTCGGCGTTTGTGGGTTGAGCCCTCTGTGTTTCAGAGTTCTTTCTGTGTGACTGATTTCTGCTGTTGGCTGTGCTGAGGCTTTGATTTTCTCTACTGTCTGCTGTAACGTGGGAGAGCATTTCCTGTCTTGGGGAGGTAAGGCATCCAGGTCTAAACCTGAACAGGCCTGCTGGAATTTTGATTTCATTTATTTGAAGGAGAAAGAGAGAAATATTACTGGTCCACTCTCCCAGTTCAGCAGCATTTAGGGCTAGTCCAGGCCAGTGCCCTGTGGGTGCTTGGGAGTCTCACACTTGAGGCACCATCTGCTGCCCCCCAGGGTGTGCATTAGTAGGCAGCGGGGGTCAGGAGTAGAGCCAGGATGGAAGCCCGGGCCTTCAGTCTGGGATCCACAGCTCAAGCTCCATCTTAACTGCTGCTTAGATTTTGATGGACACGATTTAGTTAACAATGATGTCAGACTATGTTCCAAGTAAAATGCAGCATTACTTTGTTAATATTTCTATGTGTCATTGTATATCTTTAATTTCCATGTGTGCCTCATTTTCAGGTTATTTATTTATTTATTTATTTATATTGGAAAATCAGATTTACAGAGAAAAGGAGAGACAGAAGGATCTGCTATCAGCAGCAGCCGCAATGGCTAGAGCTGAGCTGATCTGAAGCCAGGAACCAGGAGCTTCTTCTGGGTCTCCCACGTGGATGCAGGGTCTCAAGGCTTTGGGCTGTCCTCGACTGTTTTCCCTGGCCACAGGCAGGGAGCTGGATTCGGGAAGTGGAGCACCTGGGACATGAACTGGTGCCCATATGGGATCCTGGCGCATGCAAGGTGAGGACTTTAGTCACTATGCTGTCATGCCAGGCCCCATGTTCAAGTTTGATTTGATCACAAATGGATGTTGTTCTTTGAAATTTTAGCATGAAACTTACTCTGCCAAGGTTATTTGCTAGATAGTTGTAGATTTAAAGTTAATTTGTGGGGCCAGTGTTGTGGCATAGTGGACAAAGCAGCAACCTGTGGTGCTGGCATCCCATGTGGGCACTGGGTTGAGTCCCAATGGCTCCATTTTTGATCCAGCCCCCTGCTTGGAGAGCAGCAGAAGACGGCCTAAGTGCCTGGACCCCTACTCACAGATGGGAGACCCAGAAATTCCTGGCTCTTGGCTTTGGGCTGGCCTACCTCCTGCTGCTAGGGCCATTTGGGGAATGATCCAGTAGGTGGAAGATATACTGCCTTTCAGATAATAAACAAATAAGTATGTATTTAAAGATGACTTATTGAGAGTAGATGTTGTGGCACAGCTATTTAAGGGAACACCTGCACTCCCTGTGGGAGGTTGAACTCCTGGCTACTCTGCACTTCCAGGCCGGTTTCTTGTTAATGGGCCTGCCCACCTGTCCCAGTTTCTACCACACCAACACAGGAGACCTGGCTCCTGGCTCCTGGCTCCTGGCTTCAGCTTGACCCAGCCAGGGCTACTGGTGGGACATGTGGGGATGGAACCAGCAGGTGAAGATAGGCCCACCCGCTAACTCCCCGCATAACTACCTTTTATTGAGGACATTGCATGATTTAGGTATTCAGAAATGTGCAGGATTGATGTTGATCTTGGAGCTTATAATGCATAAATTATAAATATAGTAGTGAACAGTCAGTGGTTTGTGATATGGTCTATATTGTGCTCTCCCAAGAGCAGGTTTGAGTTGACTATTCCTGGTTAGAGCATTTTGACCAGTGATGGTCTTACTGGAATTTAGTATCTGCCCTGTTTTTTGAGTACCCAAAGCCTTTGGTTAGAAAGGTGATATTCCTGATGATCATTCAATCCATTAATTCCTGTCGGGGTGGCTTAACTTTAATTTTGTTGGAGACTCCTTTGAGTACTGGCCCAGGCTTGGTTTTTTGACCCAGAGCAGGGTTGGCAGGCCTGTGGGTGCATATCCATAGAGTGCATCTGTAGGGGTTTTGTGAGGCTTCGGAGCCTGTCCACCAGCTGCCCACAGGGCCTCATGCTGCAGTGAGCGCTGGATCTGTTTCAAGTACTAGGAAAGGCTTTGCATTTATCACATCTGGCAGATTTCTTTGCTTGAGTTGGATTGATGTGAGGCCATTGGCATCTGTGGGGACTAGGGGAGTTTGGAATGGCTTGTGGAGGACTCATTAAGGCCACGGCTATGAGGGGTTCTCCAGAGTGCTCTCTGGATGAGGACTCAGCTCGGTACCGGCAAAAGTTCTGGTGGTGGATTTAGCTTAAGGATTTAGAATCCTGTAACTGATCAAAGTTTTCTGGAGCCATTCGCCCATAAAATTTTTGGCTGCATTTAATAAAAGGTTAAAAAAAATGAACCTAAAGTTCCTTGGATTTCATGTAGTACCTCATTCATGGCTTCATCTTGATTTCTCCCTCTCACTCTATTGTTTTGTGTGTTTTTGCTTTGTCCCAAGAAAAATAAGTGATTCTGTGTAGAAGTAAGTAGGGCTTTGTCACCATGTCCCTGTGAGGTTGGCCGTGGATCCTTCCTGTAGGTGAAATGAGGAGGTCCGAGAGCTCTTCCTGGTCCAGACCAGTGCTGAATAAGTCCCTGCTCTTGGCACCATCCCAGGGCCTGCATCTATTTCAAATTTAACTTATATTGTATGGAGCTTAGAAAGCTGCCTGAACCCCTTTTAAAAGTAAGCCATCCTTTAAAACTGTCTCTCTCCCTGTCTAAGATAGGTAAATAAAAAGGTTTGATTTCCGGTTGGAGTTACTGTAAAGAGATTGTGTGGAAGGAGCATGCTGTGGCCTGAATGGTGTCTCTACTGCTGTGCCCCTCGAGCGTGTGTTCAAGGCCTGACCCCCAGTGTGAAGGCTCTTGGAGAGGGGGCTCTGGTGAGGGGATCAGCATCATTATGAGAAGTGGAAGAGATACCAGAGTTTCCCCTGAGCCCTCGGAGGTCACAGTGTGTCCATCTGCAGGCCAGGAAGAGAGCCCTCACCGGCCAAATGATCTTGGACTTGTCTGCCTGCAGGATGGTGAGAGAAATGGCTGCTGGAAGCTGTGACTATGTAGGGCAGCCGCTGTGCAGGTGTACGTGGACAGAGGAGGAGGTCACCCAGCGCTCCTCCCCAGACTTCTGAAACTCCTCAAGGGACTTCACTCCTACTTCCTACTTCACTCGCTCAGGTTCCTGAATTACTGTTTCCTGCTTTCTCCTTTTGTACTTCCTCCTCCTCTTCACACTGGGCTTCCTGTTTGAGCAGGAAGTTGGATGGGCTCTCAGGGTGTTTGTATCTTTCCGCCCCGTTTGCTCTACCCGCTTGTGCGGGGGGTGGGGGGCGGCAGGGCAGCAGGTTCCACTGGCACTTCTGTTCTCTGCATCACTCCGGTGTCCTTCTCAGCTCCGCCATTCCCAGTAGCTTCTATTTAAATACAGATTACCATTTTTGGACCCCCACTTCCCTGTTTCCTTTGCCAAAAATCTACCCACGAAGTTTCTCTCCTTAGGTCTCCCCAGTGGTGACCTTCCCTAGAAGGTCAGTAAGGCTTCTGCGGACTGTTTCCTCGGAGCAGACATGGAGCTGGTGCTCGCCCAGCACCTCAGTGAGGCTGGCCTTGACCTTTCAGACGCTGCTCTAATTTCCCTAGAAAATGTGGGATATTCCAGAAGTTGATGGAAGATGTGTTAGGAAAAAGGGCAGATTCCTAGATTTTGTACCAGAAAGCATGGTCTTACTTCCATTTTTCATTTTGAAGTTACCTTCTGTCTTTACTATGTCACAGCTTCCAAACTTCTTGGCAAATGGGGGGAAAACGGGAAAAAAAAGTATTGAGCCACTGGCAGGGGGATTTGTGTAGATGAAATGGAGGGAGTGGGAGGGGACTTTTAGTGTGGTCCTGAAGTGTGGCTGCTTTGGGCAGCTGATGACTTACCTGGCCTTGGAAGGATACTTAGCAGGCTGGTTTTGATCATACCTAACTAGGTTCTGTTTGTTCTTTGCCTAGGAGTGTGCTAGTGGCTTATCTTGAAAGAAAATTCAAATGTTTTCCAATGACATACTTTAAAATTGAAACATTTAATCCAATTGTGATTTTTTTTTAAGTGTGTGTATATGTACATACCAGGGGTTAGGGGATATGGATTTAGCCTCTGTGTCTGTGTGTGTGTGTGTGTGTGTGTATGGGGGTTTGGGGGCTTGGGGGGTTGGAGAGGTGGGTTTAGTGTGTGTGTGTGTGTGTCTGGGGGGTTGGAGAGGTGGGCTGTGTGTGTGTGTGTGTGTGTGTGTGTGTGTGTATGGGGGTTTGGGGGGTTGGAGAGGTGGGCTTAGTGTGTGTGTGCGTGTGGGGGTTTGGGGGGTTGGAGAGGTGGGCTGTGTGTGTGTGTGTGTGTGTGTGTGTGTGTATCGGGGGGAGGGTTTAATCAGCATCCCACATCAGCTTTCCCCGGGTTGGAGTCTAGGTTCCTGCCTCCTGCTGATCGGAACCTGGAGTGGTTGCCTGTGGGCATAGAGCTTCCGGCTTCTGGTCTTTGGAGAAGGAAATAGTGGATGGGAGTTCTCTTTTTCTGGCACATTGCTTGCTCTGCATTTTTAATTTAAAATAAATAAGGGAGGGGCTCCGCACAGTATCGAAAGCCCTCACCTTGCAAATGCTGGGATCCCATATGGACGCTGGTTCTAACCCCAGCAGCTCCACTTCATTTCCAGTTCCCTGCTTGTGGCTTGGGAAAGTAGTAGGTGATGGCCCCAGGCTTTCGGACCCTGCATCCCTGTGGGAGACCCAGAGAGAGGTCCTGGCTTTGGATCAGCTCAGCTCTGGCCGTTGCAGCCACTTGGGCACAGAATCAACGCACAGGTCTTCCTCTCTGTCTCTCCTTCACTCTGTAAATCTGACTTTTCAATAAAAATAAATACATCTTTTAAAAATACCAAGTAAGATATTTACTTTTAAAAAATATCAAGTAAGATTAGGTTGTAAAGCCCAAGGAGCTGGTAGTTGTGACTTTAAAAATAAAAGTGCAAGGTCATGTAGGGAATCTTTCATTTTTGATCTCCCTGTAATGAATTTTGTTTCCTGGGGTTCTGTGGTTCAGCCCAAGTGCTGTGATGCCTTCACTGAGTGTTCTGTTGTTTGCAGTTTTCTTTTTTTTTTTTAAAAAAAGATTTATTTATTTTATTACAGCCAGATATACACAGAGGAGGAGAGACAGAGAGGAAGATCTTCCATCCGATGTTTCACTCCCCAAGTGAGCCGCAACGGGCCAGTGCTGTGCCGATCCGGAGCCGGGAACCAGGAACCTCTTCCAGGTCTCCCACGCGGATGCAGGGTCCCAAAGCATTGGGCCGTCCTCCACTGCCTTCCCAGGCCACAAGCAGGGAGCTGGATGGGAAGTGGAGCTGCCGGGATTAGAACCGGCGCCCATATGGGATCCCGGGGCTTTCAAGGCGAGGACTTAGCCACTAGGCCATGCCGCCGGGCCCAGTTTGCAGTTTTCTTATCTCCAAAGTTTTTGTAACATGTTTCCTCCACCCTCCAGCAGAGTTCAACAATTTAGTTTGTTATTTTAGGAGAATCATTAGGTCTACATAGTGCCTTTTGGTGCCACTCTGAGAGAGAATGGGATACAAAGGAGGTGGCTAGACATGGGGTTGCTTGGCCTCAGGGCCCTCTTGTACTTGAATTTTCCAGCTTCTGTGTTTCTAATCCTACAGGCATCTTTAAGTAGGTTGGTTTATTTGTATTTGAAGGGCAGATTTTACAGAGAGACAGAGAAGTCTGCTATCCACTGGTTCATTCCCCCTGCAATCTCAGCGCTGAGCTGATCCAAAGCTGGCAGCCAGGAGGATCTTCTGGGTTTCTCACATGTGTCAAGGTCCCAAGGCTTTGGGCCATCCTCAGCTGCTTTCCCAGGCCATAAGCAGGGAGCTTCATGGGAAGCGGGGCAGCTGTGATGTGAACTGGTGCATGTATGTGATGTTGTGCAAACAGGTGGAGTATTAGCCTGCTCTGCTTCTGCGTCTGCCTTCCTCCTTTGTATCCCCATATCCCCCCTACCCTATTTTTTTTTTTTTTTTTTTGAAGTGAAGAAAGGGCAGTTTGGTGAGCAGATCCCAGTGTCTGATTAGAACCTTTGGTCATTCCCAGTGTCATTCTACCAAATCATAATATTGAATACTTTTATTTCCCACCATTGAATCTGATATCTTCCTCCAGACTGTAATTCTTGATTGCCTTTTGGATTGAATTAAGGCATGCAAAAAATCACTTGTCATTTTGAATAAAGGCTCGGTTGAAAGACTGATGGAGACTGCCATAATTGTGAAATACTTGTTTTACCTGCCGAATTTTTATTCTGGATTATATTGCTTGCACCAGCATTTATTTTTGAATAATTATTATATGCTTCGCGTTCTTTAACATTGACACATTATTGAGTGAATGTAGTTATCTTTATTTTGAAAATAATGGTTTTATCACCTGTAAGAAGGCTTACTGTTGGTATTTTTTGGATATATTGATTTTAGTAAACTGGAGATTTAAAAGCAAAACATATAATAAATTTGAGAAACTTTCTGTGGGTAAAACTCATCTGGGAAGAACATATAATAAATTTGAGAAACTTTCTGTGGGTAAAACTCATCTGGGAAGATTATTGAAGTTTGCACAAAAGGAAGAAGCCATGTGTATTTTAGTATCTTAGAAAATAATGTAGTTTAAGTTAGTTTGAAGCCTGTGTTGCTGTTAATATTTCTGTTAAAATGTTAATAATTTATTATTTTCATAAATGTCATAAATGAGTGAGTTGCAGGGTAGTTGTAATCAGCAGTCATGGAATTATGAAGGATATATTTGCTGAGTTTGTTACTGCAGCCTGCAATAAAGGGAAAGAGATGAGTACTCATTTCTCATTGGACTAACACATGAGTCCTGGGGGGAGGGGAACAAAGAGCGTCCACCCAGGGCGAGTGCTGGGGGGTGAAGATGGCGGCACTCTGTCCAGGGCTGGCAGTGAGAGTGCGCAGAACAAGCCAGGTCTCGAGGCTGCAGTAGACTTCAGCTGAAACAAGCAGGTGGCTGCACACAAGATTCTGGTATGGTGTTTACTGCTCTAACCGAATTGAGTTACTGTAACTGCCCAGATCTCTTAGTATGAGTATCAGGATTGAAAAGATTTCACTTCTATCCCTCTTCTGCATCCTTGATGCTGCCCTTGAATTCTTTTTCCTGTTTTGGGGGGTTAAGGGGAAGTTATTTTTCCTCGAAAGGCAGTTACAGAGAGAAGGAGAAAGAGAGAGAGAGATTTTGCATCTGCTGGTTCACTTCCCCAACAGGTCACAGTGGTCAGAACTGAGCTGGTCTGAGTCTAGGGCCTTCATCTGGGTCTCCTACCCAGCTTACTTTCCAAGGCACATTGGCTGGGAGCTGGATCAGAAGTGGAGCAACTTGGAATTGGAATAAGCACCCACATTGGAGGCTGGTTCCAGAAGCAGAGGCTGAACTCAGTGTGCCTGGTGCTGGCCCCTGTCCTGAAATTCTGAGTAAGTGTTACATTTATTTTTCAGGGTTCTAGGAGACTCTATGGTGATTATGTGAATATTTTATTTTAGGTTAAGTTTTGTTTATGGTCATCTGTAGTATTATACAAAATCCCATTTCATTTTTTTTAATTTATATTTTTATTTGAAAGGCAGTGAGAGGGAGAGACATTTTGATCTTCTGGTTCAGTTTCCAAATGTCTTCAGCAGATATGGCTAAAGCCAGGAGCCTGGAGCTCTTTTCAGGGGTCCCACATGAGTGTCAGTGACTCGCCTGCTTCCTGCCATGGCGCAACTTAGCAGAAAGTGCGAGTCGGTTAACAGAGCCAGGACTTGAACCCAGGGACTCTGACATGAGAGGTGGGCTTGCCAACCAGCATCTTTTAAACTTTTATTTATTTAATTTTTTTTAAAAAAAGATCTATGTATCTGTGTGAAGGGCAGAATTACAGAAAGGGAAAGAGGCCAAAGGAGATCTTCCTTCTGCTGGTTTACCACCTGAAAGGCCACAACAGCTGGAGGTGGGCCGGTCTGAACTCAGGAGCCAGGGGGTTCTTTTGGATCTTCTGTAGAGGTACAGCGGCCCAAGTACAGGTTCCTCCTCTGTTGCCTGACTTGGGCCATTAACAGGGAGCTGAATCAGAAGTGGAGTCACTGGCACTTGAACTGACGTACATACAAACTGCTGGCAGAGGCTTAGCCTGCTGTGCCGCAGTTTGCCAACCCCTGGCCTCCACCAGCAGTGTAACCACTATACCTACTCATTACCTCTAGTTTCTTGTTTTTGTGAAAGATCTGCGGTACAGAACTTGCTGCTACCCAATCTTAAATTTTGTTGAGACATTTCATAGCACATTTTGATTTGTGGCTAAATTTAGGCATTAATGATTTTTTAAAAAGATTTATTTATTTTTATTACAAAGTCAGATATACAGAGAGGAGGAGAGACAGAGAGGAAGATCTTCTGTCCGATGATTTACTCCCCAAGTGAGCGCAACGGCCAGTTCTGTGCTGATGCAAAGCCGGGAACCAGGAACCTCTTTCCGGGTCTCCCACACAGGTGCAGGGTCCCAATGCATTGGGTCGTCCTTGACTGCTTTCCAAGGCCACAAGCAGGAAGCTGGATGGGAAGTGGAGCTGCCGGGATTGGAACCGCCGCCCATATGGGATCCCGGGGCGTTCAAGGCGAGGACTTTAGCCGCTAGGCCACGCCGCCGGGCCTGGCATTAATGATTTTAGGTTTCTAGCATTTTCCACTTTTTAGGGAAGTGAAAGAATATAGAGAATGATTAAGCCAAATAAATGTTTGCCCATTTGCCAAAGTGTTAGATGTTCTAAAGTTAAATATTTACTATAGAAATTAAAGTTCAGTTAATTTGGCGAACCAGCTATCTTACTTTTTAGAAGGACTAGTAAAATGTGCTTTCTTTTAAAAGCACAAAACCTGACAAAACCATTAAGAGAAAGACTCCCCGGTTGTTAGATAATTCACCATGTGACTGGCTGTGAGATTCTTATTTCTATTCTGTTCTTTGTATATAACATTGCTGGCTGATATGGTGTGGAGGTACCTGCCCCACTGTGAGCTGTGCTGGGAGACTTGCTGATTGGCCATTGCCCTCTTGTTGATTTTTCTTTTTCTTCCTGAATGATTTTTGTTAGCTTTTTGGTAAGTTAGGAAAGAAAGGACAGATAAGGGGAGGTCATTGGCCTAGAGGTCAGGCCATCCCTTGAAAGGCCCCTGCCCTCTGCTCTCTGGACAGCTTCGTGCCAGTACTGGCTCCGGCACTCAGGGCAACCTCAGCCTGCTTTGGCTGGCCCAGCCTTGGACCTGGTTGGCATTTATAACAGCATGTTTTAGAAGGGATTAAAAAAAGTCAAGTATTTTGTAAGCCAAAAGGAAGTTTTGTTTTGGGAGTGCTTCTGCCTCATTTTTCTCTGTCTTGATACTCGTAATAATTTTGTGAGGAATGTTGAGATTTCCCCTCTCCGGGGTTTCCCAGGGCCCCTGCTTGTGCCTGTGCTCCTGCGCAGGCTCAGCTGGCGGAGTGGGTCATGTATTAGCGGGAAGAACTTTTCCTCTCCTTCTGAATGTTTACTGTCGCCTTTTTTTGGGTTTTAGTGTTCTCAATTTGCAGTTTTCTAATCTGAGCTGGATGTGAACAATGAAATAGTGTCCTCTCGCTGCTACTTGCGAAGGTTTTTCACATCTCAACAGGCAGCTGGGGTGGCATCAGTCTTTCTTCCCTTTATCCCGCCTAGTTTATATCCTTCCAAGGACCTGTGTCAACAGAGGAGTTCCAGTTCACAGAGCTTTTTGTTTCAGCCTTGAAGAGCCGGACCCTCCACGCCCTCCATCTCCTCCACCCCTCTGACTCTCAGGCTCTGGAGAGGAGAATCTGTCAGGGCTCAGATTGTGTTCCTTCCACCCCCCCTTTCTGGTTCCTGTGACTATGTCTTGGTCAAAGACCCCCCCCCAGAAATAGTTTTTGTGGAATTCTTTTCACAAGTGGATTTCCTGGGGCGAGGGTGAGGGTTACATCATGGACCACCACATGTGCTCTGCACGTCTTCTCAGATACAGAAGGAATCTGCGTGCACTTTTTGGTCTCCTCTGCAGGCAGATGGCCGACTTTCCCCCAGAGGTCTCTTCTTTCCTGAGCAAGAGAGCTCCAGGGAGGACAAGTGGGTATTCACTCAAGGTGGCTTTTGGATTCTTTTCTCATAATGAACTTATGAGAAGTTACAATGGTAATGAGTGAAACAACATCTGCTGGGCCACAATCTTGTGTTCTCTGTGCTCTCTTACTGTGTGTAGGCAGCCCGTAATAACACACAAGTGCTCTGGGAAAGTGCTCGAGAGTGTGCATGTGAAAACCCAGAACTCTGCCCCTCATCTTGTGGGACACACGCAGAGGTCGTGTATCAGTTGGCACAAAGTGGGGTTTTATTTTTACTATGAAGAAAAGTGTGGCATTAAAAAGATCTTGTGAGAACAAAGGAGGGCTTCCTTTAGGCAGCCTGTCTGCCTGAGGCCGGGGCCCTGATGTCTGAGCGAGCCAGGGAAGAGTGCTGTGGGAAGGGGAGCAGGTCGCGGAGCCTGCCGTTCCAGCCTTGGCACGTGGCTGTGCCGGTGGAGGCCGAGCGGGGCTTACTGCCTGTTTTTCTTAAACCTCCGGTCAAGGTTTGTACGTTGCCGAGGGTAGGGGAGAGTCTAGCCGGGGATCGCCATGGGGGCCTGCTGAGGGTTCTCTTTTCTAAGAACCTAGTCTGCTGCCTTTGGGGGAGGCAGAGACAAAGCCTCCAGCACCATGTTTGTGCAGCTTGTTGTGCTTCTGAGCTGTTAGAGCTGATGAAGAGAGAGGGGCTTGGTGATGGGCTGGTGTTCTTGGCTTTTTGACTCCTCTGCACCGATCTCCAGAGCAGCACTGCGTGGAACTGTGTGTGGAAGAGAAGATGTCCTGTCTGGTCTGGTGCTGCCCGGCAGCACATGGCAGTGTGACTACTTCACTCGCTTTGAATTAACCCAGAGAACCGTGGCGAGAGCGATGCTGTATGGGTTGCGCAGTCATAGATTAAAGCTTTTAACATGACCTTCAGGGACTAACATCTGAGGACATTCCTCACGTAAATACGTTTTTTGGTTTGTGGATACGTAGGCTTTTATTCCTATGTATGTATGTTTTTCATATAGAAAGTTGGAATGAAAGTAGACATTTATTTAATGGCGCTGTTTGTGTAAGATGGAGTATTATGATTGAAACTTTAAAACAAAGACTCAAAGGTAGATCTTTGAAACATTTTAAATAACGAGAACCGCATCCGTCATTCTGCCTTACAAATCTGTGCTCCCTGAGTATCCTGGAAGGAAAATGGGCAATGAAGACGAAGACTGGGTGCTTTCAGAGGTGAGTGTGCTTGTGCAGCTGGCTCCGGGCGTGCTGGGGAGCCAGGGCCCAGGGCTGTGCCAGCGTCTGGGGAAGAAAAAGCTTCCTGTCTAGCAGTGCGGACATGCAGGAGCTTTCCTCTGAGCAGCAATTTGTGTCTTGACAACAGAGTGTCTGTCGGATGCTGTGGCCATCCAGAGCATGAGAAGCATGGTTCGTTGGTTATTAATGAGCAGTGATAGCTTACATCCTTTGTGCTTCTTGAGTCTTCCAGGCACCATATGGAGTAGTGATGCACATAGGTGACTGTGGTTCTCAAAACCGCATGGGACATGTTGGTATTATTATCAGGGAAGAAACTGACTTGCCCAAGGTTACAGAGTTAGAAGGATATATTGATGTTAGTTGAGGGTGAGGAGAGCTGGGCAGGTGTCATTGCGTCATGGTGCAGCAGCTTAAACCATGTACCACGGTGCCTGCTGTGAGCCCCAGCGACTCCTCCTTCAGTCCAGCTTCTTCCAGTGCACCTGGGAGGCAGCAGCTGTTGGCCATATCTGGGAGACCAGGAAAGAGGCTTCAGCGTGGCCAGCCCTGGCTGTTGTGGCCATTTGGGGAATGAACCAGCGGTTGGAAGATCTGTCTCTTTCCTTTCTGTATCACTTTTTCAAATCGGTCTTAAAAAGAAAAAAAGACATGATTTAGTGCATACTAAGGTCTTTTATAGTAGTAATATATGTTAGAATGCAAAAGTGTAACATACAGGGTGGAGGAGAAACAAAGCAAGCCGTGGAGGGACGATGGAGAGGTGGTTTCTTGAAGTTGACGTGATTTTTACAGGTTGTGGAATGAAGATGGTAAGCATTGAGACAGAAGGTAGATGATATTTGTATTCAAATTGAATAAGAATTGAGGTCCAAGAAGAACAAAGGACATCGAGAATGGAGAGAGGGGTTCATGGCAACTCGTGTGAACGCTCCCGTGCAGTTGTAGTTGTAGGCAGTGACTGTGGTAGCCGCGTGCTTGGCTCACTTGTCCCAAGTGACCACCAGGAGAGATGCTCCCTTTCGCTTGCCTTGGTGCCAGTTTGTGGTGATGGCAGGCTGACACCACAAGTGCTCATGCTTTGGTGCCCAAAGGTGTGGAGATGAAGCGACATCACAATATATGATGTAAGCTTTCAGAGTATTTCTGGAGTGTGTCCCCAGTTTACGAGTTTTATTGTTGAGATTTTTTGTTTTGGAATCCGCATAACAAGGATTGCGGAGGAATCCGAGGTAGAATTACTTTTCTCTTTCCTCATCTCGTTCCATTCTTGGTTTGTCTTATTCCTGCCTGTGGATGCAGTCTCCTGTATATTGATGCCCCTCAAGCCCATGTCCTTGACTTGCTCTTTGCCCCAAGTATGAGGTTTTATCTCCAGCTGCCCAGGAGATACCTGGGCTGGCACAGACCCAACACTTTGCAAAATTAAGATCTGTTCACCATTTAGCGGCCCCCCAGACCTCCTGCTTTCTCTCCCATTTCAGCTGACAAGCTTCATTGCCCTCCGTTTCCCTTGCTGGTAGGACTAGAGATGGAGACTCTGCTATCACCTTCAGCTGTCCTGACTTTTATTCCCATTTGGTTGGTTACCAGCCTAAAATCCCTAGTAAAGTTCATAATGCTACCCATAAGCCTGTACCTGTTTTTTTATTTTAAAGACTTATTTATTTTTATTGGAAAGGAAGATTTTACAGAAAGGAGTGACTGAGAGAAAGTTATTACATCTGCTGGTTCACTCCCCAAGTGGTTTCACCAGCTGAGTCTGAGCTGAGTTGAGCTGAAGCTGAGATCCAGGAGTCTCCTCCCAGTCTCCCACGCAGGCACCAGGACCCAAGGACTTGGTCTATCCTGCACTGCTTTCCCAGGCAATAAGCAGGGAGCTGGATTGAAATTGCAGCAGCAGCAGGGACACACGTGGGCATTGATATGGGACGCTGGCACTTGAAGGTGGATATGAGCCTGTTGAGCCACAACACCACTGCCATGTTCTGAGTTCCTGATTCTGGTGGAGAGTAGCATGGGTTAGGTGTGGCTCTGCTAGAGGCTTGGCATGCTTCAAAATGTCTTCTGTACAGCTGAGGACTTCTGCAGGCTTTTCATTGACCGCAATCCTAAAATCCTGGAATATTCGGACAGTTCCTATCCTGTATCATGCCCTGTGTTTAAAAGATTTCCATAGTAACAAAACTTTGAGGAAGATGCAATATACATCATATCCGGCTGATCAAAATAGTGTAAATTGCCTGTTGGTGTCTCCAGGTAGTTGGTTTGTCATCTACAAGGCAAAGCAGGAGAGAGCCTGAAGTTGTGGCGTAGTGGATTAAGTTGTTTCCTGCCTTGGCACTAGTGCTTGTCCTGGCTCCAATTCAGATCCAGCTGCCTTACCTCGTGCCTGGGAAAGCAGTCGGGAATGGGCCAAATGCTTGGACTGAGTGAAGCGCCTGTCTTGAGCCTAGGCCAGCCCTGGCCATTGTGGCCATTTGTGAATTGAACCAGCAGATGGAAGATCTCTCTTTGTATCTCTGCCTTTCAGGTAAATAAACAAATCCTTTCAAAAAAGACAGTGTTCCCGCCATCCTTTGGGTTAGATCAGTCAGCTTCAATCAGAAGTGGCAGCTTTTGGGAAGAAAGCCCTCTGTTTACTGAAGTGTGAGAGCGATTTCTTTTGTGAATGCATTTCAGCCTTTCAGGTTGCACGTGTCAGTTCCTTTTGGGATTTGTGTTCTCTGGCACTGGATATTGCCTTGCTTGCGTTTTCCAGAGAGCTCCTTGGTATACATTCCACGGGGCAGTGCACTGAACATCTGATGTCTTTGTAATGTGCAGTGCGAAAGAGTATTTTTTTTAAAGATTTATTTTATTTTTATCACAAAGTCAGATATACAGAGAGAAGGAGAGACAGAGAGGAAGATCATCCATTTGCTGATTCACTCCCCAAGTGACCGCAACGGCCGGTGCTTCCCCAATCCGAAGCCAAGAGCCAGGAACTTCTTCCAGGTCTCCCACCTGGGTCCCAGGGCTTTGGGCCGTCCTCAACTGCTTTCCCAGGCCACAAGCAGGGAGATGGATGGGAAGTGGAGCTGCCGGGATTAGAACCGGCGCTCATATGAGATCCTGGCGCATTCAAGGCGAGGACTTTAGCTGCTAGGCCACTGCGCCGGGTCTTGGAAGAGTATTTTGACCACAGAATTGAGGAAGCGTGTCAAGGGGACTTGACTAACAACGGCTGGGATGTGCATCTCAGTTCATTGCTTTATCTGATGGTTGCTCTAGTGTCTTTCATCTCATCCTATCTGAGTTGCAAGCTTGGGAAAGAATAGCAGTGTGGGATTGTCAGCACGTGATCGATACAGATCTTGTTAGCAGGTCTGCTGCCTTGTGGGAGAAATGGAAGCCCTGGCTCAGCGGTGCCATTCTCCCTGGAGATGGGGTGATTTGGGCTGCTCTCTAACAATAAAGACAGCTTAGTTGGTCAAGCTCACAAGACAGAGCTCGTATGTGTTTTTTTTTTTTTTTTTAAGATTTTATTATTATTGGAAAGCCGGATATACAGAGAGGAGGAGAGACAGAGAGGAAGATCTTCCATCTGATGTTTCACTCCCCAAGTGAGCCGCAATGGGCCGGTGCGCACCGATCCGAAGCTGGGAACCTGGAACCTCTTCCGGGTCTCCCACGCGGGTGCAGGGTCCCAGTGCTCTGGGCCGTCCTCCACTGCTTTCCCAGGCCACAAGCAGGGAGCTGGATGGGAAGTGGAGCTGCCGGGAATAGAACCGGCGCCCATATGGGATCCTGGGGCTTTCAAGGCGAGGACTTTAGCTGCTAGGCCACTGCTCCGGACCCAGAGCTCGTATGTTTTTAAACCCTGCAAAGAAGTCTGTAATTAGTTTTCTTCTGATGATACTGCTCAGGCCCACATGTCAGAGGTTCTCTTTCTGGCCAGTGATACTTCCAGGTCTGTGTTAATAATGTATAAATGTCAAGATGAGGCTTGGGCTGTTGACTGATTGAACAAGTTACAACTTTGCTGATATTATCAAATAATAGTTTACATTTTTAAATCGTGATGTTACAGAGTTGAGTTTCATGTGAAATTGTTCATAGTATTTGCTTTCTCAGTCATCTTTTGTAAAGAAACATACCATGTCTCTTTGTTTTTTGAAGTCTGCCTTTTGGAGCTCCTTTTTGCACACATTAGTGGTTTTCACAGCAGTGACCTTTCCAGGGGAGTCTTGTTTTTGTTGGTTGCCCAAATGCGGTCCTGATGTTGTTCTTTTTATTGCAGGTAGAACCAGGCTAAGGAATTTTTAAAAATAAGATATTATTGGGCCCGGCGGCGTGGTCTAGCGGCTAAAGTCCTCGCCTTGAACGCCCCGGGGCCCCATATGGGTGCTGGTTCTAATCCCAGCAGCTCCACTTCCCATCCAGCTCCCTGCTTGTGGCCTGGGAAAGCAGTGGAGGACGGCCCAGTGCCTTGGGACCCTGCACCCGCGTGGGAGACCCGGAAGAGGTTCCAGGTTCCCGGCTTCGGATTGGCGCGCATTGGCCCGTTGCGGCTCACTTGGGGAGTGAAACATCGGACGGAAGATCTTCCTCTCTGTCTCTCCTCCTCTCTGTATATCTGGCTGTAATAAAAAATGAACAAATCTTTAAAAAAATAAAATTATTTATTCAGTTTGGAAAGGTGGATATACAGAGAGGAGGAGAGACAGAGAGGAAGATCTTTCATGTGATGGTTCGCTCCCCAAAGGGCCACAATGGCTGGAGCTGAGCCAGTCTGAAGCCAGGAGCCAGGAGCTCTTCCAGGTCTCCCACATGGGTGCAGGGTCCCAAGGCTTTGGGCCATCCTTGACTGCATTCCCAGGCCACAGGCAGGGAGCTGGAAGGGAAGCGGGGCTGCCGGGATGAGAACCGGTGCCCATATGGGATCCCGGCGCGTTCAAGGCGAGGACTGTAGCTGCTACACTATCACATTGGGCCCAGAATTGTTTGTTTATTGTTGTGTGTGTGAGTGCGTGTACACGCCACACAGGATCGGGGCGTAGTAACAGATGTGGAGCTGTTTGAGTATCCTGTTCGGATAAGGCTGTTTTGTTCTTGAGTTGGGTGCATGTTCCCTTTATCACAAGAAGAAGTGAGAACGGTTCTTTTCTCTGATGCCAGTCATTCTTCACTCTAGTTCTCAGTCATTAGGCTACACATTTCACTGAGAGAATTTTTGCTCTGAGCAAGCAGTAGTACAGATTCTGTGTTGTAAGCTTCTGAAATAAGAGTGCTGGCAGGAGCTCTTTACTTTGAGAGGAGACCGAGAACAATCCAACTGTAGTGGGGCCAGAAGCTGTGCAGGCTGAGCTGCATCACTCAGAAGATTCTTTGGGCGCCTGCAGGGGAAACTCGGGTGACCTGCTGTGGATCTGTGCTGGCCTGCGCTTCCTTGCTTAGCCTCCTCGTCCTCTGGGAGTGGAAACAGACTTCAGAGGGCACAGCACACAAGACACTAACGTTGCACCTTCAGTTTGTGAAACAGCATTCTTGTCATGTAATTTCCAAAGTTAAATTACTCTTTAAATCTAGTAGTGTTTCTCTCTCTTTCTTTACTAAATGTCATAATTTGTTGTGGTAATGAGCAGAGGCTTTGAGTGCAGCTTTGTCCTGTTTTACAGGAAGTATTTTAAATTACCTAAAGAATAGAAATATTTTACTATTTGATTTAATTCTTTCTGAATCAAATTGTGATGCCAAGTAGAGTCACTAGTGAACAGTTAAGTCTTTTTTTCTGAAATTGAACTTTTGAATTCAAATACTAAGTTGCTACATATTTTCTTTCATCTTATACAGAACTTAAACATTTTAATTTAGGTCTTCAAAAATAATAAGAATGATTTTCAAGATCCAGTGATTATCTGATTACTTTACACATGGGACCCATTCTTGCAACCTTCCCTGGAACAGCTGGGGTGGCTCTGTGTGAAGCCAGGAGAGGAGACATGCCTGCCCCCCTCCCCCCCCCCCCCCATTCCCGGGATGGAATCCAGCAGGAGGGTGCTGCCCAGGCCTCCTGGATGAGGCTGCGCTTCCCATCACCCTTGCATCTCAGCCTCACTGGCACTGCACTTGAATTTATTTGGCCTGTCCGTGTGTCTTTTTTTAAGCAACCTGGTGTATTTTATAGCTGGTTGTGTGTTTTAATGCCTCCTGGCTTCATGGGCAGTGACCCTGCTGGTGTACTCAGGCCCCTTAGTTTGCATGTAGCCCCAGGCTTCCTCAGACCACTAAGCCGTGAAACCTTGCTGGGTCATCTTTTAGCATTGTGAGTGTGACACTTTGCAAGCTGAATTCCCAGTTTTTCTTTTTTTCTCTGTAGCTGATAGAGCTGTCCTTCCACTTGCTCAGGCCCAAGCCTCGTGTTTCCTTGGCTGCCATCTCCCTCGGTGTAGTGTGTCCACAGGTTCAGAGGAGTCTGCCTGTGGCACGTATACAAAATCCAACCACTGCTTAAATAACTGAGTCACTTGTAACCCCCTTAGTAAACAGGTTTCCTACCTCCTAGGCAGCCGGAGGGAGTCTGTTACAATGTGATTCTCCTCGCAGAACTCTCCCTGGTTTTTTTCCCTTGGTGTAGTTTTGCCCTCAGCACCTCTCCTTCTGCAGCTTAGTCTACCCACGTGTCTTTACCCCCTTGGCTCTCTGCTGTTGCTCGGATGCACTGGACACACTCTAGCCTTGAGCCTTTGTATATGCTTTTTGTCTACTCCTGGTGCTCCTTCTCTTTCCCCAGTCGCATACTTTGTATCCTTACTTCATTAAGATCCAGTTACTTGTTGCCAACTGAAACACACTCTATGTTCTTACCTCCTGATTTCTGTTCCCCCTCTATAAGACTGTGACACTGTTCTGATCCATCCTACTCACATCTGTGGCTTGGTGCCTCTACAGATGCACAATATAGTTTGCTGAAATAATGAAGAAAACAGGATCTGTCAGAAGGCTGGTGTTCACTTGGAGCCGGAGTGTGGGCGTGTTGGTGTCCCCCAGCTCTGCCCTCCCAGCTCCCCAGCTGATTGCTGTCATCTGGAACTGAGTCGCCTGAAATGCTCTCTCTTTGAATCACATCAGGTTACAAATATGACAGAGTTAAATACATTTGGTCAGCCTAGGGAAAAATCATGTCCAGAGAGAATGGTTCAAGCGTAGAAGATGTCAGCTTATGTGTGGCTAAGACTTCTGCTTTTAGTCAGGCCTGCTTAACTTTTTTACAGAAGACTTCATGAAAACTTAGTAAGCATTCATAAGGACTGTCCTGGAAAGTTTTCATTTTCCTCGATGTAATTTGTACCCATGGGTTAGATGTGTGTTTTGAATGCTTTTGATTTTTTAATGTATGTGTAAAGTCTAACTGTTTTTTAGGGTAAGTATAAAATCACCCTATCAATTCCTTCCATCAAATGCTGAGCGCTTGCGTGCCATGGTGACAGAGTGCTTTGGATCTTGGAGCTACGCACACTGGAGGAACCTCATCTGGCTCGCTTGCTTTTGCGTCTGTTGTGCAGAAGGGGAAGCCTGGCCAAGAAATGGCTGAAAGTGGAGCATGATCATGGTCCCTGGAAAGTCTCTTTGATTCTGAGCATTGCATTGGGGAAAAACAACACAAAACAAAACAGAGCAACAAACAACACCCTCTCCATGTTTAATTAACTGCTTTAACTAAAGCTTTAAAAGGTAGTTAATGTCAATTGCATAGGTAGAACACATCTTGGGATTTTATAGCAAGATGTGTCTTTGGGTATAGCAGTTTTCCTTACAAATTTGTTATGTTGTAAACAGATTATAATGAGCTATAATTTACCTAAAGCATATGATTGAATAACTTTTCATACGTTCATAGACAAAGGCTACTATCACCATAATCAATTTAGAATAATTTTGTCTTCCCTCAAGTCCCAAGAAACCATGTCACCATGGTAGTCACTCTCTGTTCGCTCTGCCCCTCCATGTGCGAAGTTAACTGGTATGTGCTTCTCACTTGGATTAACCTGTTTTGGATTTTTGACCATAAAGATGTGAGCTTTTGGGCCTGCCTTGTGAATCACATAGTGGTCTCAGACTCCTCCAAATTAGAGTGCATGTCAGACTGCTGCTTCCTGTAATGTATGGCTTGTGTGCATCTGATTTTTCCATCTGCTTTTTTTTTTTTAATCTGTTTTTTAAAAGACAGAGAGAGAGAGAGAGAGTGAGAGAGAGAGAGATATATCTTACTTCTCTTGGTTCACTTACCAATGATTGTAGAGCCCAGGCTGCTGGATTAGGCCAAGGCCAGGAGCTTCATCTGGGTCCCCGCTTTGGCTCTGCTTCAGAAAAGCATGTTTAGGCATCACCCACTTTGAAGGCAGGGCCTTGGTGTCATGGGTGTCCATGCCCTCGCGCGTGAGCACCAGGCTGCTCTTTAGTCGACCGGCCTCAAGATCATAGCAGCTCACCAGTGAGTGATTACTTCTAAGCAGCCTTCGGGCCTGCCTGCAAAAACCAAGATTTTCAACATATTTGCTTGTGTTTTGCTAAATCAACTTCAGACATCTGTGTAATTACCGTTTCAGGCAATGCTTTGAATTAGTCCAGTTTATTTCCAAGAACAAAGAACATGGCACATCATAGTTTTTGGACTTTGTTAGTTTCTTGGATTCAGTATTAGGCATCATTTTGAATAAAGTTTCACAGATGCTGAAATCTTGGGGAATCTGTGCAATAGACGAATAACTTGGTTAAAGAAGTGTCAACTTTGAGCTGATTTGCTTGCTGGGGTAGGGGTGGGATAGTCAGCAGCATCCGCAGATACTTGTAGGATGGCTTCTTAGGGGCGTGGATTGTGCTACCACAGTTTATATGAGGCAGGCCAGGAATGCTGTGAGGCTTCTGTAACACACACCACAGTACCCAAGGCCCCCTTCAAGGGATGGTCTGTTTCCAGATGGGAACTGTTGAGTGAGCAATGAATTTCCCTTAACCCACCCTGCGGAAGAAACACAGCTGTAGGCAGATGTACAAGGCAAAAATTCTGTACTTAATTGGCAAAAGCTTCACACTTCCAAATATAGCAAAGCAACTGCCTGCGTGGATGAGTTCCTATGTTCTCTGAAGGCAGAGCACTGGGTGTCTTTGAAAATTTCCTAGGGCATCTGTGAGAATCCTGCTTCAGATAATAAAGAGAATGTTTTGTTTCTTAGTTTTAGTTAGGTTGTTGATTACAATCTGGAGCTTAGCTGTATGAGGTACTTTCCTACCTTCCCTGGCTCCCAAGTTTTGTCCCATCAGTTGGGATCCTCCCCTCCGATCATGACTGCAACACCCACAGGGGCTGGTGTACTGGGGTCCTTGGATGTATCTGCTTAAACTTGGATTTGCTCAGATTGAGGGAAGAACTTTCATAGCGTGGGAAAACTGCTGTTAGTGCTACATCCGTTTCAGAGACAGACAGTTTTATTTCTGCATGAGTTTACAATTTGCTGACTCCATATTTTAGTGTCACCTTGCGACTTTTTCAGTGATTTTTCTAGCATGTTCTGAGGTGTTCTGCACAGCAGGTTGCTCGTTCTAACAGAGGCTGATTTCTTATGCAGTGAACACAAGCATTCGCGTGACATTTCCCTTTCCCAAGCAGAAGTCATTACACATTCTTTCCCAGGCATGTGGCTATGAAAGGCACCAGGAAAAGAAAATGGATTTCCCTTCGAAAGTAGGCAGCCCAGCTGGGGCAGGCTGCTTTGGCTTTTGGTGGCGTGCTGGCCCTGTTGCAGCTGCTTCTCCAGCCAGGCCCAGCAAGGCAGGCTGCTCACTTAGGTCTTCCACCTGTGGTTCATTTATTTTGTCCCTAAAGGGAAATACTGATGCCTTTTTTGTGGGTACAATAAATGCAGAGCTGGCAAAAACAGAAGAACTTAGATACTCTTTTTTTTTTTTTTTTTAAATTTAGGTTTTCAGAGATAGCAGATTTGAGAGCAAGCTTGCTTGGAATGACCTTGACAATTCTTGATGGAAAATATCTCCCACTGTCAGACTAGATGATTTTTTTCCCCAAGTGGTGTTTCATCTCAACAGCGGCAGAGGCACTGTTTGTCTCACCTACTGTGTTATGTATATGCTTTTCAGGTCATGTTAACTTAGAGCAGGATAGCCCTGTGGTTAAGACTTTGGAGTTAGAGATGGGATCATGTCCTAGATCTAACGCAGGGTGTGTGCTTTGGATTGTGCAGTAGTTTCTCTGAATAGGGTTGTGGTCATGAGGAGTCTGTGGCCTGGTTGCATGTTTTTCCTGCATAATTATTGGTGTCTCTTTTCACTTCCGGGTGTGTCTGATTTAGGATGTTGAGTTGATCTGTTACCCTTGTCACAGAGTGAGGATTAAGTGGGTTAATACGTGAAGAGCCTAGTGAATGTTAGCTGCTTTATTCCGGGGCCATTCCCTTGAGCTGCCCCACCCCTGTTCTTTTTTTTTTTTTTTTTTTTTTAAAGATTTATTCATTTTATTACAGCCAGATATACACAGAGGAGGAGAGACAGAGAGGAAGATCTTCCGTCCGATGATTCACTCCCCAAGTGAGCCGCAACGGGCCGATGCGCGCCGATCCGATGCCGGGAACCAGGAACCTCTTCCGGGTCTCCCACGCGGGTGCAGTGTCCCAAAGCATTGGGCCGTCCTCAACTGCTTTCCCAGGCCACAAGCAGGGAGCTGGATGGGAAGTGGAGCTGCCGGGATTAGAACCGGCGCCCATATGGGATCCCGGGGCTTTCAAGGCGAGGACTTTAGCCGCTAGACCACGCCGCCGGGCCCCCCACCCCTGTTCTTACACTTACTGCTTCCCCCTGTGTCGGCAGTCCAGGAGAGTTTTTAAAGTGGAAATCCCTGTAAAGTGGAGTTCCTCCCACATGGAGTGTCTTCCTTGTTCCTTCTCTGCTGCTGCTTACCCTGATCTTGGTTTATGAGCCAGTTCAAGTACCACTTCAAGTTATTGATTCATGAAATATTATCTTTCCCAAATAAAAGTCCCATCACAGTGCCTTATGTATTGATCTGGCTAAGTGAGAGGGAGGAAAGGAAGAAAAAATAACTTATTACTCACCTGTCCATGCCAGATGTTGAGCTAGGAGCTGAGAATACATCGGAGGACAGAAGCAGCCAGGGTCAATCCTTAATGGGAGCTTCTAGCTTGAAGGTGGAGACAAGAATTAATCCAGGTGCACAAGTGGAAGTACCATTACAGTTGTGCAAAGGGCAATGAAAGAAATTTAACTTCCTGTCATGGAAGGGCTGTTGAGGTGTGATCTGAAAGGAAGAGTAGGAGCTTCGTGGAAGAAGGTCCCTGCAGACTATGGACTCCAGGTGTGGTGTGGCCAGGCAGCCAAGGCAGGTGCGTGTGGTTGGTCAGGTAGTGCAGCAGAGTGGTGTAAGATGAGACCAGAAAAAGGATTAAGGCCTTGTAGACCACGGTAAGGCTTTGCGTGCCAGAATGGGGAGTGTTGGAAAGGGAGGTGGACCTGTTATCACAATCCCTGCTGCTGTACAGGCAAGGAGCCGCAGGATGAGGTGTCATCTGAGAAGGAGCAGTGCACATTGAGTTGTGCGTTACATAGTATGTGAATTAGATTTCAGCAAAATGGAGACAACTGTTAAGTGGTGGATGTCAGTCAGGTGCTGCTGTTGCATTAGAGGACAGAGTGGAAGAAAGACAAAGCAAACAGAATTTTATAGTCATCGAGCAGATTTAAAAGCCATTGGAGGACCCAGTGTGATGGCCTGTTGGCTAAAGTCCTTGCCTTGCACATGCCGTGATCCCATATGGGTGACTGGGTCTAATCCCAGCAGCCCCACTTCCCATCCAGCTCCCTGCTTGTGGCCAGGGAAGGCAGTTGAGGACGGCCCAAAGGTCTGGGACCCTGCACCCGCGTGTGGGAGAGACCTGGAATAGCTCCTGGCTCCTGGCTTTGGATCAGTGCAGAAGGCTGATGTTCTGGCTGCCTGGCCTCTCCCCCAGTAGGTGAAAGTAGGGCGTGGCTGAACTGCACACTTGTTAGCACTCTGCAACATACACTGCACTAGGTCCTCGCTGACGCTCTGTCCTGGAACGGGGCAGCTGTGGCGCAGGTGAACCCAGTGTGTTGTGCCCAAGACAGCTGGGCACACAGTAGTGCCAAGGACTCAAATCAGACGGCTCAGTGTAGTGCTTCCAGGCCTATCCCTAAACCAAACCCACAAGGTGGTTTTTTATTTTGTTTTGTTGGGGTGGGGTTTTTTTGGGGGGGTTCTTTGTTTTTTAAGGGCTTTTCTTTTTTTTTTTTAAGATTTATTTTTTTTAATTTTTATTACAAAGTCAGATATACTGAGAGGAGGAAAGATAGAGAGGAAGTGGAGCTGCCAGGATTAGAACCAGCAGCCATATGGGATCAAGGCGAGGACCTTAGCCACTAGGCCACGCTGCCGAGCCCTAAGGGCTTTTCTTAAATAAGATTGGGACCCTGAGAATGACTGAGACGTTGCTATTTGCTGTGAAGTAGGGGGCCTGCTTCTGAATGCTTCTGGGCTGCCTTGGGAAGATGTTGAAGTCGTGCAGTCGGAGCTGGAGTTTCCCATCACCAGCTCTGTTGGAGGCCAGGACACTGATGAGATGCAAGTGAAAGTAAGCCAGCTGACATAGTTTTATTAAGATAAATTGATGAAGTACAGTGGGTAATTAAGATGGTAAGAGGACTATACTGCTTTAATTTTCACGAGTATTATGGATATGGATTTTGAAAATGCAGTCTGTTTTGTATATCCTCTCAACTAAAGTATGATTGATAATGTTTTTATGAATTTCAAAAATTTTATCAAAAAGTATTTGTACCCAGTTCCTTGTGTTCTGATTCTCAGGGTGAATGTGGGGGTGCCCCCTGCTGGACAGCTACTCCCACTGGAGAGCGTGAGCAGGGATGGGGGCAGACCAGACTAGGCAGGGCTACAACACTTGTGGGCCGCATGTGGACTAGATCAGGGAGAAGGTCAGCCTCCTGGCCTGATGGGCTTATTGATGCTCTTAGCTTCAGCCTCTGCATTTCCAGTTGCTGACCTTTGTGGCCCGGTCCTGGCTGTTGTGGGCATTTGGGGGAGTGAGTCAGCAGGTGTGAGATTTCTGTTTCTGCCTCTGTGCCCTGCACTTGCCCCATCTCACACATAAATGCAGATTTTAAAAGTAAGAATTCAGATGGGTTCAGGGGAACCACTTCTGAGCGATTTTATACCCAGTAGTCTTACTATTTGTCTGTTTAGCAGGTGATTCATCTGGGCAAAGCTTCTGTAGGCACTCAGATAAATTTTCCTTTTCTTGAAATATATTAAAAAACTTGAAAGCACATTTCCTGTGTAGATGTGAAGAATCTAGATTTGTGCCATAAGCTCTCGACCTTCCAACCTTGCGGGAAGACGCTGCTATCACTGCTCCCCAGTTGGTCTGTGCTGCAAAGATGGTTGTTAACATTTTTCGTGTTCCTGAATTCCTAAGAATGTTTGACGTGCTTGTGAGGTCTTCTCTGGTTCAGGTTTGATCTGAGAGCTTTGGAGGGAATGGGTGAGAGTTTCTGTGGTTTTGGCATGACCAAAAAAAGGAGTTTCTCTCTGTCTGAGGCAAATAATCCTGGGCTGATGGGGCGGGGGTTGAGGGGCGCAGCCACCTCTTGGGTTTGTTTGCACGTGTCGTTTCCAATTTGGCTTCACCATGGGAGCAGCAGATGGTTTTCAGATTGATCAGTTTGCCTGCTTTTGTTGCATTTCAGTGGGAGGCGAGGACAGTGCATGTTCCTGGCATTGTATTTTTAATTCTAGGCACCTGGCACTTTGACAGGATTTGTTGGAAATGTGAGATATGATTGTCAGGGATGATGACAAAATATGAATTAATGGATATTGGGTGTTCCAAAACTGGCTTGTTAAACAAGACACCATTTCCTAGCACTACAAAACTTTTAGCAATATTGTTTTAAATTTTGTAAAAACAGATTTACTTATATGTATGTATGTGAGAGAGAGAGAGAGAGAGAGAGAGAGAGAGAGAGAGAGAGAGAGAGAGATATTGAGGACTTCATTACACTGGTTTACGTCTCACGTGGCCACAGTGCCAGAGCTGGTCCAGGCTGAAGCCAGGAGCTGGTGTGTCATCTGAGTCTGCCATTGCTGGTGGCAGGGCCTCTAGCACTTGGGCCATCTTCAGCTTGCTGGTTCCCAGGCGCATTACCAGGGAGTTGGATGGGAAGTTTGAACAGCTTGGACTCTGGTTGGTACCACACAGAGTGTCTGGCCTCCACTACTGGGTTTTGTAAGAACTCTGGTGGGGTTGGAGTTTGGGATTTACTCTTCACATGGCAGACTTTTTAAAATTCCGACCTTTCTTCTTCAGTTTGGTTCTGGGGAGGAGTTTCATTAAGGAAGGTATTAATTGTGGAAACTTGGAAGCCAGTGAAAGCCACCTAATAGTCCCTGCCCCTGGGAGGTTGCTTCTGGGACCCAGATTCCTGCTCTGTGCTTGGAGTGGCGTGACGAGAAGCTGGACCAAAGCATGGGCTTCCTGCATCCAGCGAGTTAAATTTTATTTATTCTTAAAGGAGTTCTGGAGCTTTGGAGAAGTTAGTTATCAAGAATTTTCTGAAGCTGTACACTATTTGATATCTTGAGGCCTTTCCTACAGTTAACTAAATTATTCTTTATTCGGCTCATTTTTTTGCTATAGGTTTTTTCCCCTTTAAATCTGCCTGTGGGTTGATATAATTACTTCCATTTTATATTGTACACTTGGGCGCATTTAATGTTTTTCTTTTTCTTTTTTTTCTAATTTGATTTTTTTATTATCTTTTTGACAATCTTTACATAGTCAATTAGGGAAAAAAAGGTTCAAGAGCTATAGGGAAGGGGTAAGACTATTATTTCCATATTGTTTCCTTCTTGTATCTGAGGTAAAGGGGGATATTGAGGGAGAAGCCCCACCCAGTTTCCCACCCACCCCAAGTCCCAGATGTGGGGCATGCTCTGAGGGTCTTGCTCAAGTGGTTTTGATAGTTCACCAATTCTGAATCGCTGCCAATCTCGCCACTCCAAGCATGGTGAGGTCGTTGAAGAATGCACTGATTGACACAGTCCATCATAGAGTCTCCATTTGCCCACTATTTCGCTGCCAACATATAGCTGAGATGGTTGATTGTTCTGTCCTCTGTTTTTCGTTTCATTATTGATGGAATGAAAACCCAAGCAGTTGCCAGCTGATGTGAAGAAGCATGTAGTGACATTTTCTAGTACTTGTCCTACCTTTTCCCTCAGCTTGTGCAGGGTTTGTAGGTCTAATGCAAGAGGTCATGTGAGATTGGCGGGACAAACATAATTTTAGGAAGAGAGTTGAAGAAGTGTTCGAACTGATTTTTCCCTCTCTTTTCTTTCGTAGCATTTTTGAAGCGTTGGGGTGATTGGAGTGGTTGTATTTTCCCTAGAATTGAGTGAGAAATTCAGAAGACTGAAGCCCAGGCTCACTGTCTACCTTTCACGGAGGCCTAGCCGTGAGAGGACAGAAGAAGGCACGTGGCGAATCATGACAGCTGACAAAGACAAAGACAAAGACAAAGAGAAGGACCGGGACCGGGACAGGGACCGGGAGAGAGAGAAAAGGGACAAAGCCCGAGAGAGCGAGAATTCGAGGCCCCGCCGGAGCTGCACCTTGGAAGGAGGGGCCAAAAATTACGCTGAGAGTGATCACAGTGAAGACGAGGACAATGACAACAGTGCCACCACGGAAGAGTCCACCAAGAAGAACAAGAAGAAACCACCGAAAAAAAAGTCTCGCTACGAAAGGACAGACACTGGCGAGATAACGTCCTACATCACCGAGGATGACGTTGTCTACCGGCCAGGAGGTAAGGAGCACTGTGTTTGGGTCTTTATGGTGCTTGAGCGAGGAATTGGCTCAGTACTTTGATGAAATGAGTTTATGTTTTGGGAGTGAATAGAATGTTTGGAACCTAGTGGGGCAGATGGTAGCTTGGGGCGGAGCAGTCCTGTAAGTGCACATGGCCCATGTGGGCTCAGTGGGCTTTGCCCCCTGTGGCCTGTCCTGCCTGTTGCAGTGCCAGGCTCTCTCCTTTATCGGCTTGTTTTTTCTCCCTTTTCTGAATTCACCCTAGCCCTTTGCCTTCGTCACAAATTAGGTTGGGATGGTTTGGCTGAGTGGAAATGGAAGAGAGGAGCTGAGCCTTCAGATTGTTGGAAACAGGAAGTTCTGCGTTGGAACAGGCTTGACTGGAAGCTAGAGAGGTCTTGACCATGACTGTTAGTCCATTGTCTGTGGGTGCTGTCAGCTTCCTTTTCCAGGGTGTTGAGCTGCAAGCTCATTGTGGCATGATAGTGGATGAAGCCAGCACTTGCTTGAGTTGCTGGAAAATGTGCTAACTGGTCAGTGTCTTGAGATTTCCAGCTCTGCTCAGAGGGAGGCAGACCCAGCTGTCTGCTGAGAGACTCAGGGGAACAAGTGATGCTGGACCCCTGAGACCTTTCCTCATTTGCTGTGTTGTGTATAGTCAGAGGTTTTTCTTAATCTAGTCAGACTAACCAAGAGTATTTGTTTGAATTACTTATAGTGCTGAGGTGTGATGAGTTTCTGAGCTGAAAAGCCATACCGTTTTATGTTTTCTAAGAAGGCATGAGAAGACTCCGTCAGGGTATGTTATTGGCTGAGTGCGGTCATTTGAATGAGCAGTGCCGTAGCTGTTTTGTCTTCCATATGTAATTTCAGATTTTTTTTTGACCCATACAAAGAAGTTAGTTTTGATTTTCCAAAGGTAACTGACATTAGACAAACTAATATTTATGATACAATTTCTGGGTTAAACATTAACTGGGAAGACATGTGATATAAAATTGTTGAAGTTTAGGATTGGTGAGGTCCAGATGTAGTTGTCTCTGAGTTACAGTGCTGTTGGTTTATGATTAAATAACCCTGCTTGCCAAGAGCCCATCTAGTTCTAAATCATGAGACAGAATCAGTGTGTCAGTTTGTTCTAGCATCAGTTACAGTATGAAAACTTAAAATTAAGGAAATAATGTGTTATCCCTTTCTCCCAATGCAAATATGTGACACACAGATAGGATTGTGCAGATTGCATTCCCAACTTTTGCAACCTGCATTACATGGAACTGTGCTCTCATGCGAGTGGGGACGCGTGGCCAGTGTGAGGGATGCTGCCGGTACCACATCCCCGTGACAGTCCATCATTAGGGTCTCAGAACTCCTGCAGGTCAAGAAGAAACCCCTTTTGGGCCCGGCGGCATGGCCTAGCGGCTAAGGTCCCCGCCTTGAACGCCCCGGGATCCCATATGGGCGCCGGTTCAAATCCCGGCAGCTCCACTTCCCATCCAGCTCTCTGCTTGTGGCCTGGGAAGGCAGTCGAGGACGGCCCAATGCATTGGGACCCTGCACCCGCGTGGGAGACCTGGAGGAGGTTCCTGGTTCCCGGCTTCAGATTGGCGCAGCACCAGCCGTTGCGGCTCACTTGGGGAGTGAATCATCGGACGGAAGATCTTCCTCTCTGTCTCTCCTCCTCTCTGTATATCTGACTTTGTAATAAAATAAATAAGTCTTAAAAAAAAAAAAAAGAAGAAGAAGAAACCCCTTTCATGTGGAAAAACACTTGCCGTTTTCCCCAGTGATGAACCATGTCACTCAGTTTCTGCTGGAGAAAATGGGCTTGATAGATGTCATAGGTTGAGCTCTGCAGCTTCTGGAGGACAGGAAGTCCTCCCTCACTGACTGAGATGATGTGGCTGGAGGTTGTGGATGATGTTGCTAAGGGCTTGTTTATAAAGCAATTCTTAATAAAGTGCTTTGGGAAAAACTGCACTTCTGAAGGCAGACATTGTTTTAGTAAATCCAGGACATTTGAGAAGTGTTACAGAGGTCAGAGCTGGTTTGTTGGAAGCCCATGGCACCAGATCATCATGCTTGCTGTGAAGTGCCCTGTTTGTTTGAGGACAGGTCCACGGCCTGGGGTTTGTACCCTGACAGGTCCAGTGGCTGCTTTTTGTTTGTTTGTTTTTGTTTTTATAAGATTTATTTTATTCATAAAGGGAGATTTTACAGAGAGAGGGAGAGACAGAGACTTTCCATCTGTTAGTTGACTTCCCAGGTTGCTGGAACTGAGCTGCCAAAGCCAGGAGCCAGGAGCCTTTTCTGTGCCTCCTTAGTGGGTGCAAGGTGTCCCCTGCTTTCCAGGCCATAGGCAGGGAGCTGGATCAGAAGTGGAGCAGCTAGAAGATGTTCTTATGAATGGAAACTGTCTTTATTCTTGGTGATGCATTTGAAATTAAACCACCGGATTGCCTTTTCCAGATAACTTCTTTCTAAATGTAGGTAGTTAGGTACTGCTTTTTTTTCTTGTTCATTTACTGCAAGAATCCCAGATTAGATTCCTAGATTGGAGCTGATTTGTTTTTTCCCCGCTTTTGCCTGCCTGCCTGCCTGCCTTTTTCTTTGTGAAATCTCTAAAATGATGCTCTTTGTTAGTAATGAAAAACCATGTCCTTCCTCAGCTGCACAGATCCTGTGTATTTGGTTGTATCTTACACTCTGTGCCTCTAGAGAATGTTCTGAGGCATTATTTTCAGAGCATTGAATCGAGGATGTGTAGCTAGAGAAAAAATTCTGCCTGTATATAGGCTGTTGCCTCCAAGTCAACAAGTTCTAGGAGAACTGTAGATAAGAAGGAGCAGGGCACAGGCAGTCTCAGGAGAAAATGAGTGTTGCAATTCATAAAATTCTGGATTGTCCTTTTATGGATAGGGTGGTATTTTGGGGGTAGGGCCTAATTGAATATTCAAAGAAAGGTGGAGTTTGTGGGGGCTTCAGCACATTTGGTGGTCCCTAGGGTGTCATGCATCTGGTGAGCTCAGGCCCTTGTGTGCTCAGCCTGGGCGTTAGATCAGCCCAGCAAGGGCTGGATTTGGGCTGTGCAAGTATGGCTTGGGTTCAGACAGTCACCACTCTTTCTTGCTGCCTTCCTGCCTGCATCAGGTCCTTCATGTTCCTTTTCTTTAAGTTTTAAAGCATAGATAAAGACTTTAAAATTTTATCCTTTTTGAATTTCATCTTTAAAATTATTTTATTTTCACTTTTCTTGAAAAAGACCCCAGCACGAATGCTTACACAGGTGGAGAGGGAAAAGAGAGGTTTTGAAGGAGGAGGGAGGCAGAGCGTCATCTTTGATCTGCTGGCTCACGCCCCAAATGCTGTGAGCAGGTGCTTTCTGGGCCAGGTGAAAGCCAGGCGCTTACCTCAGTCTAGTTTTCCCTCATGGATAGTGGGGCTCTCGTATTTGCACCTCCTGCCTCCCGAGCTGTACCTTCACGGGAAGCTGGGTCGGAAGTGGTGCTGGATGGAATTTGAACCAGTCGTCTCAAATGGCAGCGTAACTGCTGAGCCAAATGCTTGCCCTGAATTGAGCTTAAGTATAAACTATGGACACCTCCCCAAGTGACTTGGAGAATGAGCTCAAAGTGATAGTTTGAGGAGAAAAAGAATGTTGTGTGTGTGTACTGCTTCGTCAGAGGGTGACATTTCCAGCTTTGGCAAGTGTGAGGGGATTTTGTTTTTTGTTTTAGGAATTGAATATCATTTAGGCTTTTTAAGTAAAGTTTTTTTAAATTTGTATTTTGAATTTTTTAATTATGCGGTACAGTTTTGTATAGACTAGGATTCCCCCCAAATTCCCACCCCCTGACAGATTTTCCCCATTTTACTACAATGGTATAGTTCTTCATAAGGAATCAGTCTCTTATTCAAGTGTACCCCAGCATTGCTGGTACAGACGGAGTCAGACAGTCCAGCGTCCCATTGTCTACACATTTCCCACAGTTTCATTGGGAATCCATTTTTCGTCTGGAAGCAGGAATGACTGTTGCATTATACCCCCACATCTGGATATGGTGGACCCCAGTACTCCATCACTAAGTAAGGTTTAACTTAGCTTTCTTGCTGTGTTCCTGGTCTCTGGAATTGCCTTACTTTTTCTTTAGAGCTCGTGAAGTGGTCTTTGCCAGTTACACTGGCCTGTTACCTTCTGCTTCAGGGCTTTTGCTGCAGGCTAGGAAACATCTTGTCCTGGAGCAGGCACTTAGGCCCACCTTCCCCAGCCCAGGACACATCCTCACACAGGCGCAGGCATGCGGACCCACCTTCCCCACCCCAGGATGCATCCTTACACAGGCGCAGGCACGGGGACCCACCTTTCCCACCCAGGACGCATCCTCACACAGGCGCAGGCACGCGGACCCACCTTCCCCACCCAGGACGCATCCTCACACAGGCGCAGGCACTCTTAATTCCTATCCTTTCTTCAGCTCTCTCCAGAGTCACTGTGTTTTCCTTCCTCAGTGGATACTGTCATGCTGTCCATTATACGTTTCTTTTAGCACTTAAATAGTGATACTTTTCTATTTTCGTTCTGTTTTCTTTTATGATTAATACCTATGAACTTCCTTTTAAAAGGACAGCAGCTCCATTTTTGCTTGTCACTGATATCCTGCCTTCTAGTTTGTGCACATTGTGTGTTCCGTAATATTTGTGGAAAAAATTTCTGACTTTGGAGATGCGTGTCACAGTAACAAATTGATTGACTGCACAGCTGTGTGCAGCCACATTTCCCTTAGGGGCTGCTTTAACTAGGTGTATTGATTTCTAGCATTTGCTATAGGTATGTATTTCGCTAGGCACTCTGAAGTTTATTCCTGATCCAGGTAGAATTGATTAAAAAAAAATTAGGTTGGTATTGAGTTACTGTAAAAAAAAAAAGATACATTAGTGCTGCTTACTCTTTGGAATAAGAAAACAATCTTTTTGCTTTCTTGGTTTGAATGGCAGGTGATAGCAAAGAAAGGGAGAGGTGTAGGGACATCTGCCATCCTCCTGTTTGCCCCCCAGACGCCCCCCAGCTGGCGTGAACCAGGCCACAGCTGGAGCCAGGAAGTCCATTCAGGTCTCCCTGGAGTCCTTGGGCCATCATCATTCCATGCGTACCAGACAGCGCCGCAGGAAGCTGGAGCCAAAGGGGCGGGGCTGAGAGGAGTCCTAGGTACTGTGAATAGGGTACAGTGTCTTCAGCGGCTTTGCTGCCGTGCAGACCCCTTTCAAACGTGATTATAAAACAAATTGTCCATTTCTTGTGTTTGATCGTATCAGCTGAGCAGCCTAGGGTCAGTCCTGGCATAAGCTGTGTTCCAGTGCATACATTAGGTGTGCCGCAGTCGGAACTACGCGTCTCTCACTCTGTGATAGCTATGTGTCTTTGACTTTCATGAACAAGTGTAAATATAAATGTTTCATGGTGATGAATTTTGTATCTGGAAGACAAAGAAGTTAAGTTTGTGATTTGTAAAATTCTGGGTGATAATTTCGCTTGAAAGTTTTCTTCAATATTGTTAGGAAGTAGGGGTTTGAACTGAAAAATGTCCTGGAAACAAATTAATTTATGTGGAACACTGAAGTGTCAATTTCTTTTGATATAAACGGATTAAAGTTGGGAAAAATCCAAAATAGGCAAAAATGAAACCTAGAACTTGGTTTTTATCAAAAGGGGGCACTACATGTTTTTAAACTATTACTAATATCAGAAAATTGAGAGAGCATATGTGTTTGTCATGTTTCTGTGTCAGCTCCCTCCCCAAGTGCCCACAGAGGCCCAGATGGCCAGACCTGAGCCAGGTCTCCCACAGGGTTACAGGTGTCAAGTTGTTTAAGCCATCACTCACTGCTTCTCAGCACCTGCATTAGCAGGGATCTGAAAATCAGGGACTGGGAATTGCGTGTGGGCAGAACCCAGCTACTCTTGTGTGGGACCTGGGCATCTTTTATTGACTAGGCTAAATGCCCACCGCTGTCAAGTGTATTGAGTGAGAGCTTATGGTACTGTATGTCTGATCTTAGATCAAATTCAAATACAGACGCAGTTCATCTGTGACATCTGATGTCAGGACAGATGTTGCGTCTTTGAGAACCAGTGCCTGGAGTGGAGTAGGGGGGCTGCAAGTGTTCTGGTCTCCTGTTGTATGATGCTGGTTGCCTAGGTTTGCTCACTCCATAGAGATTTTGTATCTTGCTTTGCAGTTGGTAAACAGATGATGTGCCTTGACATTTCATGATTAGCTTTTCTCCAGGGGGTTGGTATATGGTGGTGTAGAGCTAAATGCAGTTTCAAAGTCTTGCTTCTCTTCGTCCGAGAAAGCTTATTTGAGGAAGTAGACCAGACAGATATGCCCTGCCTTACAAACAGCAACACCCTGGCATTTGGTGTTCCAGGATGTAAATGTTTTTGGTAAGTAAGGCTCATTTGATTTGCAGCTTATTATTTGTGCCTCTGTTATTTGTAAGTTTTGTGTAGTTGTGACAAGCAAATGGAGTTACGTTCTTAAGGTATTATTTTGGGGTAGACTGAAATTTTATTTTGTTTCTTAGAATTGTGTGTGTGTATGCAAGAAGAAGCATGAATTTAGGCTTAAAGAAAGCTTTAAAATGAAAGTTGGAAAAGTGTGTTTTAGTACCTGGTCCAAATTTGTTTTCCTTTGCTATCAGTAACTTTTGATACAGTAACCTGTATAAAGTCTTTCAAAGGATCCCTGTTGCCAGGAGGATTGAACCACAGATTTGCTTAACACATCAATCCTTCTGTGCCCAGGGTGCTTGTTGGAACAGTCGTTGCAGGCCTTGTCTCCCTCTGGAGGAAGCACAGTGAGTCAGTGTGTTGGCTTGAAAGGGCTCTTGACACAGTGCTCTGAAATGAGCCACTGGCACAGTGGGTTGGTTTGTGGGCAAGGTTATGTTCCCTCAGCAGGTGCCGAGGAGGGCTCAGCTCCTGGTGCTTCCTTGGTGAGTGGCAGCACGATTATCATCTTCACTTGGCAGTCTCCTGTGTGTCTTCATTTCTCCCCTCTGTAAGGACTCTCACTAGTTAGTGATAGGACCTGTTGACTTCACCTCAGATTTGCAGTGATGGTGCCTTACAGCTCTAGTGTGGAGCTGAGGTGCTGGGGGACGTCATTTGAATTTCTTAGGGTGCATAGCATAGTCAAGAAAAACTTACTGCCAGATGCACTTGAGTTTGACTGCCTTCCTCAGTTCTCCTAGGTGTATGTCTTTGGAACAGCTGGTAAGATGTAGTTCTTTTGATCACATTATAATTATTATAGTAACTTGTGGACTATATTAGTTAGCTCTTTATTTCTTCTGCTTATACTGAAATTCAGTGTCATCTTTTTCTTAGTCCCAATAATTGATTGCCTTTAGTGTGTATTAGGAAGTTAATAAAATTCTACGCATAAAGAAAATTCCTTGCCACTGAAAAAAAATTATCTCCACGAGGATAGTTGAAACAAAAGATACTGCAGTTCTGAAGTCACCGTAAAGGAAGGAGAGGAGGTGGGAATGTTGCGGCTAGTTGCCGTCCTGGCTTGCACACGTTACCAGAGCAGGAGCAGAGGTCACATGCAACCTGCTGCCTGAGCTTGACCTTCTGTTCCCTGAGCTTCCCAGTCCCAACCTCCAGTCTGCTTATAGTCCTTAGAATTCTTTCATCATCTAGTATTTTATGTAGGATTAAAAATATGATTTTTTGAATGTATCAGTATGCTGTGTCATAGAAACCATTTAGGTATTAGGTTGTTCCTTTTCCTGTTCTTAAAAAAATAAGCCGGCTGTGGCAGTTCCCACATTCTCCAGCCTCTAGTAGCTCACTATAAGTTCCTCTATTAGGAAGCTTTGTTTTCCTTTGAAGCCATTGCCATCCCAGGTGATGCCATATTTGAAACTGTTTTCCTTCTGATAGTGTGTACGTATGCTTTACTTGGAATTGGAACAGAAACTGAGTGAGAAATTTAGGTAAGATCCACTTTTGGAACTGGTACAAACCATGACTACCCTCAGGTGGTGCGTGTTTTCTCCCACAGCCTGTGTCATCAGCTGACTGAGAAGCAGGCTGAGCTGGCAGCCTTGGGCGGGGACCCTTAGGTGCTTGGTGAGAACAGGAGCTTGTGGAGAGGCGGGTCGTGCGTTGAGTCTGCTGTTGGATCCTCAGTCATTCTGGTGGGCTGTGACCAGTAGCGTCCCGATCACAGTGAAGGGAGTTATATTTACCTCGCCTATAATTGGACTGAGATTTCCTGCGGCTGTGTGACAGTCCTCTGCCCTTTTGCTTAGTGAGCAGGCGTTTGAACTCCAAAGCTCTTGAGGTTTAGCTTTGTCTGACTCAATTAATTGTTAAATAGTCCCTTTATTATAATTATACAAGGCTTGCTTTGTAGTAGCTGAGGAGATTGCTCAAAGAGTTGTTTAATCTGATATACTCTATCAGTTTTGTAAAAAGCTCTTTTTTAAAAGGAAACAAGTTTGTTTTGAAGTGGCATGGTGGTGTTTGAGTTGGATCATGTAATTTAAATTGAAACGTAGGCATTTGGCTCTGTTCTCAACAGAGACTGGCTTGTGTCTGACTCTGACCCACGTGTTTGTCGTCCTTCCATTGATTCTGACAGCTACACCAGTCTGCAAATCACAGATACTGTCTTTGCATTTAAAGATGAAGCAGGGTGTTACCTTGTTGAACTACTCAAAACTGTATGTGGGAAAGAGTGATAATTGTGTTTGAAAAACATCTAAATGCTACACAATAGATCAGTGCTCGTGTGCATGAATTTTGCTTTGGCACTATCTGAACATATTTCTAAATAGTAGGAAAAAATAAAGATGTGTGCTACCTTTTTTCTGTTCTTCTTCAGGCTTCTTCTTGCTTCTTCTTCTGATTTATTTGTTGGGAAGGCGGAGTAACACAGAGATGGAGATCTTCCATCTGCCTGGTTACTCCCCAGATGGCCACAGTGGCTGGCGCTGAGTCAGGCTCTGTGTGCTGTGCTGGGCTTGAGTAGAGTGTGCTTTGTAAAGGGTGGTTTAAGTAGCATGGCATTTAGGGGAAGGTAAGTTATTTTTTGTTGTGAGTACTTACATGCCTGGAAGCTGGGAAACTCCTTAGAACCTGTTAAATTCTGTTAAATGGCAGTATCTCTGTATCTCTGTCTGTCTATCTATCTGGTGCCCTAAATCCTTTATTTATTTATTTATAAATGGGGTCATAAAACACTTATATGTTATATATGAAAGAAATTCCATAGTTGTTCATTCATTTAACTCCTAAATTAATTTTCTCAGATATCTAATTTCCTTTTAAAATAGATTTGCTTTCTACAAGGCATGCCTTTGAAGAGTGCCCTGTGTGTGAGTGTAGTTTGTGCAATGTTTATGGAAACTGCAGGAGGCTGAGGAAGGAAGGCTGTGGGCGTTTCTCTCGTCTCCTTTGTGTGGTGAGCACGTATTGATTCTTGGCAGATGGGCTGTTAATCCTACTTTGTCCTGATCAGTAGAGACGGATATAGTAAGGGGGTGATTACAGCGCAGTATGCTTCTTAAAGAGGGGTACTGGAATGAGTTTGTGATGTGGCTGTAATGTGATTGGATGGCATTTAGTTCTGGGGCTTGTTCTGACAGCCCGTTGTTAACCCTTGTAGTGTGCATTTTGCACATGACTGTGGGGATGTTGCTGTTGTATAGGACTGCAAGTTCTCCTCTTTGGTGTATGTGTGTGTGAGTGAGGTCTCACCTGGCATAGTGATTGTATTTTCATTTTGTAAGGATCCAGTTCAAGTGGAAATTCAGCGGGTTAGTGTGCGATTCCATAGATGCAAAACCAGGCTGTAAGTTTTGCATTGGCCTTGAGCGGTGTGCCAGCAGCACCTGCCCTCCGTCCTGTGCTGCTCCTGGTGAGGAGCTGTGTTCTCCCTGGTGAAGACAGCAGTCGCATACCTACTATCCGGCTTGCTTTTTGTGTGGGCTGAAAGGACTTTTCCACAGATTTCATATGCCAGAATGAATCCGGCAATTCTCAAAAAATAGGCAGCAAGAAACATGGAGTGCGGTCTTTGTGAAAATTACACTCAGGGCTCGGTGCAGTAGCCTGGTGGCTAAAGTCCTTGCTTTGAGGGACTGGATCCCATATGGGTGCTAGTTCGTGTCCTGGTTGCTCCACTTCCCATCCAGCTCCCTGCTTGTGGCCTGGGAAAGGACACCTCAAAGCTTTGAGACCCTGCACCGGCATGGGAGACCCAGAAGAAGCTCGGCTCTGGCTTTGGGTCAGTTCAGCTCCTGCTGTTGTGGCCACTTTGGGAGTGAACCAGCAGATGGAGGATCCATCTCTCTGTATATCTGACTTTTCCATAAAAATAAATAAATAGATAGGTAGATAATTGTGCACAGATGTCAGGCAGACTTACAGAGACAGAGATAGATATTTTCCGTCTGCTGGTTCACTCCCCAAATGGCTGTAAAAACTGGAGCTGAGCTGAGCTGAAGCCAGGAACCAGGAGCTTTTTCCAGGTCTCCTATGAAGACATTGGGTCCCAAGGCTTTAGGCTGTCATCTTTCCCAGGTCACAAGCAGGAGCTGAATAAGAAGTGGAGCAGCCGGGACAAGAACCAGTGCCCCGGGATCCTGGTTGTACATTATGAAGATTTAACCACTAGGCTATTGTGCCGTGTCCATCACAGTGATTTCATAATCACTTTCATCTCTTAAAGATTCTACAGATGGTGCGTGTGCTGTGGCACAGTGAGTGACGTCCCTGCTTGAGCACGGACATCCCATATGGGTACCAGTTCCTGTCCCAACTGCTCTATTTCTGGATGTGTAGGGCTGGGATCTCACACTGCTGTCCTTTTGTCATTGTCTTCAGAGGAAGCACAGATGTGAGCAAGGTAGGAGCATACAGAGTATCTTGAGTGTTTCCTGACTCCTGAAATGAGCCAGAGATGGTGTGTGCCACTGGGATGGGGAGTTTGGGATGCTTTTGTATGAAGCTGCACCCAACACACAGTAGGTAAAGCTGCTGTGGGCCACCTTAAACACTTCAGCAGGAGTTCTGTGGTCATAGGCGCCTTTTGCAATCTGTAACTTGAAAAAAAATCATGTTTTGAACATCTGTTGAGACAAAATCAACATGAACTTTGTGGAGAAAATTAAGTTCTCTCTATTTTAGGGCCTGACACAGTCGTCTAGTAGCTAACGCCCTCACCTTTTCCCTTGCTGGGATCCCATATGGGTACTGGTTCGTGTCCTGGCCACTCCACTTCCCATCCAGTTCCTTTTTTTGTGGCCTGGAAAAGCAGTCGAGGACAACCCAAAGCCTTGGGACCTGTGTGGGAGACCTAGAAGAAGCTCCTGGCTCCTGGCTTCGGATTGTCTCAGCACCAACCATTGTGGCCACTTGGGGAGTGAACCAGCGGATGGGAGATTGTTCTTTCTGTCTCTCCTTCACTCTATAATTCTGACTTTTCAATTAAAAAAAATATTTTAATCTTTGGGATGATGTGTGGTGCGATGGGTTGAATTACCACCTGGTGGGCAGCCAGCATCCTGTGGAAGTTCTGGTTTGAATCTTGGCTGCTCTGTGGTAATGCACCTGACCCAAGGGTCATGCTGGATGACATGGAATCCTGAGCTGGAGTTCTGGTATCCATAGTAGCAGTTATTTGGGCAGTGATTCCGTGGTTGGAAGATCTCCCGACTCCCACCCTCCTTTCTCTATCTCTCCTTAACTTTGCCTTTTAAATAAGTAAGTAATCTTCGTCTTGACTTTAAAAGACAAGTAGGCACACATCAGAAACTCAGAGTACCGATGATTTAAGAAAAAGAACAGATGTGTGTGGAATGGAAAGTTAGGGAAAGGTTTCATTTGCCCGTAGAAATTTACATAATTTTAAGTTTGTAGTTAAGTTGGAAGTCCACTGAAGCTGAAACTGTAGGCAACTTTGTGCAAACTAGTACAATTTAATGGCATATGGACGATGTCCACAATATCAATAGATTAGATATTAGGTTAGAAGTACAGTGTTGTATGTCTATAACTTTGTTGAAGTATAGCAGGACAAGATATCAAAATGGCCTTGGGTTTTGCATTTTTGAGGCATTTATGTAGTTAGATGTTTGTAAGCGGAAGTGAGTGCATAGGACCGACTGAGAAGACACAGGGTGATGTGTGTCTTGATTTAGGTCCCGGGATTTGGGAGGGAGAAGTTCAGGAACAGGATCTCTCCTAGGGCAGCAATAGAGGAACAGCATGGGGCACACAGGGCAGCCAGAGGCACCAAGCGAGTGTCCAAGTGGCCACGAACATGAGGCCGGAAGGGCGGCTGTCCTCCCTTGCTTCTCAGTGTGTGTACTGGCAGTCTGTCCTCTAGTTGTGTATTTCATGGGTAGAATTTTAAGAGTATCATGATGTTTCCCGCCTTCCTTCCCTGGCTGCTCTCCCCTCCTCCTCCCTTCCTTTTACTTGTGACAGTGACAGACTTTGAGTTCCCTTAGCCGTGTTGAGGTGAGACACGAATCCCCCAGAGGAAAAATCACTCAGGGAAGGTGGTAAACACAACTCAGAAGTAAATATTGTCGTAAGCAGAATAGTAATCTTTGGTATGTAGCATGTGCTTTGTATATGTTATTATGGTATATTTACTTGTAATAAATTTAATAGTATTGACATTATAACTTCTTTAAGATGTTCGTGAAATTGTTCAATTGCAAATAAAAATATACATGGCATAAAATTTTGATTTTCCATTTTGATAACTTACAAAATTCACTGTGGACCATCTTTCTTTTTCGATCTTCATTTGTAACCTTTGTTTCCACTTTGGTTTGTTTGTTTCTGAAAGTTGGGTGTGCATCCTTGTAAGGTGCATCCAGGAGGTGGGTGAAGGACAGGGAGCTAGTCGGTGTGGAACTGCCGGAGCTTGAACTGTGGAATTGTGGAATGCTTGCTATTACAGAATTGGGAGCCACAGACTACAATTAACTGTCATTAATTTCACTGAGTAGAAAATATGTTCCATTTACAGTACAAGAAGGAGCCAGGCTTGAATGAGTTTAAATAGATGAAATCTAAATTATACTGACAGTCCATTAAACAGTAGCAGAAACTGTAAAGAAAATGGATTCACTGTGATACAGGTTTATAATAAAATCATTTGTAGAATCAGAACTGCAGCCCACACATTGAGAATTCTCTTGTGTATTTCTTGTCAGCACTGCAGTTTGGTGGAAGCATTTATTATAAAGCCCAGACTCCCTGTCTGTTGTTTTCTGAAAAGGAACAATCACTGTTTGAAGTCTGCTGTGCGACACCCAAGGAGCAGACCAGCAAGGTGTTTGTTGTCGGCCACCCTGGAAGAGGACAGTCCTCCTAACAGCTTACCTCTATGAGCCTTTCCGCAGACACTGGCGCAGCGTCCCTACCAGACCTAGGATTCATGTGGGCTGGTTTCCCAAGTGCAGGCTGCTCTGGTTAATCTGGGTGCCTTTGTGTTAGTAATATATTCTAATCAAATTCACAATGGCCTTTTTATTCTCTTTTTCAAAAGGTTTTATGTGAGAGACAGATTTACAGGGACAGAGTGGAGTGGGGAGACATGCACTGGATTGACATCCCAGGTGGCTGGGCAGAGCTGGACTGAGGTGAGGCCAGGAACCTGGAGCCCTCCCTGCTACCTTCCCAAGCCATGGGCAGGGAACTGGATCAGAAATGGAGCAGTCCATGTGAGATGCTCGTGTTGCAGGCAGAGGATTAGCTTTCTGTGCCACTTTGGTGACCCTATAGCAGCCTTTTTCTTTTCTAGATAGGAGTTAATGAATTGGGGATAGGATTGTTGCTTGCATGCTTAAATATTAGGAGAGTTTGTTTGGGGCAAGGAGCCATGGAATTGAAGGTGGATCTGTTGCCTGAGTGTTTAAGCAGAAAGCAGGTGGGTAGCAGGGTGCAGGGAGCTACTGACTTGGGAATGGGAGCTGTTGCTCACAGCTTTGAGCTTTAGGAAGGTAGATGCGCTGGAGTCCAGGGCTCAGAAAACAGTGATTGAGGTCTCTGGTGTGATAGACACTGCTAGTGACACTTCTGGGCACTGCTTTTCAAGCAGTATTTTCCTCTTAGGTTGCCCCGCATTGTCTTGTAACAGTGTATGTAAAGTGTGAGGTTATTAACTGTTGAGAGAGAGCCACATCACTGAACTGGAGTTGTATGTTTAAACTGGGTTGAATCTTATGCATAGTAGGGATTTTTTAAATACATTTTATTATTGTTATTATTTCATAATACATTTTCATATTCCCTTATCCCCTCCCCACTTCCCTCCCCCCCCCAGTTCCTCTATATCATTACTAACGTATAGTTCTTCATACTCAGTCTTATGTCCATCATTGCGGGCATAGACAATGGCAGAGTCCAGAATCCTATTGTCAAGATATAGTAAACAGTTTCATTGTAAGTCCATCTTTGTCTGGAAGTAGAAATGCATGCCACACTACATCCTCACATCTGGATGTTAGTCTCCATTTCACAGCTACTGTACATCCCCTTAAATGAAAAGTCATGATACAAAATCAACAATAAAAAGAAAAATAGAAATTTACAATGCCTGAGGTTAAATGACATGTTACTAGATATGACAGTCTCCATTACACAGCTACTAATACATCCTCTTAAATGAAAAGCCACAAAACAAAATCAACATCCGGGAGAAAAAAAGAAATTAACAACATCAAGAAGTTAAATAACATGTTACTAAATGACTAATGTGTAGCTGAAGAAATGAAAATCTAGAACCTTCTTGAAGAAAATGAAGCCACTGCATGATCAATGAGTCATTGATTTAATCAGAAGGAAGTGTTTTGAAGAGATGAAAACAACAGAAAACAACAAAACCCATGTGATATAGTTTCCGCTGATCTTTGTTGAAGTGTGTCTCCTCTAGACAATAAACAGATGGGTTTTGTTTTTTAATCCAGTCTACTAATCTACGATGTTTGATTGAGCTTAAGCCATTTACATTCAGAGCTTAATATGTATGGATGGTACTTTGGTCCTGTCATTTTAGGAATGGGTTGTTCATTGGTTTAGTCTTCTGTTGTCATTTTAGTGGGATGTTCTTCCCATTTGCTTTGGTTTTGGTAGGTGCTATTCCTCCTATCTGTCAAGAGAACATCGTGAAGTATCATTTGTAGGGCAAACGAAAGAGGCAATGTTAGCAATGAGTAAAAAGACTGATAAACGCTTGTTCAAGGATATAGAGCTCAGTGTTCAGTGTTAGCCCATGTAAGCTTGGTAGCTAGTTGGGAATCTGTAGACTTGTTGCTCCCTGAAATCTACTTATCATGGACTTTAGAAAGGAAGGAACGAAGGGTATGTGTTACTTGGTGTCTTTTTCTACTTCATTTAGAATCTTCAAAATGATGTTTGATGGTAGCTTGGCAGAGTCAAAAGCAGGGCAAAGGATGGGAAGGTTTCACTTACAGGAGGGTATTTTCCCAGTTTTGTTATCTTTTCTCTTTTAAGCTTTTTACAATTTACCAGACAGTATGAAAATCTCAGAATTTATTTTGCAAAAAGCTAGAAATGAATTTTCTTGTGAGTTCTTTTTTTCCTTACTCTGCTCTCCTTCCTTTCCCTTTCCTCATTATTTAGAAGTTCGTGGTGGCAAAGCAGGCTAAGCCTCTCTGTGTGGTACCTGAATCCCTTATGGGCACCAACTTGTGTCCTGGCTACTGCACTTCTGACCCAGCTCCCTGCTAATGGCCTGGGCAAGCAGCAGAAGATGGCCCAAGTGCTTGGGACCCTGCACCCCTATGGACTGCTCACATGACACTCCTGGTTTCCAGCTTCAGCCCGCCCTGGCTCTGGCCATAGCTGCCCTTTGGCAAGTAAACTGAAGAATGGATGATCTCTATTTCTCCCTCTCTCTGTAATTCTGATTTTCAAATATTATTTTTAAAAAGGCAGAATGATCTCTCACACACACACACACACACACACACACACACACGTACGTGACTCCAACACCGCCCCCCCCCCCATTCTGGGTGTCCCATGTGGGTTATGGGGTGTCAAGCATTTGAGCCTTCTCCCCGCCCCCCGCTTTCCCAGATGCATAATCAGTAAGCCAGATTGAAGTGGCAGAGCTCAGAACTGCAGCTAGTACCACGATGTAGAATGCTGGCATACCATGCAGCAGCTTTACTTGCCATGCCACAGCACTGCCTCAGTGTTATCAAAGAAGTTTGTTAGGGTAAAATATTCTTTTTATTTGATAGAACATAGCAACTTAAAAAAAAAGATTTATTTATTTTCATTGGAAAGTCATTTTATAGAGAGAAGGAAAGACAGAGAGAAAGATCTTCTGTCTGCTGGTTCACTCCCCAAGTGGCTGCAATGGCCAAACTTGAACCTACCTGAAGCCAAGAGTCAGGAGCTTCTTGTTGGTCTCCAATGCATAGGGTCCCAAGGCTTTGGACCATCCTCAACTGCTTTCCCAGACCACAGGCAGGAGGAGGTTGGATGGGAAGTGGACAGCTGGGACATGAACCAACGCCCATATGGGATCCCAGAACATGCAATGCAAGGACTTTAGCCACTAGGCTACTGTGCCGGTACCTAACCTAGCAACTTTATTGCCAGGATCTTGTGTGGTTTCAGTGTTAATTCACTTTCATTTGAGTTATTTCTCCCTGGTACCGTAGTTGAGGATTTACGGTGTACAGCCTAATATATACGGTACAGACTTGAGGGATGGTGCTGGATTTGGCTGTTTCTGGTGATGAAGAGGTGTGCAGTATGCTCATATATGGATTGGAATTTGCCTGTCAGGATTTTAGTGTTTCCACCGGGTGCCTTCAGTAGTTGGACATTGGAGCTAAGTTTTTTGTTTGTTTTAAGATTTATTTGTTTGTTTGTTTATGGCAGAGATTTTATGCCCTTTTGATTTCTGTCCTACCTATCAACCCCCATAATGCTGTAATGACTCAGGCTGGGCTGGCTAGGCTGAAGCCAGGAACTCAGTTCTGTTTTCAACCCCAAAATATAAGTTTAATTTGGTGCAGAAATCTTGATATCAGTGCAGAGTTGTTCATAGTATGCAGGTTCCATGAACTAATGGGAGATAACCCCGAGTGTGCATACTAGTTTTTCTTTGAAGTCCGCCTGCTTTCATGGTAGACACTTTTCTTATGCTGTTTCCTGTCTGCTTTGGGAAATTATGTTGTAGTGGAAGCAGTATGGTTTATGGAAGCGCTGGGAGCTGGAAATACACTTCTGGAGAGAGAAATTCTGTCTGAGGCCAAACAGTAGCTGAGTATCGCATCAGTGTTACGACCATTTGTTTGTTTGTTTTTAAAGATTTTTAATTTTTTTATTTATTAAAATTCATTTATTTTTATTTGAAAGAGTTACAGAGAGAAGGAGAGACAGAGAGAAAGATCTTTTGCCTACTGGTTCACTCCTCAAATGGGCCCATCTGAAGCCAGGAGCTTTTCCTGGTCTCCAAAGCAGGTGCAAGTTCCCAAGGCTTTGGGCCATTCTCTGCTACTTTCCCAGGCTGCAAGCAGGGAGCTGGATGGGAAGTGGAGCAGATGGGATACGAGCCAGCGCCCATATGAGATGTTGGTACCTGCAGGAGGAGGACCAGAGCTGAGCCATCCTGTCAGCCTCTGCTTTTTGAATGCTTGAGCAGGCTAAGCTGGTGGGTGATGTAAGGTCCTGCTGTGCTCCATGAAGGGTTCTTGGAGTTTGTGTCTGCCTGCCTGCCTGAAGCTTCATGCTGTGGTTTTTACCCTTGAGAGGAACTGCTCTGTTTACATAAACATGTTGGTTTGCTAAGGGTTTAAAAGCAGTTTTCTTAGATGAGAATTTGCTTTCAGTTGGTGGGTGACTGCCTCACCCAATTTGACAGATGGCCTGCTGTTTGCAAATGGCTGTGCTGAGGTGTGAGAGAAGGCCCAGTGCAGTAACTGCCCAGCTCGTGATTTCCTGGCCCCCTGCTCAAGGGGGGGTTCCTCTTTGTGGGTCATTCCCAGGCTGAAGCTGGCTGTCCGGGCAGGGAGTGTCACCCTAGACCATGCTCTCAGTTTCAGAACAAACTTGGTGATCATATGTTGTTTTGGAATAACTGATAAGAGTGGTAGTAGTCTCACTCATTTTTCTTGCCTCTTTCAGGCATGTTGATTTTAAGATTAAATTATATGTAGAGAGTTTCCCTGCAGCAACCATTCAATCTGGTAAATACATGTTTTCTTTTGAGCAGCTTTGAAACTGTGCATTATTCGCAGTGGATTGCAGTAGCTTTGCTAAATTCTTTCAGAACTGCTAGATTTCTAATTAAAAAGCAATGGGTGGAATTGCTTTATTTGTAATTTTCTGAAAGGTGCCTGCAGTGCTTGTTTTGGCCTGGGGACCGACAGGGTGAGAACTGAATGAGTCGACTCAAGCCAATTATGTGCCCAGCTTCAGCCCTTCCGTTCACTCCTAAATTACAGGAAAATCTTGCCAACTCACTTTGGCTTTCAAAGATGAGTGGGTATGTATTCCCTCTGAGATTTTAACATTGCTCTCAACTTAGGTTCTCATCTTAATTTACCCAAATAAATCTCTTTATGCTAATTTATAAACATTTATATAAATTCTTTTCTTGAGTAGCTCTTTGAATAATGAAATAAATGGGAGTGAGGGAAATACTTCTTAAAACTATTTGACCTTGGGGCCTGGCGCTGTGGCCTACTGGCCGAAGTCCTCGCCTTGCTTGTATTGAGATCCTATATAGGCACTGGTTCTAATCCCGGCAGCCCTGCTTCCCATCCAGCTCCCTGCTTGTGGCCTGGGAAAGCAATCGAGGACCACCCAAAGCCTTGGGACCCTGTACCCATGTGGGAGACCCGGAAGAGGCTCTTGGCTCCTGATTTTGGATCGGCTCAGCTCCGGCCCTTGTGGCCACTTGGGACATGAATTAACACAGAGAAGATCTTCCTTTCTGTGTCTACTCCTCTCTGTATATCTGATTTTCCAATAAAATAAATCTTAAAACATAGCACCAAATCTAACATTTTGCCAATAAGCTGGGTAATTTAAATCCAGCAGCTTAAAAACAAACCTTTAGGGCCTGGTCCCGTAGCTTAGCAGTTAATGTCCTTGCCTTGCACACACTGTGATCCCAGATTGGTGCTGTCCTAATCCATGTGTCTCTGCTTCCCATTCTTCTCCATGCTCTATCCCGGGAGGGCAGCCAAGGACGGCCCGAATCTTTGGGATCCCGTACCCTCATGGGACTCCTGGAAGAAACTCCTGGCTTCGAATTGGCTCAGCTTCAACTTGAGAAGTAAATCATTGCATAGGGTGTCGTGTCTCTCTCTCTCTCCTTCTGTCTGTATATCTGACTTTCCAGTAAAAATAAAATCTTTCCCCCCCAAAATTTGACCTTCATTACCTTGTTTTGGATGTTAAGAATAATAAAATGCAGTTTTTGGGTGCCCCCCCCCACTCCGTCTCCCGTCAGGCCTGATTTCCAAACTGTTTCTTAGAATACCCTCTCTTTTAGTTGGATCATTAATTTCTATGGTGGAGTTATAAGGGATAATTTGTCTCTATAGTATCTTTTCATGCTTTTTAAAGATTTATTTTTTGTTTGAAAGGTAAAATTTACAGAGAAGGAGAGACAGAGAAAGATCTTCTGTCTACTGGTTCACTCCTCAAATGGCCACATTGGCCAGAGCTGAGCTTATCTGGTTGGAAGCCGGAAGCCAGGAGCTTCTTCCATATCTGCCAAGTGAGTTCAGGATCCCAAGGACTTGGACTGTCCTCTGCCGCTTTCCCAGGCTGTAAGCAGGGAGCTGGATCGAAAGTAGAGTAGTGGGGACATAAACTTGGTGCCTGTTGATATGTAAGCTCTTTTAAGTTTTGTCACTTAATTTTGCATTGATCTTATTGGAAATTTGCCTCTGTCTCATAAAGTTGATAGAAGATTGCTTGATGCTGGCAACTGTTCAATTTGTATCGGGATCTCATACATGGGTTCATTGCTTGGGTCAGTTGGGTTTCCTTGGTGATTTTTTTTAATGAACCAAAAAGATGGTTTTTTATCTAGTCATAAACCAGTTGACTGGTAGTTGTGGAAGTTCCAGATCTTGGGCTTGACATGCTGTGCCTCCCACCTTCCTGTCTGCGTGGGGAAGCCTCTGCTAAGCCCCCTGAGCAGTGCGGGTATAGACTGATGTTAGTGGCTGCCCTGGACTGGTCAGTCGGACCCTTCTGCCCTCCTCTGCTTCTGTTAGTCCTCGTATGTTCATTTTCCTTTGAATACAAAATGAAATTACTTAGGTTCTGTCTGCTTTGTTCTAAAGCTTTCTTACTTGTCCGAATTAACAGCTTCTTTATGTTTCAGAGCAGAGCAGTTTGTATAAAATTTGTTGATTATAGTAAGTACATCTAGAGATTTTCTTGGTGTACAAAGAACAAAGCTGTACACGGCCCCCTGCCCTCATTAGCTGTGTAATCCAGTTTATTTTGCTTTGCACATGCTGATGCCAGACACCCATCTTCTGTGCAGGCAAGAAATGTAGGAGTAGGGATGTTTCTCTGAGCTCGGGAGATTGGAGCAAACCGGAACGTAGGCTCCTGGCATTTATTTATTTATTTATTTATTCATTCATTCATTCATTCATTTTAAAGATTTATTTATTTTCATTACAAAGTCAGATATACACAGAGGAGGAGAGACAGAGAGGAAGCACGCCGATCCGAAGCCGGGAACCTGGAACCTCTTCCAGGTCTCCCACGCGGGTGCAGTGTCCCAAGGCTTTGGGCCGTACTTGACTGCTTTCCCAGGTCACAAGCAGGGAGCTGGATGGGAAGTGGAGCTGCCGGGATTAGAACCGGCGCCCATATGGGATCCCGGGGCTTTCAAAGCGAGGACTTTAGCCACTAGGCCACGCCGCCGGGCCCAGGCTGCTGATATTTAAAAGAGAGGCGTTGCCCTTTCTTTACAGAGCAGTCAGGAGAACGTACGATTTGGGGGCTAACTTGTAAGTGATGAGAGGCTTGATATGAGGAGGAGCTGGTCTAATGAAGGAGAGAAGGTTGACATCCATGGATGTAGCAGCTGGTGTTTCTTTGAGAAGGTACAGACCCCAGAATGCAACACACGTGTAGTAAATAGGGCCTTCATTCAGTCTGAGTCATTAGTTAGGAAACAATGAAGGGTGTCCCAGGGTTATGTCATGAAATACAAAGCACATGACTCAGCTGGAGGTGGTAAGATGAGAGCTTGTAGACAAGTTTGTGTTCAGCCTGTGTAAGATGAGTAATGTTATATTGACATTTGAAATACTGGCAGTGTTCCAGCAGGGACCTAATACTGAAATTAAAACCTTTGGATCATTCACTTAAGATGATTGGCATGTTAGATGGGTGTGGCCTGAGAGATGCGGTGGGGTCCTTTGGGAACCCTGGAGGGCGGTGGTGAACACGGTCAGCGCTTCCTGTCCCAGTTACTGCTGGCAGAGGTGCTTGGCATGGTCTCAGCATTCAGTGGGGGCACTCATAGCTGGCCATCAGATTTTCTCTTTCTGCTGAATTGCTGTTTAGTAAAATGATCATGATATCTTGCACAGTGTTTTGGAAGGCTGTGCCCGTTAGTGAGGGCTGTCTTCCTGATACACCTCTGTCACGTGCTGCCTCTCTGGTCCCGTTGGGTCACCCACAGGGTGTGACTCCAGGCACGTGTGGTCAAGGAGGCACTAGGGGAGTTCTGCCTTTGTTGTCGAGGACTTGAGTTATTCTAGCGTACGTTTCATCTGAATGGTCAGGAGAATGGAGAAAATAAGTGATGTTTCCATGTGTACATGATGGGGGTGCTGCCCGAAGGTGGGCTCGGCTGCGGCCATCCTTACGGTGAATGATGTATGCAGGCTCTCCTTTCCTAAGCTTTGTGATTACCTTGAGCCGTAATAGAAAGGTTTTTTTTTTTTTTTTTTTTTTTTTACCGCTTTATAGAAGCTTTCCTTAAAATCATTGTGTATGTGTTTTTGAAGTTTCTTAATGTGCCATTATAAGAAGCAACTTTTAGACTCCAGCTGTGAAGAGCATCCCAAATAATTGTCCCACCATTGCCATGTCAAATATAATTTGAGAAATCTCTCTTTTCTGAAGAAAATATAATTTAGTTTACTTCATTCTTTCCTGTTTAGCTGCCTTGGTTTGCTTTACAATTAGAAAATAAGATATGTTAGGTTAAGATTTGGTAGCAAATTATCCACAAGAGATTTGGTTAGTTCTCTTTGTGTGTCTTGGTGTAGGTGAAAGGTTATTGTAATAGGATTTCCGTGCTTGTCTTCTTTACTTCTTTCCTCACAAAATATTGATTGAAGCTAGAAGCTGGAAAAGCTGCTTCTTTTTGTGAGGGTGGGGGAGCACCTGTCTCAGATCTGCCAGGTTTTGCCTTGATGTGATTTCTAGCCAAGAATTTCTTGTATATGAATGCCTTCAACCTCATATAGATACTCCTTCCCTCTTTGGAGAAAAAATTTATTAATTTTTTTAAATGATCAGAAGAGTGGTCAAAAGGAGCAAAAAGCCTGTTTTCTTTTGGTTTAGTTATTTGTAATTTAATGTCACCTTTGGAAAATGATCATAAAATGTATGTGCTTTGCCACGTAATTTATGCACTGGCTTTATGGAGTTTGTTCTCTTAGAAGTAAATGCCAATGTTTTATGATTTTTTTTTTCTTTTAAAGACTGTGTGTATATTGAGAGTCGGAGACCAAACACACCGTATTTCATCTGTAGCATCCAAGACTTCAAACTGGTAAGCATGTTTTCATGTGCTGTGTATCCCGTTCTGTGCCTTGTCCGTTTCCAGTTGCACTGGCTGTCTCGTCGACTGCTCCTCCGTCACCAGCAGCGTGTGGACCAGTTGATCTTCTCAGTGCTCGCATCCTTGTTGGTTGCAGCACTAAAGAAGGCTTTTGCTACTCTCCTCTTTTAAGCTTTGTGACACCTAATTTCCTCCTCCCTGTATTGTAAATTGTGTTCCTAATTTTTATGTTCCTATTGTTTTAGTTATCTCTTTTGACTCCCTTAAAAGTAGCTTCTCCACCAGTGTCAGGAGCCTGAAGTAAAGGAAATGTAGGAATAATGATGAATAAAGGGAAAACTGGTCCAGAGACTGAGTTCAGGGATTGATTTCTGTGCTTTGATGGTTGTAGAGAATACTTTAAAACTGCCCTGGGAACCTCATGTGTGTAAGTTTGGATGAGGTGCCCTTAACCTGGCCTGGTCGGACTGACTGTACCTTCTCGTGAAGACTTCTGAGCATGTTGAGTGCTGGTGGGCACCATGTGGTTCCTCTTGGTTTTCACCAGTGATTCCCACACTTTGGACATTGCTAAAGATTTGTCAGAGGCCTGCAAATAAACATTCTTGGTCTGATACCAGTAAGTATGCTTTCTTCATATCTGTGTTTTTCCAATAAATAGGTTGTGAATTTCAAAATCTGCTTACTTAACTGCAATATGTAGTTCACAGTCACTGTTGATTCTGAATTTCTCTCAAACAACTGTTAAATGAAAATCTAGGTAGAATGTAGGAATCTTTGAGCAGTTTAATCTTAGAGGTTATTGTCATTGAAGGTGTTGAACCATTGTTTGCTTTGGGGGTTGTAAAGAGTTCCAGTTCTTTAGCCTCCAAGGGATGTGTAGCAGTATCTTTGTATGCCCTGATTTCTAACCCTTTTGCAAGTTGGCAGTATTGGTGTTCTACTGTATAACATACATGACCTCCCAGGTTAGAGAGATCCCATGTGGGCTAAAGACATCTCTCTGCAGTTCCATTGTTTGATACGATTTTTCATTATCCCAAACATTCAGTGAGTATGTTCGGATTCAGTGAGTTAAAAGCTGCATGCCACTTATTTTTCTTTATTAAAAGATGTGGCCGAAGTGAGCTTTGTGTTTGCAAGGAAGTCAAATGCCTGTTCACTTGTGAGGTCGGTGTTTTGTTGGAATGCTGCTCAGAACACCTGGTGGCTTTGCTGAGCAGACTGACAGTTTTGAATCCTGTAAATCACTTGCTTTCATGTAAGTGCGACACGGAGGTCTTTGCTGTTGGTTGGTTATTTCCTTACCAAGAGTTTTTTACTCATATTTTGGAGACAGTTGAGAGAATTCAGTGTGGCCTGGTTTCCCAAGGGAGCAGCTGCTTGCTGCTGCTTCTGCTCTTTCGTGCTCCTTGGTTTGTTTTTTTTTTTTTTTAAATAAATGTGATTTTTACTGAAGCAGATACCAGCACACCAAGGGAAAAATATAACTGTGAAATGGAACTGCAGATGTATGTTTCTGTTATACTGTTAGATTCTCAGTCCCTTTTAGTAATTTTGCACATTAGCAGGTGCCTTCATGTTTAAATTGTGTCTCTCATGAACTGCTGATTGCAATGTAATGGTTGCCGTTCTGGGCAGAGGTTCCTGCTGAGTTATAGTAATTGCTCAGGGTATTAACGGCAATAGAAAAGGAGCTTGTGTTGTCAGGCTTGGTATAGTACAACATATCAAAGCTGTGTGCAGAAACACCGTGAGACGGGAATACAGTATGTGTGCTTTTTTCTAAATGACAACACTGTTATTTCTCACATTTGTGTTTAAGGTACTTTATTCAGGATGTTCTCATATTCTCATAGTTCTTCTGTAAGGATAAGAGAGATGATGAAATACTTAATTTGGGAAGAAATGTAATTATTTGTACTTTCTTTCCTTGAATTGTTTTACTTCTTATGAAAAAATAAGCATTAGATGAGAATATTCATGCTTTTTTTTTTTCCTTCCTGTCCATCCAGACTGTAAGGGGGGAAAGATAAGCAGATTGAAATATATTTTGTTTTCCTGCAAGATTTTAGAAGATTGAAGTTGGTCTTGCTCAAAGCAAGTAACATGCCATGTGAACCAATGTGAAAGGAAAACCGTGTAGGTCTGAAATGTTGAATAGTTTTATCCTTTTAGCTGTCATGAAAGATTGTGATTTGGAGTTACAGTGGAAAGATTTTTTTTCTTTACTTACATCAAGAATAGGAATTGGAATTAGTTATTTTTATTGTGGATTTGTGGGTGTGAGGGATATTCACATACTATAGAGAGAACTGTGTGGGTGCCTTTTATGATCCAAGTTAAGTAAGATTATGTGTTAGACAACAAAATTATGGAGGAGTGGAGCTAAGTCTCAATCACTGAGACAAACATAATGCTAGTTGATTGACTGCATGATCCTGGATAACATTTCCCAGGCCGGTTCTGTGTGAGGTCAGGAACAGGGGCCTTGGATTTTGTGTGGTGAACGAGGTTGTCTGCTTGGTCCTGTTGCTCTCCCCTGCCATTTTTGTCCAGGATGTGGCCATAAGACACTTGTATGTCCTGGTTTGCATCTGGTGTTCTGCTGACCTGGTAAATAGACTCTCCCTGCCCCCACACCTGGGCTGGTTTGGGCAATGGACTGTAGGCTCAGCTTGTCTGTAAGGTTGGGTCTGTGGCTTCTGTTTTGTTGATGCTCAATCTACAAGATATGTCAGGCCACTTCATCTCCCATCTTTCCACAAGGGTAAGTGATATAATAAAGTGCAGTGATTTTATCGTTGACATTTTCAGGGGAAGTGAACTGCGGATTCTGTTAGCATGTTTTCATTCCCTCAAGAAGTATTCATTTGGTTGGACTTGTTCATCAAGTGGGAGGTTTGAATGCATTGACCAAGTTATCTATGGAGCAAATAGTTGAGAGCAGGAGAGGTGAATTAGCAGTATAGACAAGCTGTCTACTTAGTAGCAGGAAGAAAAAAGGGATAATCTGTCCACTAGGTTAGTTTTGCACTGTAGGTTTCTGAACTAAATAAAAATAGTAGTGGCATGGAATAGCAGTCTTACCAGCCCAACTTGAGAAAATAAATTTGATCTAATTTCTTTTTTAGAATTTGCAGTTGAAAGACCCAGGGACTGAGCAGTTAGCAGAGGGGCGAAGCTGCAGGAATGAAGACTGTCATATTGAATGCCTGGAGAGTCTTGAAGAAGGACAAGTCCTGTTCCCTCCTCAGGACCTTAGATTCTAACGGCACAGATGGCGTGTGACACTTGATGCCAGCTTTCTTTGGCGAGCACCCTGAATAGAATCAATAAAGGAAAAAACCATTCACATTGTATTCTAAAAGGAGGATTTCTTTCACTAAAAAACCAAATTCCATTTCTGTAGAAACCTAGGCCCTCAGCAGCTTAATAGAGGTAATTTGCAGTCTAGCAATTATCACAGAGTTTGGGAATGCTAACAAGGATTTCACTGACATTAGCAATTTTCATTCTCTACACAATGCTAAAGAATTCCTTGTAGTAGTTTCTGCTAGTTCTTTATTCACAGATGAATAATTGAAACTGTTCCTTTGATGTTCTTCTGTATGTGCATTCTGTGTGGATTCCTGAATTGCCATCTTCATAGTCCAGAGGAAGATGAGATTTAGGTGGATTCAGTTACAGATTTTTCAGCTCTTATCTATATCAAAATAGTTTCCTGGAAGGCCATGTAATTATTATAAACAATATCTTGGGTACATACCATCCATTTCAGTTTAGAAAAACTCTGGAGATGGTCCTGAAGATTGAACCTCTCTAGAGATTACTTAGAGTTGGAGAAATCGCTGTGTGTGCAGGGGAGAGCACAGTGGCCTTGCTCGTGTCCCCAACACATGCCTTCTCAGTGCCGTGTGTGGGTGAGATGTGTTAGCTAAGGATGCACTGTGCTAGTCTCCTGGGAGAAGACGCGTCTCCATTACTGTGGTGAGCATGGGTGCCAAGCAATTGATGATTTTATACCATTTTCCTCGTTGTTTCATTGCCCTACATGAACAGCTGGGGAGAAAATTTTAAATTTCTCTCTGCTCCCTGGTCTGTACTTGAAACCTTAACACTAAGAACTGATGGTTTGCCGTCCCTGGCAGCATGCTGCAGCAGTAGAGGCTGGCAGAGGAATTGGCTTCCTTCACTCTGGTTGAAGTTGCCCTCTCTTGCCCAATTTAGTTTCTTAAAAACGTATTAAGTGCAACAAAAAGCTGTTTTTCATCTGTAAAATGAAAATTTATCAAAGGTAAGTGGTTATCTCATAATATACTTTTGTGAGGAAGATGGATATTGAGACATCTCATTTAGACCTTATTACATAGATACTGCTGTGCCCACATTCACATGTACACACGATGAGTTAACTATCAGATCACTGAATTTATACCATCATACTTTCTTCCAGCATGGCTCTTAGAACTGCTGATATATGGAGTGTGTGGTGACAGGGACCTTCATTTAGGAGGTGGAATGTTAACATTCAGTAAATCTTGAATTTAGGACCTTTTTCCCCCCTTTGGTGTGATAGGAAGTGGAGGAAGGTTTCCACATTGATTGAATGTGGCTAGTTCAGCATTTGAAGTATGTTTTCTGGAGTGGTGCTACAGAATGATAGGTTGTACAAGCTGACCATTGGCACCGTAGTGTCTGGTTCACATTCCTGTTGCTGCCTTGTAATTTGTGACTGTATGACTGTAGAATATAAAGCCCCTCCTTGCCAGCTGGGCTGTTCTGGATTAAAAGCTCAAGGCTGTGATTTATGTAATCTGGAACCTGCTCTGTGGAAGGAAGCTGGCTGGGGTGAATGGTCCCTTGCCGCTCTGGGCCACTGCCTTGTGTCGGCCAGTGCCATGTCTGTGACTGATGTGTACCAAATGCTTGTTTGGGTGCTGCCTGGCTGTGATACAGGTGCATAGTCAGTGTTTTAGTGGGAAACTTTAGCAGGTGTGTGGTGCAGTGTCTGCATTACCTGCAGACTAACCTATTGAACAAACCCAGGAATCTGGCTTACCTTCTTTGGTTAGCCTGCAGTATGTAGTATTGTATGAGTTTAAATAATGAAAATTGGTTTCTTCCACCTTCCCTCAGAAATTTGAATGAATATAACCGAAGTAATGTCATTTTTTAGGTAGCATTATGTTCTGGTTTGAATTTCCTAGATAGCTGATTTTCAGCACGGAGCAATAGGAATTAGTTTCAGCAGGAACATATCAGGTAAGTGCAGATGTAAGGGAAAATGCCTTATTGGATGATGGCTTGTTTCTGTGGGTAGCGGTAGTTGTTCTGTTTGGTTTCCAGCAATTCCTCAAGCTAGGCCCACATTCGTGGGCATTTCTTTCTCTGGTTCCTTTTTCTCAAGGGCTGAGCCTCAGTGAAGGGCTGTGATTACCAGGTACAGCTTTGTGACTTGTGTGCCACGTTGGCTGGTGAAAGGAGGACCTTGCAGCTCTGCCGTCAGGTGCTGTCGGTCTGTCAAGTGTGGAGTGTGGTTGCCTTTCATGACGTGAGGTAGTGGGTGCACAGCAGAGACCATTCTTTGCTAGTGCTCAGCCCTTTCTGTGAGGGTTGTTGGCTTCACTCAGAAGCAGTGTGCAGACTTCTGAGGCGACAGGTGGCAGCTCTCACTGGGTCGGTGCCGGACCTCTGTCTGTTTAAAATGAAGGCCATCTCTGTTTACTTGTAGTTGGTGAACATTGTGATCAATAACAGTTGAAACTGCACTTAGTCTAAAGGACTAAATGTTCTTGACATGAGTAAATTAAAATTTTGTGATTTTACTTAATTCTTTAAGGGGCAACACCTTGCAGATAGTGCTGGTTTTTGACATCTGTAGCTTCCACCCCCAGTTATGGACCATGACATTTAAAGTTGTTTGTGTGTGATGTGGAAGGTGGAGACCAGGTGGTGCTCTTCCAGGAGGGACTCTAGAGCCTTGTCCTGGCCCCATTGCTCTGCCACCCTGCCACGTGCTTTGTTGGTGGCTCTGAGCAGCAGAGAGGCTGGCATTTCAGCGTCCAGTGGTTCAGGATTACTGAGAAGTTGGATGTTTAGTTTTCTCCTAATTTAACTGGATTTTAGAACTTTGAGAAATCATTGGAAAAGCTGTTTATTCTTATGAAATGTCTGGAATATTATTTATTAAACTTACCCATGGGTGAGAAGTGTTCAGTGCAGAAATCCAGATATTCTGACTGTGAAGGAGCTTATGAAGTCAGCGAATCTGATATTTGCAGAGGTCAGTAGGAGAGTAAAGATAAAGTCTTGTCATTCAATTTGTGGATGTTGAGAATAGCCCTAGGAGAGCCGGTCGGAGTGCAGAAACGGGAGCTGCTGCGGTGCTTTCCGACCCGGAGTGTCCACTGATGATAGGCTTTGCGGAGGTGCCTTTTTTGATATTAGAGTGTTTTAGTAATGACTAGAATTATTTACTGTTTAAGAAATGCAAAAATTCTTAGAAATGCTAAGTTCTAAGAAATGCTAACTCCTTTTACATTTGAATGAATGAAGATTTTATTGGTTGGACTATTTGAATTTCTAGCACAGTTGATTATGTAGAAATTAATTTTATTTTGATGCTTTATGGCAAGCATCAGTGAATATACTAGAAATAGAAATGTACTTTTGAGAACTCAAGTGCATTTTTGATTTGGAAGCTGTGGTGTTGGGAGAGGGTGGAGGGAGGTGTGTGCTGGGAAGGTCACAACTCAACAAGATGCTGGCTCCAGTGAGCTAAGGCTTGGCAGTCAAGCTGTACAGAAACTTCACTGTCCAGATAGAAGAAAGTGTTGTGTGAAAAAAGAATACTCAAATAGGACCTCATTTTCTTTGTATTTGTGGAGTATAGAGACTCAAAGAATTATTTTTTGCAAAGTAGTTGTTGACGGAGTATATTAAAATATTGGCTCACAAAGAGTGATTCTTTGTTTCTCTAAAGGAAATATATGTAGCAGGACTCCTAATAATTTAGTATTTAAAAGCTTGATTATAATCTTCAAAAAAACTTTAAGCATAAGTTCTTGTATTAGTATTTTAGATTTTTGTGCATTTCAAATTATATGAAATTGGATTTTTTAAAGCAATGTTGGCTAAACACTAGATTTTTTGACTGTTTTCTGAACTATCTGTTCTGATACTTAGAAGGACTATGACAGCTTTCAGAAGTTCTTCTCAATCTTATTTTTACTAGTTTTAAAATATTTTCCAAGTTTCTTTAAATGAAAGGCATGTGGTACCTGCTACACTGTTCCTCCCTGCCCTCCTTAAAGAAATAAGGGCTTTCTTGGACTTTATGCATGTGTCTGTTCATTATGCTTACCTTGTGGGCATTTTGAGAAGTTTAAAACTGAATATGGTCTTCTTTCCTCTCTGTTTTTAAGATTTTTGTCTACTTGTTTGACTTCAGTTTTACACAGTTAAAGCAGGACCTTGAGAAAAATGTCTGCTTCTTGGGCCGTGGCTATTTCCTTCCTTCTCCCTGTAGTGTTTGTGTTTCTCCCTGGAAACCCTTCTGAAAGCTCAGTCTGTCCACTTGTGGTTCATTTGACCGTTGTGTTTATCTGATGCCACCGAGTTCTTGTTTAAACAAAGCATGCCACTGTTCCTGTGCTTTGTCACTGTGTTGCATCTCAACTTGGTTATTTTGAGGGGCACACACCATACTGCTTTATGACAGGACCCCGACCCCCATCCAGGAGTGGGGCTGCAAGAGTCTTGATGGGTTTGGTAACACTGACGTGAGGACCATCTGAGATCAATGCAGTAGGGCCGACTTTTGTGTCAGAACAAATTCTCTGAGATTCCAGAGGCCATCCCTGCAGGATTTTTGCAGGTGACCTGCTTGTGTGCTGAGTGCCCCTCATAACCAGGGTGTGAGGGGGCTTTGGGCACGTTAACTTAACACTATTTTCTTTTTTAGGTCCACAACTCCCAGGCCTGTTGCAGATCTCCAACTCCTGCTTTGTGCGACCCCCCAGCATGCTCTCTGCCGGTGGCACCACAGCCACCACAGCAACTTTCTGAAGCCGGGAGAGGGCCTGTAGGGGTAAGGAGAATCCCGTTTTCAAAGGCTGTCAGTATTTTATATCCCACAGGGTATAAAATAGGAATATTACCTCCCTCCCCAGAGCCCCTTTAAAAATGTGCTGCATCATGTGTGTTTTTAAAGGAGTGACAAGCACACGCACAGAGGAAGCAACAGACGGGACTTACCTTACCCCTCTAGGACAGGTCCAGAGGGGCAGGACTCAGTGGAAGGGTACTTTGGCCCCAGCAGAGAGCACGCTGGGCTGCAGGAGCAGGAGCTGGCAATCAGCAGCGAGTGTGGATGTTGGCAACGGAAATGGGGGAGTCGGGGGTAAGTCCTGGTGTGGGACATGCAGCTCCCAGGGCCCGCCAGTCTAACCTGTGCACTCAGGTGCCATGGCGCAGTGGTATTCAGATACAGGCATTTCTTCAATGCTAGCTCTAGAATCAACACTTTGACAGGCTTTGTATGAGGTGTGCTTCACTTCCTGCAGTGGTAGTTGTAATTCCTGTCTTTCCTGGCAGTGCCATGGATGTGTGAGGGCTGTGGTGACTGTGGAAGGCAAGGCCGGGGGGACAGCCCCTGCAGCTGTTGCCGCGAGTGTAGTTTCCTTTCTATGACGCGCTCTATGCATTTGTTTTCCTTTCCATTCCTTTCAGAGAATTTAATGGTAACATCTGAAAGGCAGGTGTTTGTTGTGTATGACTGCTTGGTTTCTACGGCTACCGTTGATCGCTAAGAACGACCTACAGTGGGGCTGAAATCACACTGAAGCAGAAAATGAAACAGGCAACTAGCCAACACACAGATACAGTTCAGGATACCGCCAATATGTGATGGTTTGGTTGAGTGTGAAGTGTGAATATCTTGAGATTAAGATACGTGAGTGCTCCACATGGGCTGTGGCATGTGCAGAGTGGTGCATTTCTAGGGGTTGGGTGTGGTGTTTGTGCAGCGCAGTTAGGGGTAGGCAGAATGGAGGGGCCTGCCAGGTGCATGCGGCAGCCAGGCTCTGTCAGCCAGAGAGCGCTGTTAGAAGATAGCCTGCGGGATGTCCATGAGCAGTGTGGGTTAGTGGGCCTCAGAGGCTGAGGTAGCATAGAAAGTGGGGCGGATCATAGGGACTGCCAAAGTCAGGTCGGGGTCAAGTTGTAACTTCCAGGCCAGTTACGGGCAGAGTCATTGTCAGGGCAGCCTGAGCTTCCGTGGGGCTTAGGACGGAGAGACCTGAGACGGGAGGCATGGGGTGCTAACAGCTGCAGCCGCAATCAGAGGAGCAGCCACAGAATAGCAGGGAGTGCGTGTAGCTGTCTGTTGAATGGCTTGAGAACAGCAGTTCTTGAAATAAAAACCCTTCACAGTGGAAGGTAGCACCTAATCAGAAAAGTTGAATCTTAAGTTCTGAACAGATACGTTGACATGTTGAGGGACAAATAAATAATTTCAACTTCCTACTTTTAAGCTTCAGTCTTTACCATCTTATTTCCAACTGTATCTAAGATGTGGAATTTACCTTTTAGCTGATATTTTATTGCTTTAGTCTCTAAATTAGTGTGATGTCATTGCTAGATGTTAGGCTGTTTTATTTACCATGAAATTCCCGAAATAGGGTATGCTGAATGGTGTTTGCCCAAAGTAACAATAACATTGATTTCAGTAAGCTCTTTATTTTAGCACGAGTGATGCCCAGTACTTACATCTTAGCACAAAAATACCCACATCCACCGAGGATTCAAATAAACTGATGATTGGTGGAGCGCTCAGACACGCTTGTGTGCAGGTTCGATGTGTAGATGTGAAGAGTCCGTCAGCGGGAGGATGCTGCCTGCACTTGTACTCAGTATTGATTGTTCGATAATGCTGCTTTGTGTTGCCAGAGTCATCCGTGCTGGGTCTGAATCGGGTCCATTTGGCAATGCTCCCTCCCCCACATGTGGCCTGCTCATAAATTCTGCAGGCACACAGATCTAACGCAGTGTAATGAGGGTGCTGCTGGGAGAAAAAATTGATTACTGGTTGCAGACAGTAACATTAACATTTCTTGCCAGGGTACACCAGATGCCTATCCTGATGGGCTGGTTTTGTTAATTTAGTTTTTATAGGATAACACTGATTGTATCATAATTTAGCTTTACATATTCAGGTGTATGTGGTCTAGGTTCCTATATTAAAATGATGGTGTAAGCTCATAAAATTGTATTTTATAAATTTTTAATCTATGTTCATTTGTGTATCTGCTAGAAAGGCAGCAGGTTTGCTTGTTATAGAGTGAGTGTTAGGTAAGACATTTTCAGGCAGAAAGTACTGTGCTCTTTGGTTGGGATAGGAAGGAGGGTGAAGTGACACTGCCCGGATCCTCGCTAGCCTGGGGCGAGCTGATCCCAGCGCACTGCGTCCGCAGGGCAGGCTCGGGCCAGTGCGCAGAGGTCTGCTGCAGGCCGGGCTCCTGTCCGAGCCTCCCTGGAGGGTCAGGCACTGGCTGACACACAGGTATTTGGGTATGTAGTGTTCCAGTCTAATTGCTCACATCTTTTTATAAATTTATGACCTCTGCTGAGTGACTAATATACATAATTAAGTGCTGTAAAGGTGACTTAAACTATTTTATTTCAAGTGTTTTGTTATGTTTTTGATGGATTTTCCTTTAAGGAACCCTTTGTCTCTTGACATGTTCTTGTATAACATGACAAGTAATATTTCAACACCTTAGTTTTTCACTTATAAAATAGGTGTCATGCTGCAACCTATCTCTAAAATTATTTTAAAAGTCAACTAAAACAGTGCATTAAATTCCTTACCCATGAGGTTATATTCGTGAACATATGCGATTTCTTCATTGTATAAGCATCATAGAATGTATGACACAAATTTAAATGCTGTAACTAATATATACGAAGACTGTGAGGTGTCAGATATTTCTCTTGGACTGTAAGCCTATACAGCATGCTGTCATAAGCATCGTAGTCAGTTAGAGGATCATGGTCAGTGTTGGGGCATCCAAACAGAGAAAAGGTGCCGTCCACACACTAGCTCTGTTGTAGTCTGAGGAGTGCGCCTTCATATATATGTAATCCTTGGTAAGGGAAGTTACTAATATGGCACATGACTGTATCTAGCATACAGCAGACATGCATGCAACACACATAAGCCTTGATTTGTACAATTTTTTAAAATTCATTTTGTTTGTACTTGAAAGGAATTACAGAGAGAAGAGGCAGAGAGAAGAATCTTTAGTCTGTTGGTTTACTCTCCAAATGGCTGCAATGCTGGCACTGAGTCAGTCTGAACCCAAGAGCCAGGAGCTTCTTTTGAGTCTCCTGTGTGGGTGCAGGGTCCCCAAGCCTTGGGCCATCCTCTGTTGCTTCCCAGGCCACAAGCAGGGAACTGGAGGGGAAGTGTGTACAAACCGGTGCTCATTTGGGATGCTTACTCACTTGAGGATTAGGCAGTTGAACCATCGTACCAGCCCCATATACAAAATTTTATTCTTATAGCATTTATTGTGTTTTTTTCTACACATTCCATATATATTTGTGTGTACATGTATACATACATACATTCATGCATACATAATTTATTTGATAGGAAGAATAATGGTGGCCAGGGTGTGGGGTTGGGCAAGGAGGGATATCTTCTATCTTTTTTTTTTTTTAAAGCTTTATTTTATTTTCATTACAAAGTCAGATATACAGAGAGGAGAGACAGAGAGGAAGATCTTCCATTTGATGATTGACTCCCCAAGTGACCGCAACGGCCGGTGCTGCCCTGATCCGAAGCCGGGAGCCAGGAACTTCTTCCAGGTCTCCCACATGGGTGCAGGTTTTCAAGGCTTTGGGCCGTCCTAAACTACTTTCCCACACTACAAGCTGGGAGCTGGATGGGAAGTGGAGCTGCCGGGATTAGAACTGGCGCCCATTTGTGATTCGGCGTGTTCAAGGTGAGAACTTTAAACGCCAGGCCACGTCGCCGGGCCCAGGATATCTTTCATCTTTTGGTCACTCCCCAGATGGTAGCTCTGATGGGTCAGGCTGAAGGCAGGAACTTCATTAGGGTCTTCCAGGATGGGTGACAGGGATCAAACTCTTGGACCATCTTTGGCTGTTTTTTGCAGCCCATTAGCGGGGAACTGGATTGGAAGTAGAGTACCCATATTGGATGCTTGCATTGCAGGTGACAACTTTACCAGTTTTGCTGCAACTCCAGCCGTTCTAGGCATTTTTAATCTGCCTGTAGCTGGGTTCTTGGAGTTTGGGAGAGCGGATGAACTTTAAAAAAAAAAAATCATTTATTTGAAAGGCCAAATTTGAGAGAGGGAGAGAAAGTGAACTCTTGCATATGCTGGTTCTCTTCTCAAATGGTTGTAATTTCAATGGCTGACCAGACTAAAGCTCCATCTGGGTCTCCTGCATGGGTACAGGGGCCTGCATATTTGGACCATCATCCACTGCTTTTCTAGGCCCATTAGCAGGGAACTGGTTTGGAAATGGAGCAGCCTGGACCTGAGCCAGTGTCCATATGGGACTACAGATACCCGTTTGTGGATTCTGATCAGCAGTCACTTGGTGAGGGGGTGAAAAACTACATTGGGAATTTACTTGGTACTCAGATACTCATTCTTTACACACAATCTTTTCTGTTTAATTACCGCAACAATTTTTGATGCTTAGCTCATTTTACAGATAAGCTCACTTTAAGTCCATATTTGCATGAAAATCTTGGTGTGAGTGACAGGCCTGCAGTAAACACCTGAAATGGCCTGGCCTCTGGTTCCTCAGGACTCTCATGGCCGAGTTCTGGGTCCCAGGTCATTCTGCAGTGACACCCTTTTGCCTTCACTCTATTAGGTAGTTTTCTGACCAGCCTACACTTCATTCATTTGGAGGAGTAGATGGCTGTTGCCACTGATAGTGCAGGCTGGCTTTGTTCAGGGTGTGCATCAGTGCACGGCAGTGCTGGAGGAAACCCCTTTTTTAAGTATCCACAAAGTTTGTTTTCCTATTAACATTGGGGTGCCCGTATCTTTTGTTCAGGAACTGCTCTAGCTAACTTTCCATTTGTCTGAATTACATATGTATGTATTTGAAATATAAAAGTTGTCTAGTACCGGGCCCGGCGGCGTGGCCTAGCAGCTAAAGTCCTCGCCTTGAATGCCCCGGGATCCCATATGGGCGCCGGCTCTAATCCCGGCAGCTCCACTTCCCATCCAGCTCTCTGCTTGTGGCCTGGGAAAGCAGTGGAGGACGGCCCAAAGCCTTGGGACGCTGCACCCGCGTGGGAGACCCGGAGGAGGTTCCTGGTTCCTGGCTTCTGATCGGCGCGCATCGGCCAGTTGCGGCTCACTTGGGGAGTGGATCATCGGACGGAGGATCTTCCTCTCTGTCTCTCCTCCTCTGTGTATATCTGGCTGTAATAAGATGAATAAATCTTTTAAAAAAAAAAGTTGTGTAGTACCAGCTTGTGTGTGTGTGTGTGTGTGTGTGTGTGTGTGTGTGTGTGTTTACACTGACTTGGAGTAAAGCTTAGCACTTCCCTGGGTGTCAGTCCACCTCACCAATCTAGACATAGCTGCTGTGATTCTACAGGGCCTGAAGCTGTCCCTAGCATCAGGGACTCTGTGCAAGTGCGCTGCCTGCGGGGGCGCCTCAGCTGCAAGCCCTCTGCTGTGACTGAATTGGGAGTCTGTACTGCCATGCATAGTCTCCCCTGACCTATTACTAACACAAGTACTTTCTGTATTTGAACCTCTGTTGCCATTCAATAATGGAAATCAAGATGCCATTTTAAAAAGTGAAGCTGATTGTGTTTCTCATCTGCATGTAGCTGAGAACTCTGATCTGGTAGCTTGGTTAATCCACTGCGCAGGAGTTGCTGACACCATCCTGCTTGTGTGTTTCTCACTCTGTCTTCCCTGATGTACCCATTAGGAACCTTTAGCATGGGGACTGCTGTTTGTATTTTGGGTGTAGTAAAAAGTGTTTTATTAATGTAGAAAATTATAAAAAAAAATCTATTTTTAAAGATTTATTTATTTTTATTCAAATGATATACACAGTGAAGGAGAGTCTGAAAGATCTTCACTTACTGGTTCATTCTGCAAATGGTCAGACTAGCCGGAGCTGACCTAATCTGAAGCCAGGAGCCAGGAGCTCTTCTGGGTCTTCCATGTGGGTGCAGGGTCCCAGTGCATTGGGCCGTCCCAGACTGCTTTCCCAGGCCACAAGCAGGGAGCTAGATGGGAAGTGGAGCAGTGGATTAGAACCGGTGGCCATATGGTATCCTGGCACATTCAAGGCGAGGACTTTAGCCACTAGGCCACAGCGCCGGGCCCTGTTATTACATTTTATTAAGGTTTTTGTTACCATTGGTCTGTGTTCAATTTAATAAACCTTTGCAAGTTATATTGTGTTTTCTCTTCATTTAGAGGTTGTATTGACCCTTAACTGTAGCATGGTTAAACCTTTGAGTCCTGCTGCTTTTTGAGTGTCTCAGGTGGTTTGATTGGAACTAGAAGCAACAATTCAGAGGACTCTACAAGTTCTCCAGGATTACCAGACATGTTTCCAGCTCGTGGCATTAGGCTTGTGACCCCTTGCTGTGGAATGCCGCGGTGACAGTGTCAGCTGAATAGGTGAAGGACTGAGCAGTGCTATAGCTCAACTGCCTAACTCTCTGCCTACAAATGCTGGCATCCCATCTGGACACCATGTTGTGTCCCGGCAGCCCCACTTCCCATCCATTTCCCTCCTTGTGGCCTGGGAAAGCGGCAAAGGATGGCCCAAAGCTTTGGGATCCTGCACCTGCATGGGAAGCTGTTAAGAGGCTCCTGGCTCCTGGCTTTGGATCAGCTCAGCTCTGGCTGTTGCAGCCATGTTGGGAGTGAACCAGTGGATGGAACATCTCTGTTTCTCCTCTCTGTAAATCTGCCTTTAAATAAATAAAAGACTTCAATGGAAAAATATAATATTCTCAAAGACACTAGTTTTTCAATTAAACATTCAGTCATCAGAAGTTATTCTTCATTTTTAAATGAATATATTTTCTTCCTTACTCCCAGAATGTATTCTCTAAATGGAAATTTGAGAATGGAAAATTGGAAACTTTCAATCTTTAAGAGGTTTTGTATCTTTTTAAAGGCGTTAACAACCTGTGTTCAAGAAACAGGGTTTGCAAAAGGGCTAAACGTTTCCTGCAGGCTCAGAGTTGCCTGTTCCCTCTGCCCACTGACTCCTTTTCTAACAGCCTAATTGGAATTCCTTGGAAGGAAGGAGAACGATCTATGCGTCGGCTTGATTACAGGTGGACGACAAAGCAATGAAAAACAAGGTGAACAGAAGAACTAAAGCTGCGTGCGTGTTCCTCCGAGAATTACATAGGGTGGAGTCAGTTCAGAGGTGAAGGGCGAGAGTGTAAGCCTGACTTGGCCTTGACCCTCATCCTGAACAGAAAACAGGTTTTGTGTAGCCCATCTCTCTCATCAGTAGATGCTGTCAAGTTACTGTCTATTCCTTTTTTGCTTAAGATTCAAATATTTATGTGAAAGTTTGGTTAGAGCTAAAGAGAGAGCACGTGCAAGCTCTTCCATCCTCCGGCTGACTGGCCAGATGGCCACAACAGCTAGATGTGGGCCAGGCCGGAGCCAGGAGCCAGGAGCTGGGGGCTTCATTCGAGTCTCCCGGGTGGTGGCAGAAGCTTCCTGCTGCTTTCCCCAGATCATTGCAGGAAGCTTCATCAAAATGGAGCCGTGCCCATGTGGGGCCTTGGCAGTGGCGTTACTTGCTATGCCACAGCACCTGCCCCACTTGACATTTCTGTTTTCAGCCATATTATATTTTACTCGGCTCAGAAATACAGGATACTCATGTCAGGTGGACAGTGTACCAGTTGGTATTTAATGCTTAAAACGGATTACTTCCTGTTGCCAGAAATATACATCAACCTCCTCTACCACTTTCTCTTAGTTACATATTTAAAGTAAGTGGGCAAGAATTGATTTGCCCGGCTTTTTAAGGGCAACTTTTACTTGTTGAAATTATTTACAGACAGACAGTATAAAAAGATTAGGTGTGGATAATGTGTGGAGAGTTTGCTGGGAAAGCTTCACACTGATTGATCAGGATTGCAAAGTACCCGTGGTAAGTCTGTGGCCGAGTCCTTCCTTGATCTTCAGTGAGTGGGTTTAGAATAGTTGCAAGTGGTTCCTGCCTTGCTGTTAATGGGGGCCTGGGCTTCCTCCCTGAGTTGCAGGTTGCAGACTCCAGCGCCAGCTTGGAGTAGTTCTTGGTGCAATGAGTGAGAGTGCCTCTTACCCCGCTCTCCCCTACTCTGTGCTAAATTAGTGGACAAAGATTTAGTATTGGGAAAAAATTGAATTCTGAGTTTCGCTGATTTTCTGGAACTCCTTTAGAACTCTACCTTCTAAAAAGTGTAAGCTTGAGTGTTTCCTGTCGTAATGGAAGAGTTAAGAGATTGTGTGGTCAGTAGATTGGCCGGAAGAATGTTTTCTCTGTAAACATGAAGAGGCTTTCTGTGGAGCTTATGTGTGTTAGAGTTTGTCAGAGCGATACCAAGAGCCCCTGGCTCCTGTACGCCATCCTGTCCTTATCTGGCCTCCCAGTGCAGGGACGCCTCCCTCTGCTACCCCAGCAAAGTGGAATGAGCTGGCCGCTGCACTCCGCCCGGTCTCGTTTACCTTTCTCCTTCCTCTTAAACTTCTTGGCCTGTTTTCCATTCTGGTTTTGCCTTTGTATTTAAAATATTTTCAACCATAAAAGATAGAATTGTGCTGAGAACTACTTGTATGCGGCTGCCCAATATCATGAAAATAATTTTAAGAAGCCGCACATGCTTAGTGTTGTAATGAGGGTGGTAATTTTGAGAGAGAGTTGTTTGTTTGTTTATTTCCTTTCACATGAAAAGAAGGAAGAGGAAAACCCCTCCCAGAAGCAGTCCTGCAGATGTCTGCTGTTGGGGGAGACAGACCGACAGTGGCAGTAGTTGGAATCCTGTTGGTTCCCAGTACTGCTTGTGTACTTGGGCAACTTAATTAAGCCTGACTATAGACTTCCAAAGTCTGTTTTTGTGGGTTTTGCATATTATGTAATTTCTGTCTGCTTCACCATGTAAATTACGAATAGTCTCTGTATTTATAGCTCTGATTGGCTTTATCAACCAATTTCAAGTCACATGATGAAAACCAATACAATTCTGTATGTATATTATTTTAGTAGGTGGTGATGGTATTTTTCTTGTGGCAGGAATGTATTAGTAGTAGCTCCTGGGAATTTGGGGTCCATGTGGGGGTCACCTTGCTGGAGCTCTCCTGTGTTTTCCTTTGTCAGTGAAAGCGTCGCTTGGCCTCAAGTGTCTGTATGTTTACCTGGCACAGGTAGGCCATTGCCATGGAGGGTCACTTCTGTGCGTTACCGTGTCATAATCTTGTTGCTTGAACACTGTGAGGTTTTGAAGAAGGTGCACATTGAAATGCAGAGCCGAGTGTGTGCCCTTCTCTCCCAGAACTAGCCTCCTCCTGGCACACCCCTACCTCCTCCCCGGTACACCCCTACCTCCTCCTGGCACACCCCTACCTCTTCCCCAGTGCACCCCTACCTCCTCTTGGCGCACCCCTACCTCCTCCCTGGTGCACCCCTACCTCCTGCTGGCACACCCCTACCTCCTCCTGGCACACCACTACCTCCTCCTGGCGCACCCCTACCTCCTCCCCGGTGCACCCCTACCTCCTCCTGGCACACCCCTACCTCTTCCCCGGTGCACCCCTACCTCCTGCTGGCACACCCCTACCTCCTCCTGGCACACCCCTACCTCCTCCCTCGGCTGCTTCCCACTTCAACATCTCGACGTTTTGTGAGGAAGCCCAACAAGTTTATAAGTTGGGAACAGCTTTACGTTTTGTGAATTTGTTTAATGTTCTTGGCTAGATAGAGACAAGGGTTATGTTTTCTTCATCTTTTTCCTCATGATGAGTAAAATAGTTGCTGGCTCTGAGAGGTCAAACCACTGCACATTGTTGCTTTTTTTTTTTTTCTTGCTTACAAGATGCAAAAAGACACATTGATTTCTTTTTTAATCAAGTGAAAAGGCTTTTTCAAATAATGTAGAAAAAAAGTTGTTCGGACACACAGGTGAAAGTGCACGTTCAGTCCGCGAGAGCCAGGTTTTAAGTGCTGGCTGGACAGCGCGGTCAGCACAGGCTGCTGCATTCGCTTTGGCTTTTCATGCTTCCATAGGCTCCATGTCTAACCTTTAATGCTACATTATGGTGTTGAAGATTTAGTTTTAATACTTTCAAAGGCTTATTTTTATGTGAAAGATTTTTATAGAAAAAGAAAGAAAGATGGAGATAGAGATCCACTGAATGACCCCAGTGGCCATAGCTGAGCCTATCTGAAGCCAGGAGCGAGGGTCCTCCTCCAGGTCTCTCTGGTACAGGCTCCCAAGGTGCTGGGCTGTCCTTGACTGCTTTCCCAGGCCACAAGCAGGGAGCTGGATGGGGAGTGAAGTAGCCAGGACACGACATCACATGGGATGCTGGCACTGCAGGCAGAGGGTTGGTATGCCTGGCCGTCATACCAGGCTCTGTATGGTCTTTTGACCATTTCTTAGCAGGAAGCATACAGTGCTTTTGCAAGTGAAAATGGGTGCCACACAAGAATGACGCAGGGCTGTGTGCAGCCTGCAGTGATGGGTCTTACTGATGGCTGCTTCAAGTGGAGTGTGCTGTGCCAGCTGTGACATGCCTTCCGTGCTCCCCAGCAGGAGACGCATGTGTGCTGGTCTTGGTCATGATGATGGCATTTTGAGTGAGAATACCTTGATCCAAAGCGTTATGGAGGGATGTTTGGAAATAGCATCTCAAGGGAAATTAGCTGCAGAGCCCACTGGCACACAGCCCACTGTCCCCATGCCCACTGCCTCACAGCCCACTGCCACAGAGCCCACTGTCACCATGCCCACTGCCACACAACCCACTGCCACAGAGCCCACTGCCACACAACCCACTGCCACAGAGCCCACTCCCTCCCAGTCCACTGTCCCCCAGTCCACTGCCACACAACCCACTGCTACACAGCCCACTGTCCCCATGCCCACCGCCTCCCAGCCCACTGCCACACAACCCACTGTCCCCCAGACCACTGCCACAGAGCCCATTGAGGGGAGGACTGAGTGTCCACAACAACAGAGTGAAAGTCAAATGACAGAGCAGTCAAGGTGGTGCCACTGGAGTGTGGCACATCCTGTCAGGGACAAAGACAGATCGATTGGTGCTTGGATTAGAAATTGTTGGCTTATTTTCAGTCTAAATGTCTATAAAGCACTTTTCTAGTATTTTAGAAATTTGGACATACTCTCGAATTAGCATTATGACTAAATCTAATACTTGGCCAGTTTCTCTCTATTGTTTTAATGGTTTTCGACTTTCCATGTTGGAGTGAGAAAACAATGGTTGATACCTTTACTGCTTCTGCTTCTCCCTGGTTGTTCTTTGCTCTCCCTCCCTCCCTCCACCTCTCTTTTTCTTTCTTTCTTTCTTTCCCTTCCTTCCTTCCTTGTCTTGCACTTATTAAAAATAACCAGAAATGTACAGAGATTGCCCCCCCTCACTGTTATGATTGTCAAGCTGCTCTGAACAGTTCTAGCAGCCTTGTTAACAAGATGAGAATGCACGAGGATCTGTGTTGCGTTGTTAAAACTATGTAAAAGAAAACAGCTGGCAAGTGTTAAAGGACAGACTGATGTGTGTAACCTAAAGACCTGGAAATGCTGTGATGCGCACTGTGGTTAAACAGGGAAGACACGTCCGTGAGAGCAGGGGTTCTCTGGGAGCGGGATGACGGGACCCTGGGTGACAGGTTAAAGATCGAATGGCAGGGAAGGACTGTGATTAAATTCCTTGATGCTACCTGGGAGTGTAAGGCTGCAGATAACACCCTCTCCTTCTGCTGAGAACAAGAATCAATACTCACTCCCGGATGGGCTAAATTATTAAAAAGAGCCCTTCTTACTGTGTTTCATTATCTGGGATTTGCCTCCGCCAGTGATTTGTCGGTGGCATAGGGAGATTTGTGAAGCATTTGTATTAAAATGAATCAGTAGGCTGCTGAATCCCTGCGGTAATTCTCCTCTGCCTCACAGTGCTCTGGGATAGATTTGTGGTTTGCTTTTGCTTAAGTGGCTTTGCATGCTTTTTGGAGTATTGGTAGGGCATACAGGCACCTTAAAAAAAAAAAAGAAAGAAATCCTTGCCTTTTCTTTGTTTTGTTTTTTTGTAGTTCTGGACACCTATTTTATAGATTACATTAGTAAGTGCTTCATCACACAACAAATGCATGTAGCATACTACGGTATCTTTACATACTGATAACCATGCATGAGATTTATGTTCTTTCCTTATGAGGGAAATCCTACAGGAAATTGAGCTTGCTTTGTGTTTTGTTTGACCTTTTGATAGAAGGCAGGGATGGGAGTGTTCACATCCCCACTGGTCCTGTGCAGTGGAGTTTTCTGGGTGAAGTTGGAGACCTTCCCTTCCATGTACCCCACACGGGACATGGGAACGTGCTTCTGTGTCACCAGCTTGGTGGTGTGATCTATTGGTAATCGTGGGGAAGCTGATGACTCTTTGGATTCAGCCTTGGGAAGAACACAGACAACTGGAGAGAGCCCTGCTGGGTGTTGGTCTCCGTCACAGACCCTGAAGGAGGGCAAACACCTACAAAATGGATCGGTTATTGGACTGCTTTTCTTTGGTGTGTGCGGAGGGGTGCTGACGACAAGGCAGGGGGAGAGAAGTCTGAAACCTGGATGCTTGACTTCTGGTCAGAAGTCCTGGAGGGGCTGTCTGTGGAGTCCAGCCCTGGAAAGCCTCTGAGGCCCTTCTGTGGGTGCTGCTGTCTCCCACAGGTGGGTCTCAAACAGGTTCTGCAGGGAAGACTGGGAAGAGGGAGCCACCAAGTTGCTTCTGAGCATGGCAGGCTGCTCTTGTCCTGGGTACAGGGAATGCCAGAGGGCTGGCAGTGCCCCATGGGCCACCCCTGTCCTCATGTAGGTGGCCCAGGCTTAGGGAGAATCCATGATTTTCTCTTCTGTGCTGCCCTTTGGCCCAGCCTGGCCTTGGTTTCCTTGTGGCTGGCATTGGTTTGTGGATGCTCCTGTCGGATCCACAGCTCCTGCCTCCCTGTCTGGACTGTTGTGGTTGAATGAGTAAAGGGCGTCGGGTTCCGCAGTTTGGGAGCAGTTTGCGGCAGGCTCAGCTGCAGCTCACTTCCTAAAGTGCAAAGGACTTGGGAATGCACACTTCGGTCCTGTCAGTCATCTGTGGAATCCAGCAAAGGCTTTTTCCATTTCTCATTTTCTCTTAAGTTTTATTTTTGTTTTCTGGAAACTGAAATAATGGGGGTGTGTGGGAGATCCTTCCCATGCCCTGCTTTGCTCCTCACCTGCACGCGTTGACCAGGGCTGGGAATGCAGGAATGCATTGACGTCTGCTGTGTGGTCACATCGGAAGTTTGCTGCCTCCCAGACATGTTAGCTGGAAGCTGAAGACGAGGCAGGACCAAGCTGGGGTGTGGGCACCTCCAAAACGGCTTACCTTGCTGCCTCTCCACTTTGACTTACTTGTTTATTTTTAGTGACCTTGAGTACAAATGGAATTCTGAGCCATTTGTTTTTTCCAAGGAGACAGAGACAATGCCGTTGAATATTTTGAGAAGGCGGAGGGCTGAGATATGGACAGCTTACTTCCTGCTTTGGATGAAGGGATACCTTCCTGCTGTTTGTTTAGTTGCCCTCACGGATGGTGACTGCTCTGAGCAGAGCTGTGGGTTCTTCTGCAAGATGAACTGGAAAACCCTCAGGATTAGTTCTAAAATTCTGTGAAGTGTTTATTTAAAAACTTGAAGGGCTGGTATGGTGGCACAGCAAGCTAATTCCCGGGTCTTTGGGCCCCTGCCCCCCAGTGGGAGGCCTGGAAGAATGTCCTGCCTGCTGACTGCTGGCTTAGGATTGGCTCAGCCCCGTCGAGTTAGGCACTTGGAGGGCCAACCATCAAGCGGAAGACCTCTGTTTCTGTAAATCTGCATTTCAAATAAAATGCATAAACAAATACTTTTTACTTAAAAGATTTTCTACATTAAAGAAGAAATTGAAATTCCCTGTTTTCTAGCCTCGCTGAGTGTCCTGACCGTGCCAGTGCTCCTGAGGCCTGCAGGGCGCTGTGCTGCCGGCCCCATCCCTTGGTCACAGAGCTTGGAGCATGCGATGTTTCCTCTTACAGTTTTTCTGTGTGTTGCACTCTCCCAGCGAAGCTCTGTTGTGGATGTTATTTTGGGGACCTGGTATAACAAGAGGCAGCATGAACTTCTTGGAGAGTTGAGATTATCAGTACAAGTGGAATGGTTGTGTGCTTGCCATCCTAGCTGCAGGTGCAAGCGGAGCTGGCTTTGTCTGCTGGTGCGCTGTCTGTCTGCCATGTTTGCTTGGGCCCTGGGCTCTGGCTTTGTTTTAAACTAGTTGCAGGTTGTTTTGGGGGGATGGTACTTTGAGCACCCCAGTGAGTTTTTTTATCAGCTTGTTTCTACAAGCTGACATTTGACATCACAGAGATTTCTTTCTGTTTCTCTCCCTCCCTCTCTGACCCTCCCTCTCTCCCTCCCTCTCTCCCTCCCTGCCTCTGTCTCTTTCTCCCTCTCCTTCTCCTTCCTTCCTTCCTTCCTTCCTTCTTTCCTTCCTTCCTTCCTTCCTTCCTTCCTTCCTTCCTTCCTTCCTTCCTTCCTTCCAGTTTTATTCATTTTTTTCAGAAAGGCAGATTTTTACCAGGAAAAGGAGAGAGAGAGAGAGAGAGAGAGAGAGAGAGAGAGAGAGAGAGAGAGATATTCCAAGTGGCCTCAGCAGCTGCAGCTAAGCTAATCTGAAGCCAGGAGCCAGGTACTGCTTTGGGTCGCCACACGAGTGCACAGTCCCAAGCGCTATCTTCTGCTGCTTTCCCAGGCCATGGGCAGGAGCGGGATGGCAAGTGGAGTATCCAGAACATGAACCAGTGCCCATATGGAATCCCAGTATTTGAAGGGAGAGGATTAGCCAACTGAGCAATTGTGCCTGCCCAACATTTTTTTGAGGTTGTATTCTGATTTGCATCAGAAACTGTTGGAGACAGTTTGAGTTTGGGTCCCCTTCCAGTTTCCCATCTTATGAACTGAAACTAGACTGTCTGCACCCGAAGGTGTTGGTGAGGAAGGTGGCTCGTGCCTCCCCACTGCTGGAGCAGTGTTCCGTGTGAGACCGCTCCCCGAGCTGCTAATAGCACGGCTGCTTGCGGTCATCTCATTGTCAGGTGTTTCTCAGCCAGAGGTGGCAAATCTTTTCTGAATGTTTCCCATTTTCTCTGGCAGATTCAGCCATAAATAATTTTTAAACAGATGAGCATGACTGTATGGTTGTGCAAAAGCAGGTGTGGCCACTTGAGGAGTTCCCTGGCCCCTGAGCAAGAAAACACTGTGGACCATTGGTGCACTGAAGGAAGCACCCCAGTGCTTGCTTTTCTAAGTGTTGAGCGTAATGCCCCATTGTAGGGGAATCGCTTTTCTCCTTCCTTGCTTATTTTAGCTGGTGAGTCCTTGGGTATCTGAAGCCATTCCTGTATCTGTCATCTTAACCATCTTGTTCCCTTCTGTGTAGAGTGCGCTGATGGGTTGGTAGTCTAATGATCCTTGTGGGTTTTTGCAGCATACTTAGAGCCAGGAGCAATTAAATATGCTTTCTCAGCTTGTTTTTTCTTTGGCAGTTAGCTTGTTTATGTAGAAAAGATATGAAAGATTAAATGTGCATAATAAAATGCATTCAAGTTCTTGTCCCCGTGTGTGTGTGTGTGTGTGTGTGTGTGTGTGTTTTCAATGTTGTAATAAAATATTCAGGATAGTCGAAAAGCTTTTTAAATTTATGCTGGATAAAGATTAAGTCTTTTCCATTTCATTCAGTATTTAGCAGGTAACTATTGATATGGGTAACTACTTTTGAATTTTGTTCATATCCAATACAATGTCTGACATCTGAATAAACAAAGAAACTTGCCCAAAGAAAAATTAGTCTTCAGGTCCCAGTTGACATGACTGACGTGAACCAGTGCTTTTGCTTGCCAGGCCTTCCTGGGCATGAGCACAGTGGCTGCTGAGGGACCCGGCAGCAGTGATCTGGCTGAGCTTCCCCGAGACCCTGCGGGCAGAGGACATGGACGTCCCTCTTACCTCTGACTGGATTGTGCAAACAGCGCTAAGTGACAGGCTGTTTATTTCTGGATCCAGTGTCAGGTCAGAGTTGACATGAGGATTGGGCTGTCTTTGTCCTAGCCTAGGCGATTGGGCTGGGTATTCTTTGCTTTAGTCAGTCACTGTCAGCATTGCTTGGGGTTTTTGCACCTCCACCATATTCTCACAAAGGCTTTCTCACTGCTGTCAGATGGGGCATGCTCTTACTGCAGCCGTGAAGTTAATTCTACTCTTTCACCTGATACCACTGTGCTATGAGCACAGTCCTATGGTCATTCATATAATATTTTACACACGATCACAAATGAGGTGATGTTACTTCTCTGAGAGGCAGCTGGGCTTGGTGGGAGCCATGCCTGGCTGGCTTGTTGTCAGTTCCGTGTTTGCTGCTTAAGCCAAGTGAAATCGTGGCGAATGTGCTTTTTCATGGGTGTCAAGCCTGGGCGATGGCTGTCCTGCTGATGTCCCGGGGCTGTTGTCGTGTGACAGTGAGGCAGCACTTTGTCACTAGTGGTGATTGTAGTTGACTGAACCCCACATCACGGTGCTGGAGGGTGATGGTCTGTGTCCTCATTTTTAAACTGAAGTTGTGTGTGTTTAAAGTACACAGCGTTGTGTTTTCATACACACACTAAAGTGATCGTTATAATCAAGCTAAGAGTACACCGTGTTTTGCGTCCTCTGGGGATGGCATGCAGGCTAGTCATATGGCCCCAGTCTTCAGGTGCTCGCTCTCCTACTGTGGGCTCCTGTCTCCACAGAGCATCCTTTTCTGCTCCAGGTTTTGTCATGCTTTCAGATGGTTACAACAGCTGCGCCCCAGGGGTTTGCCCTAGGCCAGTTGAGTTCAGATTGGGCCTGTGGCCTGAATTCTTTATTGCCAGCTTGCCCTGAAAGAAGTCCAGAAAGTGAGAGTGGCTGTTCAGAAACTGTTAAAGCTGTTTGACATTGCTACAATATTTTCACGGATTTTATGAAAAAAAAAATGCTCTTCAGTGGACTGAGGGGACACTGGTCCTCCAGCCACAGCTAGGCGGTTGCAGGTGGAAACATATGAGCATGTGCCAAAGTGGGTGCATTCCAGGGGTACCCCAGTAGGTTAGAACCATCTCTGCTTTCAGTAGGCTTTCCTGTCTGTAAGGGAGACTGAGACAGTGTTCAAGTAATTCAGGAGCTTTTATCAGGGAAAATATGGAGACTGGAAATGAAGCAGGCAGCCAGCAGGCTGTGCCACGGTTGGGCAAGCCTGAAAGCAGACTGTATAGAACTAATTCAGATCCGTCAGCATGGCTCAGCTTCTGAGTAGAGGTGACCCAAGAGGCTGTACCCAATTCTGGGAGATTCGGAGACCAGTCAGCTTATGCTAAGAATACCAAAAACAAAGTAGAGTTAGATCAGAGTATATAGTTATTGTTTATAGAAAAGAACCATTTTCAAAAGATTTTATATTTATAACTTAATGAATGACTTGGAGCTCTATTGGTGAATTAAATTATGTCATCCTCTTAAACTGACATTGCCCTCATGCAGATATGGTGCAGTTTGCTTCTCTCAGGCTAGGATAGGGAGATGTGTTTTCTTGCTCAGGGGCCTGTGACACTGGGCTCCATGTGGCCACACCTATTTTTGCAGTTAAAGTTTTACTGGAACACAGCCACACAGTCATACTCATCTGTTTACGAATTATCTAGGGCTGAATCTGCCGGAGAGAAAACAAAGTCAGATTTTATTTATTTATTTTTAACATTTTATTATTACTATTATCATCTCATGAAACAGTTTCATAGGCTCCTGGCATTTCCCTTATCCCCTCCGCAATTCCCACCCCCCCCACCTAGTTCCTCTATATCATTACTAAAATATAGTTCTTCACACACAGTCATATGTCCAGATATGTCAAGATATAGTAAACATTTTCATTGTAAGTCCATCTTTGTCTGGAAGTAGAAATGCATACTACATTGTATCCTCACATCTGGATGTTAGTCTCCATTTCACAGCTTCTGTACATCCCTCAAATGAAAAATCGTAATACAAAATCAACAATAGAAAGAAAAATAGAAATTTACAATGCCATGAGATTAAATAACATGTTACTAGATATGACAAGAGTCTCCATTACACAGCTACTATACATCCCCTTAAATGAAAAGCCACAAGACAAAATCAATGTCAGGGAGAAAAAAGAAATTAACAACACCATGAAGTTAAATAACATGTTACTAAATGCCTAACGTGTAGCTGAAGAAATGAAAATCAAGAACCTTCTTGAAGAAAATGAAGCCACTGCATGATCTACGAGTCATTGAATGATTTAATCAGAAGGAAGTGTTTTGAAGAGATGAAACAAACAGAAAACGACAAAATCCATGCAATACAGTTTCTGCTGACTTTTGTTGGTGAAGTGTGTCTCTTCTAGACAATAAATAGATATTGTTTTGTTTTTTAATCCAGTCTACTAATCTATGATGTTTGAGCTTAAGCCATTTACATTCAGAGCTTAATATGTATGGATGGTAATTTGGTCCTGTCATTTTAACAATGGGTTGTTCATTGGTTTAGTCTTCTGTTGTCATTTTACTGGGATGTTCTTCCCGTTTGCCTTTGGTTTTGGTGGGTGCTATTCCTCCTCTCTGTCAAGAGAGTGTCTTGAAGTATCATTTGTAATGCAGGTTTGGAAGAGGCAAATTCTTTTAACTTTTCTTTACTGTGGAAGAATTTTATTTCATTTTCAAAGACAAAAGAAAGCTTTGCTGGATATGTTATCCTAGGCTGACAATTTTTTTCTTTTAGAATCTGGAATATGTCACTCCATTCTGTTCTTGCCTGTAGAGTTTCCTGTAAGAATCTCCTATGAGTTCAATTGGCATTCCTTTATATGTCAATTGATTGTTTTCACGTGCACGTTTCAGGATCTTTTCCTTATGTTCAATTGAAGAGAGCTTGATGATCATGTATCTTGGTGAAGATCGCTTTTGATCAAGCCTGTTGGGAGTTCTGTGCCGCTCCTGGATCTTGTTTCCCAATTCTCTAGATTAGGGAAATTTTCCTTCATTATTTCATTAAACACATTTGCAAACCCGGCTTCTCTTTCTGCACCTTCTGGGACTCCCATAACTCTTAGATTTGACCTCTTAATAGTGTCTTTCAATTCTTGAATACTTTTTTTGGCCTGATCCAGCTCTGCTTCCAGCTTTTTGTTTGTTTCCCCCTGGTGACAGGAAATACCTTCTAATTCTGAGATTGTTTCTTCTGCTTTCTTCATTCTACTTTGGAGACTCTCCATTGTACTTTTAATTTTCTCTACTGTGTTCTTAATTTCTGATATATCAGCCTTGATTTGCATTGTTGCTTCCTTAAATTCTTTGAACTCTTGTGTGTGTTTCTCATTTTTGATCAGAATTTTTAAAATGAGTTTTCTGAATTCTGTATGCCCCATTTTCTTGACTTCTTCCTCAGTTAACTCTGAGGTTGGCAGTGGTTTTGCTCCTTTGCAGTGGAATTTCCAGTAATATTCATTGTACCTTTGTCTCTTCTTTTGCTCTTGGTCATTGCACTGACGGTTAGCAGAGTTTTCTCCTTGGAGCAGGTTTCTAAGCTGTGTCACCCACAGGTCTACAATGCGATTTTACTTATTGCAGTTGGTACACAACTCTTTGCTTGCAGCCACTTGTGCCACAACCTCCAGTGAGTTCCAGGTCTGGGTTCTTTTGTTAGATTTCCACCACAGTCTCCACAGCCCTAGCTCCTGGCTCACCCGTCTCCACCTCCTGTGATACCGTGCTGAGGCTGCACTGTTGTCGCTGCAACCTTTCTCCCACTTTTGGTTGGAGCAGGTCCCAGAATTAGAGAGACACCAGGTGTCCTATATAGCTAGGTTGTTGGTGGTGCTGATCTTGCTGGAACCTGTTGGACGTTAGATCTGGGTGCCACACGGACCTATTTTGACCTGTACGATGCCATAGTTGGTATTATTTTCCTGCGGGACCAGTGCAATCCACTGAACTCAGTGAGTTCTCGTGAGCTCAGCACATGCGCAGTTCATTGTTGTCCCCTGCAGTCCTAAAGCTATTGCCACAGTGTACAAAATGTTGCCTGATGTACCACTACCAGAATTCTTGATCTGCTGGCCATCAGATCCGAGGGCTACCCAGACCTGTCTTGGTTGGAACCTAGAATGCCACATTGATGCAGTTCACTGAGTCAGAAATGAGCTCACTCCCAGCTCAGCGTATGGTCAGTCCTTTCCCTTGCCTTTGCCTCCTTACACAAAATGGTGCCCAATTCGGCTCTGGGGGGCTGACTGGGCTGTGAAATCCACTCTGTTCTCGCACTGTCCATCTGGGATCTGCTGCTCTGTCTCTGCTCGTGGTCAAATCAAACGGACCAGCAGGATGGACAGTTCTTTGTCTGGGTTCACCTCCTGTGCTCTCAGTGAAAGTCCCTTCCCACCTGGTTGCTGGTGGAGTTCTGGCTGCTGGTGGAGTTCAGATCACTGTTAGCTGCATGCTGCTGGGGTATCAGTCACTGCAACACCACACCGTTGTGTCTGCTGCTTTGCTGTGTCTGTCAGTCTCCAGGCACCCCTCTGCTGTTGTTCTGTCCTTTTCTATTTCCTGGAATGTGTCCTCTCTGCTTCAGCATGATTAAATGTTTCTCCTTCCGCTTAAACATTTCCTTACCCTATTCCGCCATCTTGATTCTCCGAAGTCAGATTTTAAGGAGACAGAAGGATCCTGCGGCCACTGATTCACTCCCCAGGTGGCCGCAACAGCCGGAGCTTAGCTGATCTGAAGCCAGGTGCCAGGAGCCTCTTCCAGGTCACCCATGTGGGTGCAAAATCCAAAGGCTTTGGGCCATTTCCCACTACTTTCCCAGGCCACAGGAAGGCAGCTAGATGGGAAGTGGGCCCACCGGGACATGAACCTAGTGCCTGTGTAAGATTTGGGCACCTGCAATTCGAGAACTTTAGCCACTAGTCTCCCTTGCTGGGCCCAACAAATCAGTGTTTAAAACACGGACAGAAGCTTGAGCAGTGTATCTCAGTGGTGGACAATCCTGTGAGAAGGTGCTGAACATCATTAGTCAGCAGGAAAATGCACGTAAGTCCCCTGTGAGAGGCCACATAGCTACTAAATGACAAAAGGCAATGATTGATAATATTGGCAAGGATATCACTTAATACCAGGAAGAATATATTCATAACAAACAAATTAATTGTTGTGAGGAATACAAACAGTAAATAGCTTAAATAGTTGTATTAAGAAGTTAGAAAGATGAAATTATTTTAAAAATTCATGCAAAATAATTAAGAGAAAATTACTTTGATGTAAAAAGAAGATAAATCCGTGTGTATGGAATTATTCTGTTATGAAAAATTATACATATTTTGAAAAATATATACATGGCTTTCAAAACATTTTTGTATCAATATAAACACTTTTAATTTCATCTTTGATGACAGTTTGAGGCACTCTCATATCTGTTGTGTGAGTCATCAATGATCGGTGTTTGAGCAGTGTTTTCTGCAGGTAACATGGGAAATGACAGGGACAATTCTTGAGAGACCTTGCCACACAGTCATAAATGTTTTGGCTTTGGGCTATGAAGGAGTTATACTTTTATAAGAATTTTTGGAGCAATATATGTAAATTTTTTGCATTTCTATGTACATTATAGCTCTGTTTTAAACACGTGCTACAGATCATCTGCCCATCTTTTATCTCATTTTTTGGTAATTTTTCGTACAGGAAAACTTACTGTGATTTGTTTTGATGTCATGTTTTTTTATGTTGTAACTGCTTGCTTAGTAGTTGATTAGTGAAAAGGGCCCAGCGTGGTAGCCTAGTGACTGAAGTCCTTACCTTGCATGTGGCGGAATCCCATATGGGCACTGGTGCATGATTCAGCTACTCCACTTCCCATCCAGCTTTCTGCTTGGTTGCCTGGGAAAGCAGTTGAGAACGGCTCAAAGCCTTGGGAACCTGTATCTACTAGGGAGACGCAGAAAAAGCTCCTGGCTCCTGTCTGAATCAGCTCAGCTCTGGCCATTGCAGCCACTTGGAGAGTGAACCAGTAGATAGAGGATGTTTCTCTCTTTCTCTAAAATCGGAGTTTCCAATGAAATAAATATCTTAAAAATATATTTGTTTAACCTTTTGGGATTGGCTCATTTCCTTTAGCATTATGGTTTCCAGTTTGGCCCATTTGGCCACAAAGAACTGCATTTTTTTTTTTTTAATAGCTGAGTAGTATTCCATGGAGTAGATGAACCATAGCTTTCTTATCCAATCCTCTGTTGATGGGCATTTTGGTTGCTTCCATGTTTTTGCAATTACTGATTGTGCTGCTATGAACGTAGGAGTGCATGTTGGTTTCTCATAAAACAATTGTTCTGGATATATTCCTAGGAGTGGTATTGCTGGATCATACGGTATGTTGATTTTGAGTTGTTTGAATGTTCTCCATACTGATTTCCATAGAGGCTGTACCAGCCTGCAGCCCACCAGCAGTGGAGTAGGGTTCCCTTTTCTCCGCAACCTGGCCAACAAGTGTTGTTGGTGCTTTTATTCACGTGGGCCAGTCTACTGGCGTTAGGTGGTACCTCATTGATGTTTTAATTTGGATTTCCCTTATTGCCAGGGAACTTGAGCATTTTTTCATATGTTTATTTGCCATTTGGGTTTGTTCCTTTGTGAAGTGTTTGCCCATTTCCCGTGCCCATTTCTTGAGTGGCTTGCCAATCCCAAAAGGTTAAATACCACGTTTGCCTTAATTTAAGATGATATGATGTTATGTATAACATGTTATGTTATGAATGTTATTTGTTGTATATAAACTAAAATTGAAATGTAAGTGAGGTGGTCACAGAAGGTGGCTAGGAACTCGCATTTACTTTTAACATATTGGTTACTCATTACTATGTCAATTAATTCCATAATGATGTAAATTTTTGCTGATGGTATGTTGGAGCTTTCAATTGACTGGGATGATACTCTGCTGGCTCTGTCTTCAGACCAGAGAGGGTATACCTAAGAAGCCGTTGAACTTGACTGGACAATAAGATGCTGGACTCTATGTTTGGTATATGCTTGCAATGGGGGAATCTCAACTGAACTTGAGCTGTGGTTATGCAACAAGGTGGAGGAATCCACCATGGTGGGAGGGTTTGGGGAGTGGTGGGGAGAACCCAAGTACCTATGAAACTGTGTCACATAATACAATGTAATTAATGAATTAAAAATAATAAATAATAAAAAAAGAAAAAAATATATATATTTGTTTAAAAAGAAAAACTGCTTGCATAGAATCAAGATGGCGGAATAGATTAAGGACACGTTTTGGCAGTCGGAGAAGCATTAACCTGTGGGTGACACAGCTTAGAAATCTGCCCTGGGTAGGAGTTTAGGGGGGATCCGAGTCTATACAAAATTGTTCCATAAAGTTTGAAAAATCAAAATAACAATTTAACAAAATAAAATAGTGAAAAAGAAAAGAAAAAAGCCAGAAACCTGACCTAAGGAGATTAATCTGCTAGCCAGAATTACAATGACCACGAGCAAAAGAAGATACAGTGACTATTACTGAAGACTCCCCTACAAAGGAGCAAAAGTCTTTGACAACCTCAGAGGTAACTCTGGAATACATTGAGAAAATAGAGGATAAAGAATTCAGAAAACTCATTGTAAAGCTTCTTATCAACAATAGGAAGCATATACAGGAGTTCAGGGAATTTAAGCAATATGTCACTCTGGAAATAGCAACACTGAGACAAAATCGAGCTGAATTACTGGAAATGAGTGATGCAGTAGTGCAAATTAAAAATTCAGTGGAAAGTTTCAATACTGGAATGAAGGAGGCAGAAGAAACAATCTCAAAATTGGAAGGTATTTCCTGTTCCCATGGAAAAAAAAATCAAAACACTGGAAGCAGAGCTGGATCAGGCTTAAAAAATATTCAAGAATTGAAAGACTTGATTAAAATGCCAAATCTAAGAGTTATGGGAGTCCCAGAAGATGCAGACAGAGAAACTGGGTTTACAAATCTATTTAATGGAATAATAAGGGAAAATTTTCCTGATCTAGAGACAGAATTGGGAAACAAGATCCAGGAGCGGCACAGAACTCCCAACAGGCTTGATCAAAAGCGATCTTCACCAAGACACTTGATCACCAAGCTCTCTTCAATTGAACATATGGAAAGATCCTTAAATGTGCAAGTTAAAAAAAAAGAAACAGTTGATATATATAGGAATGGCAATTAAATTCTCCACTAATCTCACACACTAATCTCTACAGGCCAGAAGAGAATGGAGTGACATATTCCAGATTCTAAAAGCAAAAAAATTGTCAGCACAGGATAATGTACTCAGCAAAGCTTTCCTTTGTCTTTGAAAGTGAAATAAAATTCTTTCACACTAAAGAAAGGAATGTGCCTCTTCCAAACCTACCCTTCAAATGATATTTAAAGATGTTCTCTCTTTTCTGTCAGAAAAGAAATAGCGCCCACCAAAACCAAATGCAAATGTAAAGAACATCCCAGTAAAATTAACAATAGAAAACTAAATCAATAAACAACCTGTTGCTACAATGACAGGACCAGTTACTACCTATTTATACTATCCCTCAATGTAAATGTCTTAGGCTCATCAATCAGATGTCATACGTTAATAGACTGAATTAAAAAAAACAAAGCCCATCTATTTGTAGCCTATAGAAAATAGGAGACATATCTCACCTATAAAGATCAGAAAGTATATCTCGTGGATTTTGATGTTTTTGTTCTATTTTCATTTGTTCAAAATAGTGTTTTTTGTGATTAAATTCTTTTTTAAGATTTTTTTTTTATTGGAAAGTCAAATGTGCAAAGAAGATCTTCCACCCAGTGATTCACTCCTCAAGCAGCTGCATCAGCTGGAGTTGTGCCTTTCCCAAGCCAGAAGCTTCTTCTTCAGGTATCCTCAGAGGTGCAGGGTCCCAAGGCTTTGGGCCGCCCTCAACTGCTTTCCCAGTCTGTAGGCAGGGGGCTGGACGGGAAGTGGGGCTGCCGGGATTAGAACTGGAGCTCATTTGGGATCCCAGCATGTAACACAAGGACATTGGGCACTGGGCTACTGCTGAGCCCTAAATTCTTTTCTGACTCAAAAGTCATATAGTAGCATCATTTTCTTCAAGAAGATTCCTTAATTTTTTTTTTCATTTCTTCATTGACATTTAGTCATTCATTGACATGTTATTTAACTTCTTTGTATTGTAAATTTCTTGTTTTTTTTTCTTGATTTTGTATTGTGGCTTTTCACTTAAGGGGATGTACAGTAACTGTGTAATGGAGACTGTCATATCCAGATGTGAGGGTACAATGCATATACATCTCTACTTCCAGACAAAGATGGACTCCCAATGAAACTGTTCACTGTATCTCAACAATAGAATTCTGGACTCTGTCCATTCCCGTAATGATGGACATATGACTGTGTGTGAAGAACTATGCTATAGAAATGATATAGGGGAACTCAGTGAGGAGGAGGGAATTGGGGAGGGGATACGGGAAACCCCAGGGTCTATTGAACTGTATCATTAAATGATGATAATAATAATAAAAGTAGTAAAATTAATATTAATTTAAAAAATGAGAAGAAAACCTGCCTGCTCCTGAAGAGCAGATTGTTTATTTACTACCAAGTCCATTTTATGAATGTATCATCCTTGTAAGATGGAAATATTATTTGTAAAGAATACTTTTTCCCCCATGTTAACTTAGAAGGTTTTATTTTCATGGAGTTTGCTCCATCTATGCTTAATTAAGGGCTATACATTTTTTTTAAAAGATTTATTTTTATTACAAGTCTTATGTACAGAGAGGAGGAGAGACAGAGAGGAAGATCTTCCGTCCGATGATTCACTCCCCAAGTGAGCACAATGGCCGGACATATGCCAATCCGAAGCCAGGAAGCAGGAACTTCCTCCTGGTCTCCCACGCGAGGGCCGTCCTTGATTGCTTTCCCACGTCACAAGCAGGGAGCTGGATGGGAAGTGGAGCTGCTGAGATTAGAACCAGCGCCCATATGGGATCCCAGCGCGTTCAGGGCGAGGACTTCAGCTGCTAGGCCACGCCGCTGGGCCCAGAACCATACATTTTCGTGAGCTGCCTTGTGATGGAGCACAGAAAAATGCAGTGTTTATTTTACCAGATCTTAGAGGAGCTAGTCTGTATCTTATTGATGCATGAAGGCAGATTAAAACCACACCACAAAAAAGTGAGTTTTTTGCTATATAGCTCTTATTGTGATGAGAATTGGTTATAGAATCATAATGTCAATGAACTTGTATGATTTATATGTTCTAAGAATATCATCATTCTACTAAATCAAATTACTAGACTTCGTATATAATGCTTTTATCAGAAAGAACCCAAGAGGATATTCATGCTGTTTTCTGCTTTGAATGGGACAGTGTTTACTGCTTCTTTGCCTCTGTCATGTAATGTGAATGTAGCCACTACTAAAGTTTTGCACAATAGCTGAATCTGCATTTGGGTTATACACTGGTTTATATGTATATGCAAGTTTTAAACCTCAAATCCTTTTTGCTTTTTAAGAGACTGATCTATTTTAAAGGTGACTGGTTTGTTTTAAATTAGATTTGTTACAACTCAGCATGCGTTTAATGAGATGCTTAGTGGGTCATTTACCATGAGTCTTGACTTAACATCAGGATTTGGACTGTACTGATAAAATGATGTTAAAAAAAATTTCTCCTCATTCATATGTTTAGAAAGTGGTTGGAGAGGAAGAAGCTGACATTAATGTGCTGGGGCATTACATTCTTGACTGGATTAGTGCCAGGTGGATCGCTTTGAACTTTGCACTATATGGTGTCCTTTTAGACTAGGGGACTTAACTGTTTTGTTGCTTGGCACAGCTCATTTTAATTGCCAGTCATTTAAATCACTCTCACCTTATTTAAGTGTCTACTGTGAGCCAGGCATTATATGAGCTCCCGGGAATGGTCGGCCCAAAACTGTTGACACTAGTGCCCTTGTGGTTGGTTCTCTTGGTCCGGGAGGGATGGGGTGGCAGAGAAATGAGTGATGCGTTGTGGCTGGTAATGTGTGTGCTGGGTGCTTCCTCCCCTGGAAGCCTCTGAACATTCGCACCTTGGATGCAGTAGTTCGTACGGCATACACGCTTTAGAGAGAATCTCAGCAAAGGCTAAAAACTGTGGTCCCAGGGCCTGTTTTTTTTTTTTTTTTTCTTTGAAGATTTATTTGTTTTTATTACAAAGTCAGATATACAGAGAGGAGAGACAGACAGGATGATCATCCGTCCAATGATTCACTCCCCAAGTGACTGCAATGGTTGGTGCTGCACCAATCCAAAGCCAGGAGCCAGGAACTTCCTCCAGGTCTCCTATGCGAGTGGAGGGTTCCAAGGCTTTGGGCCGTCCTCGACTGCTTTCCCAGGCCACAAGCAGGGAGCTGGATGGGAAGTGGAGCTGCCGGGATTAGAACTGGCGCCCATATGGGATCCCGGGGTGTTCAAGGCGAGAACTTTAGGCACTAGGCCACGGTGCCAGGAACCAGGGCCTGATTGGAATGTAGTTACCACATCTGGATTTTCATATAAATGCCAAGTGACAGCAGCCTGGGTGAACTCGTTGGGCAGAGGGTCACGCAGTCTCCTCTCCTGTGTGATCTCAGTGCATTTTCTCACGCAGTGTTTCATTTATGTCCGATAGTTACTTACTGAACTCTGCCAGATTTTGTTGGTAGTCTGTCTGACGTGAGATTGATGTTGGGGCTAGAAGATCATGTCCTACAAATATCTTTACAGCTATTTCCAACCTTGAATTGTGGAATGGGTTTTGTTATTAATAGCTAGTGTGGTGATTTCCAAGAATCAGTGCTTCAAATTTTCTTTTGAGTGTAAAAGCTTTTCTGAATATAGAGGACTGGGGAAGTTATCTTGATTGTTGCTTGAACGATCACTATTTGGCGTGAGCAGGCGGAGAGCTTCTGTGTATTTCTCCAGAGGTGTTGAATCTGGCTTGCAGTCATCCTGGTAACTGCCTGGTGAATAGCCGACCGGGACAGAGACGGGGGCAGAGTTGTGTGCCGATTGCCCGTGCAGCTTCCGGGGCTCAAGCAGAAGCTGCAGGAAAGGCTCTTTGTTCTTCAGAATCTGTGAAGTGAGCGAGTCTTCTGGAGAGGGTCGCTCCCTAAGTGCTGGGGATCACTTCCTTAGGTATTAGTGTCACTTCACTTTTTTGTTACTAACCTGACAAAAGCTTCTTTTTTCCATGTATTTATTCATATAGAGCCTTTACTGAATTGTACGTGAACATGAGGAGTGGATGTTGACTGCTTTGAGCTCAGCTTTGCAGCGTACCCTGTCTTTTGACTGTTTCAGCTTGGGCAGCTCTCTTTTTTTTTTAAAGGCCAGATCCCTTGGAGGGATGTTATGGGAAAGAGACCCCTTGATATTGGAAAGGTGAAAAATCCATTTAAGGCACGTGACGGCTTCCGACAGTCCCAGTGCTGGGCTCTGCTCGTCTCAGTGTGTGTGATAGATGCTGTGGCTAGTTGTGTGCAGTAAGTGGTCCAGTGCTGGGCTCTGCTCGTCTCAGTGTGTGTGATAGATGCTGTGGCTAGTTGTGTGCAGTAAGTGGGGTGAACTATGTAATATAAGTGACATTTCATGGTAAATGCGAGTGCACTGTGATGGCATGCGATGAAGATGTTGCCTGCCTCCAGGTTTGAAGGCAGAAACGATAATGGAATTTAATTGCCAGTGTGTATATTCAAAGACGAGCTCAATGCGTTTGTAATGGCCTTAGTAGTCAGCTGTTTGTTATTGTGTTGGACACCGAGTGTGTGTGATGGATAACACTAGTGTTTGCGATGCAGCAAGCAGCAGACATGCTAATGTGGCTGTAAGGAGGACTGCCATCAATACTTTGTCTCCTGCCAGAGTGTCTTTTTGGAAAGATATAATCTGTAATCAAGAAGGAGGAATAGAAAGATAGACAGACTGTTCTGATAAAACAGAATCACACTTGCCTTTGCTCCAGGGCGCTCTCAGTAACACCTCACAAATGGCCTCGCATGTCCTTGGTGCAGTGTGGCCTCAGCCTTGGTGGCCCTCCTGCCTTCTTGGTGCAGTGTGGCCTCAGCCTTGGTGGCCCTCCTGCCTCCTTGGTGCAGTGTGGCCTCAGCCTTGGTGGCCCTCCTGCCTCCTTGGTGCAGTGTGGCCTCAGCCTTGGTGGCCCTCCTGCCTCCTTGGTGCAGTGTGGCCTCAGCCTTGGTGGCCCTCCTGCCTCCTTGGTGCAGTGTGGCCTCAGCCTTGGTGGCCCTCCTGCCTCCTTGGTGCAGTGTGGCCTCAGCCTTGGTGGCCCTCCTGCCTCCTTGGTGCAGTGTGGCCTCAGCCTTGGTGGCCCTCCTGCCTCCTTGGTGCAGTGTGGCCTCAGCCTTGGTGGCCCTCCTGCCTCCTTGGTGCAGTGTGGCCTCAGCCTTGGTGGCCCTCCTGCCTCCTTGGTGCAGTGTGGCCTCAGCCTTGGTGGCCCTCCTGCCTCCTTGGTGCAGTGTGGCCTCAGCCTTGGTGGCCCTCCTGCCTCCTTGGTGCAGTGTGGCCTCAGCCTTGGTGGCCCTCCTGCCTCCTTGGTGCAGTGTGGCCTCAGCTTAATGGCATCTCACAGGATCGGGGGATCTGACGATGCCATCTTTGCTTTCATGCTTGTTTCGTAAAGCAGCACAGGATGGAATGTGCTACATTCACTGATTCTTGCTTTCATGTTTCATGAATAGGCCTTCCATTCAGAAGGAGGGAGAGCATTTGTGAAGGCCAGGGCAGCTGTGTGTGTGGTGGGGAGGGATGCCTTGTTCTCACAGGCAGCTGAGAGGTGTAGCTGCCACATGTGTTTCGAGGTTTTCAGTGTAAGAGTGTGTGCATCAGACTGTTGGCATAGACCCCTGTGCCGACAGCCTCATGTCCGCTCTAATGCAAGACTGGCTGCTGGTTCCTGCTCTGCCAGTGAGGCCCTGCCTGTGTTCTTCGGGAAGGGGACTCTGAGGGTCAAGGGAGAGCAAGCACACGGACCTGTGGCACAGATGAACCATTTGTGATTTGCAAATAATGTTTTTGAATAAGTAATACATTTATGTGATTTAAAAAACCAACAACTGTGAAGAGAGATCCCACCAAGTCAGCCTTTGCTCCCTGGGCTGTCTGCTTGAATTCCTCACCCCTCTCCTGCACAAGGAAGGGTTGTGAGTTTGTTCATTTCTGTGCTATGCAGGATGCACGTGAAAGTCAAGATGAAAGCCATCCAGTTACACACTGTCGTGCAGCTTGCTGCTAACCAGGACATGTTGTCCCCTGAGAGCTGTCCACTGAGCAGTGGGTGTGGAAACCTCCGCATCCTTCTCTTCAGTGTTTGTGTCACTCTCAGGTGTTCCCTTTTTTGGAGTCCCCTCCTATTGGACACTGAATTCCTGCAATGCATAGGCTTGTTTAGGTTACTTTTGTCCAATTTTATTTTAGAATAAATTGCAGTCAGATCTGGCTTTGTGCCACAGCAAGTTGAGCTGCTGCGTAGGTCACATGCCAAGTCCTGCTGACCCTGCTTCCCCTCCAGCTTGCTGCTAATGCCCTGGGAAGCAGCTGCTGTTGGCACAGGTGCTGGCTGTGAAGACTCCTGTGGGTCAGCCTCATCTATTGTGAATACATGGGAGTTCAGTGAGCACATGGAAAATCTGTGTTTCTCTATGTCATACTCCCAAACCTCCGTCACTCAGTCTTTCACAAAGATAAATTAAACATGGAGAAGCAGAGGCATGCACACCATTGCTGGCTGCTGCTGGACACCCTTGCCCGGGCCACGCTGTGGTTTGTCTTCTGTGAAACTTCATGAGAACTTGTTCTTGTTTTCCTGTAACCTCACCAGCAGAGTATTATCTGCTTGAATGTTTACTGGACACTTTTTTTTTTGGTGCAACTTTAATTTTAATTTTTTTTCTCGTGCTTCTTTTTTCTGTTTCACCCTTTGCTTTATTTACAGTCATTTTGATATAAGTAGGAGGAGGTATGAGTATAACTTTTATTTCCCAGATGGCTTCCCACAGTCTCAACACAACAGCACATCTTTTCCCACTGCTTGACACTACCTTCATCATAGAGTGAGTTCCTGTAAGTTAATTTTTAATGGAAATACATAACAGTAGCATACATTAATCTCTACAGTTACATGTCACTTCCTTCTTCAGCTTTTAACTCTGATAATCTGGGGAATCTGTTTCCTCAGTGTTGATGCAGTCAACTCTATCCTGCGGAGGCATTGGAAGTGGCCCCAAAACACTGCTGTCAGAGTTGCTGCATGGCTCCGGACCGCCCTGCCCTCCAGTGTGGGATGCTCAGGCATCTGCCCTGGTGGCCCCTCGGGCTCCCCACCCTTGTCCGCCCTGCCTGCTCCCACTGTTTTGTCAGACCGTGTCCCCTTACGACTGAAGGTGGCCTTCTTGCCCCTTTGGAGCATTGCTGTTAATCTGTGGACTGCTTCTCCGTTTCCCTTTGTGTGTTCACTCGTTCTTAGGGCAAGGGAGGGTCTGAGCCCTGCCTGCTGCCAGGCAGAGCCCACTGCAGGTAGTCCTTTATCCGTGTCTGCTCAGATCACTTGAGATCCGAGCTGTCAAGCCCCGTCACTATGAAGTTTCTTTTTATCCTTTGCAGTTAATGAATATTTTGTAGCATAATGCTTTGGGTCTGTCAGAATACCCTGGTTCTTCTTGATTGTTCACGCTGTCCGTGTTTGTAGCTGATGATGCAGTATTACCCGGCAGCACTGGGTACCCCTTGGATTGGGCCAGCAGGAGTCCCTGTAAGTTGCCTTCATGCGTATCTTGGCTTCTCTTGGATCTTGCTGTTACTCCCAGGCACTCTTACTTTCTGACGTGACAATTTGTTTACCAGCCTCTTGTTAAAGGCAGTCATTATTTTTGTTTAAGATTTATTTATTTTTATTGGAAAGTCAGATATACAGAGAGGACAGGAGACAGAGAGGAAGATCTGTCCGTTGATTCCCTCCCCAAGTGAGCCGCAACAGGCCGGTGCGCGCAGATCCGGAGCCAGGAGCCAGGAGCCTCTTCCAGGTCTCCTACACGAGTGCAGGGTTCCAAGGCTTTGGGCCGTCCTCGACTGCTTTCCCAGGCCACAAGCAGGGAGCTGGATGGGAAGTGGAGCCGCCGGGATTAGAACCGGTGCCCGTATGGGATCCCGGGTGTGCAAGGCGAGGACCTGAACCAGTACGCTATCACGCGAGGCCCAAAGGCAGGCATTATTAACAACTTCTTGTATTGTTCCAAAGATATGCCTGTAAGGTGTGTGTTTTTGTGAATTAGAGTTCAGTGTTTACAAGACTGTGAATGTTATCGACATCTAACGTATTTTTATAGAATAGAAATTACTAATGTTTCCATGTAGTGAGCACATTGATCCCACAGTCTCTTCCATCCAGAACTGCAGTGCCCTGTGTGCTCCGCAGAGGACTCTGGGCTGGCTTGGTCCTGTCTGCTTCTGGGAGGGCATTGTGTAGGGTATATTTGGTTGGTTTTCTGTGATGGTGTAGGTTTGTGAGGCTCATTCATTCATGTTTTTGGATATTTCAGCAATTTAGTTGCTGTATAATGTTGCATGGCATGGATATATTTCAGATTTTCTTAATTCTGTGGATAATTATTGAACAGTTAGAAAATTGTGAAACATTTCCCTCAGTAATTCAACACGAGTAGATTTCAAATCAGTAAGAATATAGAATGTGGAACTAACTATATGTGTATGAGCTAATTGTCACATGCAGAACACCCTACCCAACAACTGCATACGCGTGTAAAATGTCCATTATTTGGAAATAAGGAGTCATGTCAGTGTAGTGCTGGCTGATCAAACTAGATTGTTGAAGAAGTCGAAGGCTTAGTAGGGTTGATGTGAGGCATAAAAGCAGGTGAAACGATGCCCTGCACTGCTGATCACTCGTTGCAATCCCTCCTCCTTGATGTGTCTAGATGAGTGATCAACGGTGAGGTCAAGGTTAGGGTCACCTGGGGAGCAAAGGAGCCTACCCAGCAGAGGGATCCAGGCTGCTGCTTCCGGTACTCCAAAGCTAATGCTTTTGAACACAAGTAGATTCCTTTTATACATTTCTGCCTGCTAAGTATTTCATAATAAAAAAATTAAAACATAGTGAAAGAGGGCAGAGAAACTTTAGGGAATTTTCGTGGACCCACTGAGCCTTAGCAGAGGAGGTGAGCAAGGCATGCACACTCGAGTTTTCGTTGTTGAACTCGTAGGAAGTTGTCATTGTTCAGACCTTTTTCTGCTTTTATGTGACAGCCAAGTCGCACTGCGTGTCTTCCTGTCCATTAATTTAAGGAAAATAATATCGGAGGAGGCTAATAACAGTGTGAGTAAATGTTCCTTGCCGTAGCTGTGTAGTTTCACAGTGGCACATTTCATTCTTCACGACTTTTTACGGCACATCGGACATTTGCGGGCTGGGCGTGTGTGGTTTGTGAGGCTTGGCACAGGTGCCCTGTGGGCTTGGTGCTTGTCCTGTTTTCTCATGATGAGTGTCGCCCACGGCAGTGTCAGAGTCCTGCCTGCCGTCCGGCAGATGCTCAGTGAGCACTGCTGCTGTGCTCTAATGAACTGTGTTTTCAACTCATTTGGAACAGCGTTTCCCTTGCCCTCAGTCCTGGCACCACTGCTCTTGCCTGAAGCCTGGACATTTCAGGACACTTCAGACCATCTTATTCTGAAACTGTCCTGGCTTCTTTGTCCGGTCTGTCTCTGAAAGCCACTGGAGTTGCAGTTAACTCACAATTGCTTGGCACAGTAACTTCAGGTGTTTGTTAACGGGGAGAAAGGAAGTCAGTTTAGGATTTACGGTTTCTAACATGTCCTGGCACTCTGGCCACCCCAGCACAGCAAGCTGTCTTTGTGGTAATAAAAATTCTCCCTAAGTTCATTTAATTTTGCAAAAGCTATATCCTAATAATTTTTAAATATCAGCCAAAATAAAAAACAATCCAAAAGTAAAAACTTGTTTTTGAAACTGAATAGAGTGCAAACCATCTTCAAGAGAAGCTCTTCCCTGTGAGAGAGACAGAGCTCTGGGATGTTGTGTCGGAGGTGCCATTTGACGGGGTCTTTCTGACAAATTATCCTGTGGTGGGCTGAGCTGGGCTTGGCTTTTTTGCTGCTTGGCTTCCCTGCTTCCTGTTCAAGCTGCGTTTGCTCAGCTCAGCCCTCACTTCACTGAGCACACGGATCGATGACCTGGGGAAGCCTGCTCATTTCCTGCTGTCCCTCCCTCAGCCGGCCTGGTGGTAGGCCTGTGTTGTCCAGCCTGTGCACTGAGCTGAACTATCAGGACTGTTGGTGTTAGAAAGTTGCTGGTAGTTGGAGCAGTTAAAAATTGACCAACAGGTATTAACAGTTACAGCCTTCACTTTAAGTCGGAGAGACAAAAAATAAGCAATTTAGGACAAGACAGATGGACTTACAGAAACTAAGAAAAAAAAGGTGATTTTTTAGTGTTCTTACCAATTTCGCCCTTTTTTACTTAGCTATTTGAATTTGCTCGTGTTTGCTAGCTATGATTAGATTCCTGTTATTATGCACACTGACTTCATTTAAACCAATAATTTCTAAACATACATACTTTTTTTTTTAAAGATTTATTCATTTTATTACAGCCAGATATACAGAGAGGAGGAGAGAAAGAGAGGAAGATCTTCTATCCACTTTCTTTTTTTTTTTTAAAGATGTATTCATTTTATTACAGCCAGATATACACAGAGGAGGAGAGACAGGAAGATCTTCCGTCCGATGATTCACTCCCCAAGTGAGCCGCAGTGGGCCGGTGCGCGCCAATCCGATGCGGGGAACCTGGAACCCCTTCTGGTTCTCCCACACGGGTGCAGGGTCCCAAGGCCTTGGGCCGTCCTCGACTGCTTTCCCAGGCCACAAGCAGGGAGCTGGATGGGAAGTGGAGCTGCCTGGATTAGAACCGGCGCCCATATGGGATCCCGGGGCGTTCAAGGCGAGGACTTTAGCTGCTAGGCCACGCCACCGGGTCCTAAACCCTTTTTTTAAAGATTCATTTTTATTGGAAAGGCAGACTTACAGAGACAAAGATCTTCCAACTACCAATAAGGCCTAAATTCCAAAATGATCAAAATATTCAGTGCTGAGCTGACCCAAGGCAAGGAGCCAGGTGCTTCTTCCGGGTCTCCCACATGGGTGCAGGGTCCCAAGGCTTTCGACATTCCTTTGCTGCCTTCCCAGGCCACAGACAGGGAGCTAAATGGGAAGTGAAACAGCTGGGACTTGAACTGGTGCCTGCATCGGATGCTGGTGCATGGAGGTGAAGGATTAGTCAGCTGAGCTAATGTGCCTGGCCCCTTCTTTTTTTTTTTTTTTGAACTTTTCTATTTTTTTAATTGTATTTTTGACAATCTTTACATAGTTCATTAGGGTAAAAAGGTTGAAGGGCTACAGGAAAGTGGGTAACACTATTATTTCCACGTTGCTTTTGTCATCTGTTTGGAGTAAAGCGTGAGATAAAGGGAGAAACCCCACCCAGTCTCCCACCCATTCCAGGTCCCTGATGTGGGCCATGCTCCAAGGGTCCTGCTCAAGTGGTTTTGATAGTTCAACAGTTCTGAATCACTGCCAGTCTCGCCACTCCAAGCATGATGAGGTCGTTGAAGAATCCACTGATTGACGTAGTCCATCTTAGAGTCTCTGTTTGCCCAGTTTTTCACTGCCAACACATAGCTGAGGTGGCTGATTGACTTGTTCTGTCCTTGGTCTTTTCGTGGTTAGTGTTCTGAGTCCAACATTCCAGTTGGGGAGATCCCCAAAGAAGCTTTGAGATATTCCCAGACCAGATTCTTGTATGTTCTAGCAAGCACAGGGCCTGGCACAGTCCATCGTCCTGATCAGCTGGTGGTTTAAATTGCTGGGTTGGTTCTGTTTTCAGTACCGACTTTCACTGGAACCAATGGGTGTTGCAGTCCAGCCTGATTCTGCCCAGCACACACTCTGTTCTCACATAAACCAGTGGGAGCTGCAGCCTAGTTGGAGCGAGCCACAATAACCCCCACCAGGCCCGCCCCCTACCCTGATTTACCAGTATGTGCAGCAGACTAGTCCAGTCTGTCCCACATCCCATTCGGCCCTCGTACATGTCAGTGAGTATTAAAGCTTATTTCCATCTAACCAGCTCAACTATCCTCTCTGTGCCTTTCTGTCTAGCCACCCCAGCCCCTGTCCTGGTTTTCATGTCCTCTCGTGGGAGTGGTAACCCAAGAGGGGGAAGCCCACTATTTCCCTCCCAGGCCTCTCCCACTCCCGAATTATGCACTCTCCAGGTGGTTCTGTAGTGTAACTTGACAGAATTATCCCCCAGTGCCAGCTTCTGCCAGCTGATGCTGTGGCTAAGCCCAGCCAACCCTCACCCACTGTATTTTTGTTTGCACCAGTAGGAACAATCAGCCTAGCCTGACTTCCCTGATCTAGTCTACATGAGGCCCACAGTCTGGTCTGCCCCCATCCCAGCTCACGCTCTCCAGTGGGAATACCTATCCAGCAGGGAAGCACCCACCCCCTTCCCCCTGCCGGCTCCGCCCTCTCCCTTCCTGGTTGGGCGCTGTGGTCACATCCAGTACGGATAACCTCACCCTGGCATTCCGTATTGTGCACTGTTTATTGTTGCAACCGAACCTGGCTCAACCCACACTGGGTTCTGGTGCTTGGATTTGCCAGTGGATAACGAGAACTGATTCAGCCTGGTCTGCCCCTGACCCATGCCCAATGTATGCCAGTGGGAAATTTTCCATGGCCTGTTCTGGGCTGTTCCCTATCATGCTTCTTGCGTTTACCTGTCAGGTCTGTGTCCTGCCAGAGGAGTTGCCCAGGCTCCTCCATCAGAACCTCTCCCAATGCCAGATTTTGCGCATACCAGGGGGACCATGAGCCAGCCCTACTCAGTTCACCTCCTGTCCTAGCAGGAACAGTGGCTTTTCCTGACTGGCCTTCAACCCAATCTGATTCTTACTGTTGGATGTTTCAGCCTAACTGAGGCTTGTCCACATCCAAACACAGCTCACATGTGGCGTGGTAGGGGTGGAGACCTCGTTCTCCAGAGCAGGTCCTCCAGGGCACCAGATAATCTTGGATTGTATTGTAGGTTAATAGTTTTTCGTCTTAGTTTATTTTGTTTAATGTTGTCAGTTTCTACTGTAGAAAATAGTTTCACTTTTGAAAAGGTCAAGGTGTTACCTAGAATTGCAGATTGCCAAATGAAATTATCTAGGGCAGACTTTCCTGCGGACGTGTCAGCTTTATAGCAGAGCATATAACAGCTTCCTAGTGCCACTAGTGATACTTGTTTCAATAAAGCTCTAAATATTACTTGAGATCAAGAGCTTAGTTTTCAGACAGAAAAGGCCTTGAATTGGAAGCCAGGCCACAGCTGGGTGTTGGGCTTTGATTCTTTTTCCTGTTTAGCTTGGTGTTCACAGTGGAAATGCCTTACTGTATAAATAGGAATAGCATTTCCTGTTTTGAATTGGTGTCTCAGCCATATCTAATGGAAAGTGTCCTGGTTCACTCAGGGGAACGCATGTACAGCATTTTAATGGCCGAGCCAGAAAGGGTCTGTGGCCCATGTGTGCAGCCCATTGAGTTCATCGTGACTGGGTTGTCCTTCATTGTGGTCCAGGGGCTCAGGGCCCAGCTGTTGTCATCGTGGGTCCTGGGTAGCATTTGTCTTTTCCCTTTTTTCATGAGAAGGTAAATGATGAGTTCCAGCTCCAAGGTGGAAGGCAGAAGCAGAAGCAGATAAGAGAGTCAAAGATAAGAGAAACATGTAGGTAAATCACATGTACCGTAAGTGTAGCTTTTAGTTAAAATAAATTAGCTAATTTTAAATTGTAATTAGAAATTATTTATGTTAACATGAACATGTAGTGTTTTTATTGCTGTTATTAAATGAATTCATAAGCAAATCTTTAAACTTTTTTCTTGTTTTCCAATACAAAAAGTGATGGTGAGATATAGCCTACCTAAGCAGAAGTTCTTTGAACTCCTCAATAATTTTCAGTGATGTAAGGACGCCTGCATTGGCAGCATTTGAGAACCACTGTGTAAACTGTTGACATATGAAATCTTTCTGAGATTCAAAATCTATTCAGGAAAGGATTCATCTTGGCTTTTGTCTGCAGGTTTCATAATTATAAGCACTCTAGCTGTGAATTTGGTTTTGGTAAATGTTACTCAGACATAAACTTGGAGTCCTCGGAAAGCCTGAATTTGATGTTCAGTTTGGGGTGTGTGTGTATTAGTTAAGGTTCTTCAGAGCCAGAGCCAGTAGGAATTGTTTGTGGATATTTTAAAAACTTCGTGGAAGATGAAATTAAAAGTAAACTGCTTTTGGTACTGAAATTGTGAAATCTGTGCATGTGGGGTGTGTGTGTGTGTGTGTGTGTGTGTGGATGTTCACAAAAAGTTCTTGCAGAAGATTTATTAGGAAAAAACTGCACGAGTTACACTATTTTTGTGCCAAAATAAATGGTTTCCCATGAACGTTTTGCAGTATGCTTGCTGGCACATGTGTGCGCACACACAGCTACTTGTAAGGCAATTGGCACATTCGATTAAGGAGACACAGCAGCCCCTCAGAGGCTGTCTTGTCTACAGACTGGAGAGCCAGGCAAGCCAGAGACATGCTCAGTTCCAGGTTAGAGAAGCAGGTGAAGTCACCTTTAGTAGTCCAAGGTCAGAGGTCCAGGAGTAGCAGAGGAGGGGCTGGAGACCTGTCTCCAGTTTGAGCGCTGGTTCCCTTCATGCTCTGGTTTCATCTGGGCCCCCATGGTGCCTGTCTTCCTGAGGGCTGGTCTTCCCTGTCTGACTCCCCTCTCTGGTCAGGCTTGTCCGGTAAGTCCCCAGTCACAGGGAGGAACCCTGCCGAACCAGCCGCCTGGAGAGTTAATGAGTTTCTGGGTGTTAGTCTTGCAGTGCTCCTGAGCATAGAGCGTGGTCTCTGTGGTGTAACGTTGAGGACAGCACAGTATGATGCATACGTCACAGGAGAGGCCACGTTCTATCAAAACTGCACAAGCAATGAGTTTTGGTCTCTTCATTGAAAACAAAAATGAAAAGTCCCCACAGAAACTAATAATTAGTGGTCTGAAAGTAGGAGTCTTCACGTGTAATGTAAGCCCCACATGGAAAACATCTTACTGAGTTTTGATTGATTGCTTGATTAGTGGTTGAGAGACAATTTAGTTTTCATGCATTCTATGACCCTACCAGAACAGTCACTGACTTTTTTTAATGTCCAAATTAAACCATAAAAATAATTAAACAACAGAAAAGTTTTTTTCAAAGTCATCATCAAGAAAGAGTGTTGTTGAAATTATTTTTGATCATTCCAGTTTTATCCTTTCAGTACCTTATAAAGTACATTATCCTTCCAGGGGGCTTTTGTGTAACCAGTTACTTCTGTCTCTTGGCTGGGAAGTATAAAAAGCCATCTGCCCCTTGCTAGAGTTCCACCTTCCTGCTTCAGCATTTGATACAATGTGATTTAAACCCTGTGCTACCCCAGGGCCAGTGCAATCTCTTGGAAACTGTCTTTCAGTTTGAGTGCCACTGGTAGGTTTTGAAAATGGGCTGGTAACCTTGACTCCAAGTGCTGAAGGCAGTGAGCCTCTTGGTCAGCTGGATAAGACCTGCTTCTCTGGTTCTTTCATCTACAAATTTTTCTAGAAAAAGAATTGAGGGGGACTTGGAGTGCCCACATTCAATGTTGGAGTGCCTGGGATAAAATCCTGCCCTCACTTCTGATCCACATTTGTGCTGATATGCCTGGGAGGTGTCAGGACCCAATGCTGAAGTGCTTGGCTTTGCTGCCACCCCATAGAGAATCCTAGCTGCTGTACCAAATACAAAGCACTTTTGCTTTTGAAGATTCCTTGATTTGTTTGAAAGGCAGAGTGACTAAGGGCAAGTGGAGGGGAGGAGGAAGGAACTTCACAGGCTTGCTACTCACATGCCCCACAGTGCCTGGCACTGGGGCAGGACCAAGCCGAGGAGCCAGAACCATCCTGGTCTCTCCACAGAGAGCCTGGTGAAGTCCTTGGGGGTCTGCTCCTGTTCCAGCTTCTTGCTAGTGTGTACCCTTGGAGGCAACAGGCGTCACTGAAGTATTTGAGTGTCTGAGCACCCACGTGGGAAACCCAGATCAAACTCTTGGCTCCTGTTTCCGCCTGGTCTAGTGTCTTCCAAGAAGTGTGTAGGGAGTGAGTCAGTGAATGGGAGATCTCTGTTGCTTGCTTCTCTCCTCTCTGCCTTTCAAATGAAAGAAAGAGTTAAAGAATTGATGCTGCTGCTTCTGAGTAAATGCCTTGCTAGTGCCTGCATGTATCTATTGAAAATGCTAATGAATAATCAGTCATCATAAACAGGATCAATTTTGTCTGAAAGTGTGTAATGAGCTGGTAGACCCTGGGGTGGGGGGTTTCTCCTTTCAGGCACCCTGAACCCTGGGAAATTGAAAAGAGTGTTCTAGGATGTTTACTCAGTTATAGTAAGAAATGTTCTTGTTCTCACTCCACACTCACAAGAGGAAACAGACTAGTTAGTTAGTAACCCAGTAGCTGAAGGAGATAAAGTACCTGATGCTGTGAGGATTTGTAGAGTATGTCCAAAGTCTTTTACTTTCTTTGCTTTATTTGAAGGAGGTTGAGGAAAAGGGAGGTAGGGAAGAGGGAGAGATAAGAAAGAAACAGGGAAGCAGGGAGAGAAAACCGAGTTCTGCCCTGTTTTAAGAAGAGACAGTGGAGACAGTATTTCAGCTTTTTCCTGGTCTGGTGCCAGTATCAAAACTCGGAGATGTTATTTGCCCAGAGTCACACAGTTTAGTAATTTGCAAAGCCTGAGGCTGGCACCATGACACACCCAGCTAATCCTCTACCTTGTGACATTGGCATCCCATTTGGGCTCATGGTTCATATCCTGGCTATGCCAGTTCCCACCCGGCTCCCTGCTTGTGGTCTGGGAAAGCAGTGGAGAATGGGCCAAAGCCTTGGGACCCTGCACCACCCACCTGAGAGACTTTAAAAAAAAAAAAAAAAAAAATCTCCCAACTCCTGGCTCTGGATCAGCCCAGCTCCGGCCATTGTGGCCATTTGGGGTGAACCAGTGGATGGAAGAACTTCTCTATTTCCCCTTTCTGGTTGTTTTTGTTTGTTTGTTTTCTGCAAAGCTAAGTTGAAACCTAGGCGTGCTGGTTGAAATTAAATGAACCGTAATTTATTTCTGGCTTTAGTTTTCTGATTTTGAGCAGATTCTTAGGCTAGTGAAGGTAGGAATGGAAGATTTCTAGCCACACCTGTGTGACCCAGGTGGCTTTGGGAACATTTATTGGGAGAGGCCATGCTGTCTGCTTCCTCAGTGTCCCTGAGTGTGACTTTCTGATCTGCAAGAAAGAGGATGATCAGATGATCAGACAAAGCTTTTGTGCAGCTGTAGAAAGCACCCTAGGAGCTGACATTGTAGTGCAGTGGGTTAAACCTCCCCTGAGGTCCTAGGTCTGAGTGTGTGCTCCAGCTCCCTGCTCACGGTCCTGGGGCAGCAGTGGAGGACGGCCTGGGCATCTGGCTGCTGTCAGGCACACGGGCTTTAGGCTGCCTGAGAACTGGCTGTTGCTGCCATGTGGAGAGTGGACTGTGGGTGGAAGTCCCAGCTCCTCCTCCTCTCCCCTTTCTCTGTGCCTTTCACATGAATCAGTCTTTTTTGAAAAGATGAGAGATTTCTTGCACATCATTTTACCTACTTTTTTTTTTAAATCAAGGAAAGTAATCTAGCATAAATGCATCATTTCATTCACTTTTCAGGTTGCCAGGAGATCCCACTGAGGTTGTGATAATTGTAGGTAGAACTGCAAGCTAAGAATCTCTCAGTTTAGGCTAGTTCCCCGAGAAACAGTGTAAGACTTCTTTTTTTGGATATTTGATCATTAGTTAGATTAGGAATATTGTGACTTGTACAGTTGTCCTTAGCTCTCACAGGTTTTGCTTACTGACAACACCTCTGTTGGGCTTTAGGATTCTGAATGCTTTTAATGCAGTGCTGCCACTCCCTGGTCGCTGAGTGGTAGCACATCCGGGGGTTATCTTGCCGCTCCTTTGTTGGCAGTCAAGGAGCTAACACAAATAAACCCGAAGGTTTTCTGAGTGAATCAGTGAGAGCACCTGTATTGGAGACATACCTCAAAAGGCAGTCAGAATCTCTGGCTTGGTTTTAGTAAACAAGCATTGTAAAACATAATTGTTAACATTGGGCTTCTTTGTGCTTCGGGAGGGGTGTGTAGCTGTTCAGACGCTGGTGTCTGCTCTGCGGAGCAAATCTTTGATGTCGTCAGTGCACCAGTTCTTGCCAGCTCACTGACTTCCAGATCGTTCTCTTTCCCCACAAGTTGCCCTGTTCTGGTGAAGAAATGATTCCTGTTATTCTCGGTAAAGTTCTTGAAATTTTTCTGTGAAACGCTGGCTACGACCAGTCGGTCACTCACTCACAGGGCACAGGTTCCTTGAGCACCGGGATCTGCTGCTTCTGTCCTGTAAAGTGTTTAGTTCTTTCAGGTCAGGTTCAGCCCCACCAGTTAGTTCCCTGCGCAGGAGCCTGTCAGAAAGCCTCAGTGGCGAGCCCAGAGTCTTGCGGCTGACCAGGGCAGAGTTGGGATTGAGCAGCCACAGGTTCCCCAGCACCGCCTTCTCGCACTGTGGTGCTCTAGCCAAGGTCTGGCTCTGATACTGCTTTGTTGTTGTTGTTTGGTTGGTTGATTTTTGTTTATTTTTAAAGGTTTTTTTTTTTTAATTGCAAAGTCAGATATACGGAGAGAAGGTAGAGACAGAGAGGAAGATCTTCCGTCCGATGATTCACTCCCCAGGTGACCGCAGTGGCTGGTGCTGAGCTGAGCTGAAGCCAGGAGACAGGAACCTCTTCCAGGTCTCCCTCGCTGGTACAGGATCCCAAGGCTTTGGGCTGTCTTCTGCTACTTTCCCAGGCCACAAGCAGGGAGCTGGAAGGGAAGTGGACAGCCAGGATACGAACTGGTGCCTATATGGGATCCCAGCACGTGCAAGGCGAGGATAGTCAGCCACTAGGCTGCTGCACAGGGCCCAGTTTTTTTTAAAGGAAAGATTTTTTTAAAAAATTTTATTTGAAAGTAAGATTTTATAGAGCAGAGAGAAGATCTGGTTCACTCTACAAATGGCTGCAATGGCCAGAGGTGTACTGATACATAGCTGGGAGCCATATGCCTCTTCTGGGTCTCCCACGTAATGTAGGGGCCCAAGGACTTGGACCGTCCTCTGGTGCTTTCTCAGGCCATGCAAGAGCTAGATGGGAAATGGAGCAGCCAGGATTTGAACCAGCACCCATATGGGTATGCCAATGCCACGGGGCAGAGAATTAGCTGGATGCTCCATTGCGTTGGTCCTTCTGACTTGGATATTTAAAAAGCAAAACAAGATGAAAAAAAAAGAGTGATTTTTCAAGAGGGGCACTGGGCAATGTTTAGAGACAGGCTTGATGGTTATAGGCAGAGAATTGATGACGTTGACGTGTGGTGGTGGAAACCAGGGATGTTGGTAAACATCTGCCAGTACACTTGTCAGACCTGCCAGCCTCACATCAGCTGTAGGCTGTCCCCCCCACCCCACCCCCGAGCCCGGGGACTGTTCTCCTCCTGCTTTGTGTTTAAGATCTCCCTGACCCTGCAGTTTCTTGTCTTGCCCAGGGAAGAAACTGTGGCTTTTGTGGTGCTTGGAGAAAAAAAAAAGATTGACCCTTGACCTTCCTGAGTTCCTGGCACAAGAATCCTTAGGCTGGCCTGCGTGACCTCCGACCCTGCCTATCAGACTCACCTGTGCCGTCTCCACCTGAGGCTGGCTGTGCTCGCCTGTCCCTTGCTGTGGGGTGTCTGCCACAGGCCAGGCTGCGATCAGGATTTGGGTTCTCGTTCATGTCCCCAGGTTGTGTTCCTGTGCTGCGTGCAGGAGGCTGTCTGGGTCACGTGTGTCTTTTTTCTTGGCTATCTTTATGGGGTTTTGGGTGTCTTAAGCCTAGAAAGACTGTTGGGATCCATTCAAGTAAGTGTCCTTTCTCTTTACTGCTCGCTACACACAACATTTACTTCTCTTTCCCATGTGTAGCACCAAGTGTGTAGTGGCTGTGCTGTCGCTGCGTTCTGAAGAAACCTGGCCAAGGACACAGAGGACTCTGCGTGTGGATGTCCTCTTTCTCAGCCACAGCAGCAGGGGTGTGCTGTCCTGCTAGGCATGTCCGCTTGGAGCAGTCACAGACTCACAGTCTTGATATGCATAATATTTACTTTGGGATAGTAGTTTGTTTACTCTGGTTCTGTAAATGGCCTGAGTATTTCAGTAAAAATTCTTTGGAGCCATCTTAGAAGGGTTAGCACAGGCTCTGCTTGTATTTATGACTTCTTGTTAAACCAGGAACCGTTTTCCTTCATCAAGGAGTCCTCTTTTGACATTCGTTAGTATGAAGACATGTCATTTATAAGCATGAGGCATTTCTTGAACTATAGCTCTCATTCATTTCTAACCAGCAGGCCCATGAGGAGGGGGTGAAGGGGCGTGGAATTGAGGTCACCTTTTGGGTTTGTAAAATAAGAAAGGAAGGAGGATGGATGGGGAGGTGGGAATCTCGTTATGCTGTTAAGTCTGTGTATATGGAAAACATGAAATCTGTTCCCTAATATGGAAAGGAGGGAAGGAAGGAAAGAAAAAAAGAAAGAATGGGGGAAGGGCAGAGAAGTAGTTTCTGAGGTCAAGGGAAACTTTCATGCACTGTTGGTTTCATGAAATAGCGCACAGAAGCCTGCCTCAAGCTGCTGCCGCATAGCGGAAGAGCACATCTGACCTCTGTTCTTTAATGAGCTGGACACAATTAAGTTTATTAATGATTCCATGGTTAAGTGTTCTGTAGGCATTCACAGGAGCCTGGTCAACTCGGAACTCTCTGTTGTCCATGTACAAGCCGTTCCATCCGCTGGAGCCTTGCGATCACTAAGGCGGGTTCCTGCTCTGGACGCACAGCAGCCTGCACCCACCACCTTGTTCTGTAGAAGTGTGGAACTGAAGTGGAGGGAGACTCAGACACAACCTGGGAGAGCTGAGTTTGTGCAGAACCTTGCTCGTTGAATGGACAGTGTGCTGGGAGTAATTGTGAATATTTATTTGCCGACATGATTAAGGGTTAGGATAGTAGGATGTAGCTGCAAGGGGCTTTGTTAACTAAAATTGTAACATGGAATGAATTAGTTAATCATACTGGGGTCCCTTCTGCCCATCCACCTGCTGACAGGGGCTTTTCTTCATGGGTGTGGTGTGCACTTCTCGGCACCTGAAATCCTGTTCCTAATGCTGTTAGATTTTCCTTTTCAGAGTAAGAGGGACCATCTGCTCATGAACGTCAAATGGTACTACCGTCAGTCTGAAGTTCCAGATTCTGTGTATCAACATTTGGTTCAGGATCGACATAATGAAAATGGTAAATATATGCACTGGTTTGAGTCTTATATGCTTAGCTTTGAGTCAGGTTCTTTCTAGAAACATTCTTTAAATGCGGATGATCACTATGAAAGTTTACTTTGTGAGAAAGGTTTTATGAGTAAGACTACTTTGCAATGACCTTATTTTTCCTAATTGCTATCGTTGTTAATTTTTATCTTTTAGTTTAAACCTCTAGACATGTTCTGATAGCATTTCCTTTGAGATAGGGCTTGCCAGAAATATCAGTAAATTGGGGTTTTAAAATTTCTGTTCACTGCTGGCATGGTAGCGTAGCAAGGCAATCCTCTGCCATGTGCTCCTGGCATCCCTTATGGGTGCCAGTTCATGTCCCAGCTGCTCCGCTTCTGAGCCAGCTCTTGACTTACGGCCTGGGAAAACAACAGAGAATGGCCCAAGTCCTTGGTCCCTGCACCCACATGGGAGACCTAGAAGAAACTGCTGGCTTCTAGCTTTAGTTGAGTGCAGCTGTGGCCATTGTGGCCCTTCAGGGAGTGAACCAGTGGGTAGAAGAGCTCTCTAATTCGTATGTCTCTCCTTCTCTGTAGATTCTTTCACGTAAAAATATCAGTCTTTAAATTCTTGTTCTCACCTAATGACAAGCAAATCATATTTACAACTCGTTGGGAATATATTTGTTTTTCTTTGCAATCACTTGTATTATTGAGGTGCTTTGTACCAGGTGGGAAGCTTGAGTTCTCTCAACAGAGCTGTGTGAATTATGTTTTAGGATTCCGCTTGATTCTCGATTCCCAAGAACAATGGGAAGGTAGTTCCCGGTAACTCATTGTTTTTCTTGTTTTCTCTTCCGGCGCTGTGGTTCTACTAATGTCACTGACACATGAGATGTGTGGAATGTCTGTTATATTGTTTAGGCATATACAGGCTTCTAAAAATGTGACTTCTGTGAGGTGCTAGACTTGCTGCTGGTTGACTTCCATTGTCACTTGCTGATCATTTAGGGTGAGTTTATCAGTGCCTAGTTGCAGATGAGGAAAGTGAGGTTTAAAAGCGATGAGAGAAGCCTAGCACACTCAGGCACATGGCATGGCCCCTCGGGCCTGGGGTCGCTGCCCGACCTTAAAGCCTGTGCTGTTCCCCTCCCGTTGCTTGGCAGAGCTGTGCTGGGAGGTGCTGAGTTAGCATGCCGCTTGACTTGTCACAGTCTTGAAATGATGTTTTATTTTGTATTTTATTAGTTTGCTTCTTTGAAACTGTAAAAATGCCTATTCAAATAATCAAACTTGTTTCTTTTTAAAAATACTGACTTGGTAATTCTTTTTAACTCTATGTGGTTTCAATTCATTTTGGAATATTTAGCAATAAGAAATAGTGAACAAGATCACAAGATATTTTAGTAGTTGAAAAATTAGTGGGAAGTAAGTTTTTCTTCTCTTTTGAAAGGGTATTTATTTGGGAGACAGAGAGAGACCTAGAGAGATGCGGATTGATCTTTCATCCACTGGTTTGTTGCCTAAATATCCTTTAACAGGCAAAGCTGGGCGAGGCTGAAGCCAGGAGCCTCAAACTCGGCTGGAGTCTCTCATGTTGGTGCCGGGGATGTTAGTATTTGAGCCGTCCAACGGTGTGCTCCCCAGGTGTGCATTCTCAGGAAGCTGAAATTGGAGGTGCAGTTGGGATTCAAACCCAGAGCTTCTGGTATGGAATGTGGGTGTTCAAGCAGTACCAGTCATTATGCCAAATGCCTGTCCCCATTTTTCTCGGTTTTCTTTTAATACTTATTAACACATGTCAGCAAACTGGAAGGATTTAGCAAAGGACAAAAAAAATTGCAGGATCCATCATGAGTCCATCAGGTTGTTAACCTTGTGCTTGTTACCTTTGCTGTTCCTCTCCAGCTCACTGAGAGTGCTAATCACAGCTCATTATTTCTTAGGCTTTCTTTACTGGGAGGTGAACCTGCAGGAAATGTTTTATGAAATTTTCCTACTTGTTTGGGAACTTCAGTTATCCTAACTAATTAACAATAATTTATTTTTTGGCAGACTCTGGAAGAGAACTTGTCATCACAGACCCTGTTATCAAGAACCGGGAGCTCTTCATTTCTGATTATGTCGACACGTACCATGCTGCTGCCCTGAGGTCAGTCCCCCAGCTGTGGTCTTTGACGGGAAGGAAGTCTTGGGATGCAGTGCTGAAAGTCTAATCGTTCCTTTCTTTTGTGTTAAACTGCTCTTGCAGTCTTGGTAGCCTTGAACTCCTGTGTCAGTTTTAGATTATTGGCATTGCACAGGTTACCTGTGTCTTCACTAACCTGTCCCTCCAAACCCCATGCCCTTGCTGTTATTGTATCTTTATTTCCTTAAATATGGTTTTCTTGGTATTGTTTCTTAAACTGTTTGTGGTGAAGTGTTTTGTTGGCCTCTATGTAGTTCATCCTGTCTTTTTTTAAAAAAAAGATTTATTTATTTGGAAGATAGAATAACAGAAAGGGATGCATACACAGATCTTTTATTTGTTTTAAAGATTTATTTATTGGGGCCCGGCGCAGTGGCCTTAGTGCCTAAAGTGCTCGCGTTGGACGCGCCGGGATCCCATATGGGCGCCGGTTCTAATCCCGGCAGCTCCGCTTCCCGTCCAGCTCCCTGCTTGTGGCCTAGGAAAGCAGTCGAGGACGGCCCAGAACCTTGGAACCCTGCACCCGTGTGAGAGACTTGGAGGAAGTTCCTGGCTCCTGGCTTCAGATCGGCTCAGCACTGGCTGTGGTGGTCACTTGGAGAGTGAATCATCAGATGGATGATCTTCCTCTCTGTCTCTCCTTCTCTCTGTATATATATGACTTTGCAATAAAAATTTTAAAAAGATTTATTTGTTTATTTTCTTTGGAAAGTCAGATATAGAGAAAGGAAGATCTTCTGTTTGCTGATTCACTCGCAAAGTGGCCACAGGGACTGGAACTGAGTCTATCTGAAACCAGAAGCAAGCAGCCTCTTCTGGGTCTCCCACGCGGGTACAGGGTCTCATGGTTTTGGGCCCTTATTCACTGCTTTCCGTGGCCACAGGAGAGAGCTGAATGGGAAGCAGGCCCACCGGGACACGAACCGGTGCCCATATGAGATCCCAGTGCACACAAGACGAGGACTTTAGCCGTTAGGCTACTACACCAGGCCCCCACACACAAATCTTCCACCTGCTAGTTCGTTCCCTAAATGGCCACAATGGCCATGTTTGAGCTGGACCAATACAGGAGGCTGCAGCATCTTGCTGTGTTTCCAAATGAGTGGCAAGGGCTCAGATGGCTGTTTTTGCCTTCTGGGTGTGGTAGTAGGAAACTAGTTCAGAAGTGGAGCAGCTGAGATGTGAACTTGCACTCAGATATGAGATTGCATTATCACAAGCAGCCAGTTAACTGGCTTGCCCCTTTATACCCTCTTCACTTAGGCCCTGCTGTAAACATAGAACAAGTCAGAACAGAATGAAGCAGAATTGGCAGAGTGTTGTTAACTAAGAATTTAGCCACATTTATAACAGTTTTGTTGAAGTATTCTTTCAGTGGCCTCTGTTCAAAATATTCCTTCTGACAAGCTCAGGTTGGGGGCTGGGGTGTGGGTGAGGAGAAAACATATTTGATTTAATTCTGAAACAGAACATACCAATGCAGCCAGTATTATTGTATTGGGTAATAACATCGCAAGTCGACTACAACTCTGCTGCTGCCTCTTGGCATTTCCTTTACCTCCCTAGACATGGCTCATCACATATTCTGGTATTTTGTTTATATGTGGCAGATTTTAAATGGTAGTACAACTAATATTCTCTTTTAAAATTGTTTATTGGTACCCGATATGATAGCCTATTAAGCTATTCCTCCGCTTGCAGCACCAGCATCCTTTGTAGACACTGGTTTTTGTCATGGCTTCACCGCTTTTGATCTAGCTCCTGTTTATGGCCTGGAAAGACAGAGCAGAGTGGCTCAGGTCTTTGGAACCCTAACCATTCTATGAGACCTAGCAGAAGCTCCTGGCGATGGGTCAGCTCAGCTCTGGCCATTGAACCCCCTGGGGAATGAGCCAGCAGATGGAAGATCTCTTTTTCTCTCTGTCTCTCCCTGCTTCTCTCTGCCTTTCAGATTTAGAAATAAATAAATAAATAAATAAATAAATAAATAACTATTTGAGCTAATTGGGAAGGGGTACACAGAAAGAAGGGAGAACCTCCTTTTTTTGATCATCTCCTAAATGGCTGCAGTGGCCAGGCCTGGGCCAGGTTGAAGCCAGGAACCAGGATCATCCAGGCGTCTCCCATAGGTTTCGAGTCCAAAGGACTTGAGCCATCTTCTGCTGCTGCTTTCTCAGGTCATTATCATACAGCTGGATCCGAAGAGGAACCTTTATATGTGTGAATGCCAGTTGCACAGTCAGTAGCTTTATCTGCTGCACTACAAAGTGGGCAGAACAGCTTTTTTTTTTTTTTTTTTTGGTTGGAAAGTCAGATATACAGAGAGGAAGATCATCCATCTGCTGATTCACTCTCCAAGTGACCGCAACAACCAGAGCTGAACCGATCTGCAGCAAGGAGCCAGGAACTTCCTCCGGGTCTCCCACACAAGTGCAGGGTCCCAAGGCTTTGTGCTGTCCTTGATTGCTTTCCCAGGCCACAAACAGGGAGCTGGATGAGAAGTGGGGCCACTGGGACACAAACCATCGCCCATATGGGATCCTGATGTGTGTAAGGCAAGGACTTTAGCCACTAGCCTACTGTTCTGGGCCCTTTTATTTTTTTATGATATGTCTATTTTTATTGGAAAGTCAGATTTACAGAGATAAAGAGAGACAGAATGATCCTCCATTTCCTCTTTTGCTCCCCATGTGGCCAGAGCAATCAGAGCCAAGCTATTCTGAAGCCAGGAGCCAGAAACTTCCTCTGGATCTCCCAAGTGGGTACAGGGTCCCAAAGCCGTGGGCCTTTCTCCACTGCTTTTCCCAGCCAAAGGAAAGTAGCTGGACGGAAAGTGGAGCAGCTGGGACATGAATGAGCGCACACATGGGATCCCCAGCATGCAAGGTGAGGACCTTAGCCACTAGGCTACTGCGCTGGGCCCACAACTTTTTTTTTTTTTAAACATTTATTCATTTTATTACAGCCAGATATACACAGAGGAGAGACAGAGAGGAAGATCTTCCATCCGATGATTCACTCCCCAAGTGAGCCGCAACGGGCCGATGCGCGCCGATCCGAAGCCGGGAACCTGGAACCTCTTCCGGGTCTCCCACGCGGGTGCAGGGTCCCAATGCATTGGGCCGTCCTCGACTGCTTTCCCAGGCCACAAGCAGGGAGCTGGATGGGAAGTGGAGGTACCGGGATTAGAACCGGCGCCCATATGGGATCCCGGGGTGTTCAAGGCGAGGACTTTAGCCGCTAGGCCACGCCGCCGGGCCTCACAACTTTTTTTTTAATAAATGAATGAATTAATTAATTTGAAAGGCAGAGTTACGGAGAGAGATGGATCTTCCATCTACTGACTTTTCTCCTAAGTGGTCACAAGGACCAGGGCTGACCTCATGAAAAATCAGGTCTCCCATGTGAGTGCAGGGACCCAAGCACTTGGGCCATCTTCTACTGCTTTCCCAGGCACATTAGCCAGGACTTGGTCTGCCCATATGGGATGCCACAGCATCTCAGGTGTGGCTTTACTCATTATGCCACAACACTGACCCATCAGCTGATATTCTTTGTTGTTGTTGTTAATGATGCTCTAGGATAATACTTTTTTTAAATTTTTTCGTTTTATGACACAGTTTTATAGGCTCTGGGATTCCCCCAACCCCTCCAAAAAGCCCTGCCCCGTTATTGGATTCCTCCATATTGTTACAGTAGTACAGTTCACATCCAGTCATGATTCCTTTATTGCGAACATGGACCATGCAGAGAGTCCAGCATCTTATTGTCCAGTTAAATTCAACAGTTGTGTTGGGAGACCATCCCTGGTCTGAAAATAGAGCTGGTAGAATATCATCTCCTCCAATGAAAAGCCACTACCCAACTTCAAGAATAATGTACAACATCATGAAGTCAATTGACATGGTACTGAGTGACCAGTATGCTAGAAAATGCAAGTTGTTAACCACATCCTGTGACTACTTCAGTGACGTTTCAATTTTAGTTTATATACAATTGACTGCTAGACACCTTAAAATGGTTATAGGGTACTATTCAGCTGTCTCATGCCTATTTTAATTTTTATTTTTAGCAGCTTATAGTATTCAACCGTTATTTTTACTGAATTTTGTGAATTTTAGGATAGTCCAAACAGGCTTATAACTCAGACATGCCATATGTTAACAATTGAGGAGCAGAGCAGTTTCAGGAGGGCCGTGCAGAGAAATCCTCAATACCTTAGTAAGGAGTAACTGATCTTTGCATCCTACCTAGTAAGGTATATGGGAGTCCAATCTGACTGTTTCCTGTCTGTTCTAAGCTTTCCTTATTGGTCTCTGTCTATCTAATCTAATTTTTTGGGGGGTTCCGGGGTAACCTTGATGGCCATTGCAAGAAAAGGTGGGGAGCCAAAGTAATGCCAGAGAAAGCTCCTCTCCCAAGTCCCGAAGGAAGTTTATTGTTCTTCTGTCTCTGAGGGACCGCTCAGGGCTCCTGGCTGTTGTTCCAGTGACATTAGATCCTGTAAGGAAGGATCTGGGCTTCTTCTATCCCATGTGGGAGATCCGATAGGGAATGAATGACCTCAGGGTTCTCGGCCTTCGAGGGCACTCCAATTCCCCATGGTCTCCTTGGCAGTTGCGACATAGTCCTTGGTGCCTGTACTGATAGTCCTTAGTGAGGACCCGGGAGTCTCCAGGGTTGGGATACAAGCCTCCTCCTGTCCTCCTGCTCTACTCTGAGGTCTCCGCCCCCCACTCTGTGTGACCTCCTGTTAAGTGGCTATCAGTATTGCTCTTTGATTCCACTGTATGTCTTTATAGTGTTTGCTAATGTCTAATGCAGATTTGAGTCTGCTGTGTATAAGTTACCTGTTACACTCTTGATAAGTTACACTTAACATCTTCCTCACAACCTCAAAGAAGCTGGAAGATTTCTCTGCTCTCCCGATCCGTTACGGAATAACATAGGGTATTAAAAGTGTATCAGGCTTTTCAGCTCTTTGATGTAGATCATAAGCAGTCTGACTGTCATTGATTGTTGGTTCATTGGTTACATCACAATATCTTATTGCATGCAATACAGGGTGTTTGAGGTTGTAATAACATTACAATTTACAGGTACTATTTTTCCATTTGACATCATTACATCTTAAATTAAGGCAAACGTGGTATCTAACCTTTTGGATTGACTCATTTCCCTTAGCCTAATGGTTTCCAGTTGGGCCCATTTGGCCACAAAGAATTGCATTTCATTTTTTGTAATAACTGAGTAGTATTCCATGGAGTAGATGAACCATAGCTTTCTTATCAAATCTTCTATTGCTGGGCATTTTGGTTGCTTCCAAGTTTTTGCAATTGTTGATTGTGCTGCTATGAACATGGGGGTGCATGTTCATTTAACCTGCATGGTACCGTTCAAAATAACAGAGAAGAAAATGAAGTATCTAGAAATAAACCTAACTAAAAATGTAGAAGACCTCTTTGAAGAAAACTACAAAAAACTTAAACAAGAAATTGAAGAAGACCTCAAAAAATGGAGAAACATACCGTGTTCCTGCATAGGTAAAATCAGTATCATCAAAATGTCCATACTACTAAAAGCAATATATACATTCAACACAATCCCAATCAAACTACCCAAAACATTCTTCATAGAACTGGAAAAAATGATAAAAGGGTTTCTTCTGGAAGCACAAAATAACACGAATAGCTACAACCATCCTGAAAAATAGGAAGTTAAAAGGGGGCATCACAATTCCAGACCTCCAAACATACTGTACGACGGTGGTTATTTTTTTCTTAAAGATTTATTTATTTTTATTGGGAAGTCAGATATACAGAGAGAAGGAGAGACAGAGGAAGATCTTCCATCCGATGGTTCACTCCCCAAGCAGCCACAACAGCTGGAGCTGAGCCAATCTGAAGCCTAGAGCCAGGAGTTTCCTCTGGGTCTCCCACGCAAGTGCAGGGTCCCAAGGCTTTGGACCGTCATTGACTGCTTTCCCAGGCCACAAGCAGGGAGCTGGATGCGAAGTGGGGCCGCCGGGATTATAACCAGTGCCCCTGTGGGATCCCGGACGTTCTAACCAGTGTGCTATCGCGCTGGCCCCATGGTGGTGGTTATTGAAGCAGCCTGGTACTGGCACAAAGATAGAGAGCAGAATCAGTGGAGTAGAATAGAAGCAACAGAAGGGAACCCACACAGATACAGTCAAATAATCTTTGACAAAAAAACAGACGACGATCCAGGGAAATTGGAAGATCTCTTCAACAAATGCTGTTGGGACAATTGGTGGATCGCCTGCAGAAACAAGAAATTAGACCCACATCTTTCACCATGCTCTAAGATCAAATCTAAATGATTTAAAGACCTAACCTACATCCAGAAACCTTCAAACTTTTGGAAGAAAATGTTGGAAACACCCTGCAAGGTTTCAGGCAGACATTTTACAAAGGAACAAACCCAAATGGCAAGCAAACATACGAAAAAATGCTCAAGCTCTCTGGTAATAAGGAAAATGCAAATTAAGACATCAATGAGGTACCATCTAATGTCAGTAAGAATGGTCCACATAAAAAAAACCACCAACAACACTTGGTGGCAAGGATGTGGGGAGAAGGGAACCCTGCTCCACTGTTTGTGGGACTGCAGGTTGGTACAGCCTCTATGGAGATCAGTATGGAGAATACTCAAACAACTGAAAATCTGCATACCATACGATCCAGCAGTTGCACTTCTAGGAATATATCCAAAACACCAGTTACACCAGAAATCAGCTGATATTCTTAAAACACATTCCTTTTCTGGAGATGATCAGTCATCTGCCAGTGGATGCATTACTGTTTTGGTGAGCAATGTAATTTAACAAAGAGCTCCTAGGATTTGCTGTGGAAAGTGGGATAGAGTGCTTTTTGCATTATAGAGCTCACATGGTGGTCAGCACGACAATGTGGCGTGTGTAACATTAGACAGCTAATTAGTAGTAGCTTACTACAGTGTAGGGGTTGGCAAATGTTTTGGGCCAGATACTGTTTCCTTTGGTGTCTGTCACGGCCACTGAGCTCAGCCATTGTAGTCCAGAAGCCACAGAAAACATGAAAATTAGGTGGCAGTGCTCCAATGAAACTTTATCAGTCAGTAAAATTTGAGTTTCTTATAATTTTCTTTTTTTTTTTAAGATTTATTTATTATTTTTATTGGAAAGTTAGATTTTTTTTTTTTTAAGATTTATTATTATTGGAAAGCCGGATATACAGAGAGGAGGAGAGACAGAGAGGAAGATCTTCCATCTGATGTTTCACTCCCCAAGTGAGCCACAACGGGCCGGTGCGCGCCAATCCGATGCCGGGAACCAGGAACCTCTTCCAGGTCTCCCACACGGGTGCAGGGTCCCAAAGGTTTCGGCCGTTCTCGAACTGCTTTCCCAGGCCACAAGCAGGGAGCTGGATGGGAAGTGGAGCTGCCGGGAATAGAACTGGCGCCCATATGGGATCCCGGGGTGTTCAAGGCGAGGACTTTAGCCGCTAGGCCACACCGCCGGGCCCCTGTAATTTTCACATATTAGGAAACAGAAGCCATTCTAGGCCATATGGAAGCAGGTAGTGGGCGTGACCTTGGCTGGGTTGCCATGGTTTGTTGGCCCCTGCAGTGACATTTGACTTCATACGGTACTTTGGGTAAATTTAGAGAATTCCTGTAGTTTTTATAAACCTGGAAACTCTGACAAGCTTTGTGTCTCCTGGAGGTGGCTTTCCAATCTTAAAGTTGCTGAATAGAGCTAATTCGTGGAAAATTGTCTAAACTGAACAGAGTTAACTTGTGAGTAAGGCAAATCCTGGCAATGTTTCTTATCCTGCTTTTCGTACTCTTTGACTTTCCCCTGTCTTGATTTATTGGTTTCAATATTTAAGAGTTCCGTTAGAAACAACAAATATATAAGATACAACTGGTATAAATGTGGAAATGGAAAACTATTTCAGCTGTTCAGCTTTTGACAGTGAATGTGTACTTGTGTTTTCCTAGGAGCCAGAAAGGCTGTGTGGCATCCCTGCACAGGAGTGGGCTCTGCCGTGGTTTCCTAGGATGCTTAGCTCAGGGGTGGGCTCTGCAGTGGGTACCAGGGTCCCTGGTGCCTGGATGTTTTCTGCAGTGTGTGCCAGGGCTGCCTACATCGGGTTTGAGCTCTGCACTGGGTGCTAGGGGTCCTGTGAACACAGATGGGTTCTGCAGTGGGTACCAGGGGCATGTAGCTCAGGCATGGTCTCTGTAGTGGGTACCGGGGGCCCTGAGCACATGGATGGGCTCTGCAGTGGGTGCCAGGGGTGCCTAGCTCAGGCATGGTCTCTGTAGTGGGTACCGGGGGCCCTGAGCACATGGATGGGCTCTGCAGTGGGTGCCAGGGGTGCCTAGCTCAGGCATGGTCTCTGTAGTGGGTACCGGGGGCCCTGAGCACATGGATGGGCTCTGCAGTGGGTGCCAGGGGTGCCTAGCTCAGGGGTGGGCTCTGCAGTGCATGCCTGTCCCTGCCCCGTGAGGTGTGATGTTCTGGGTGGAAGTCCTTGTCTCAAAGGCCCCGCTGCTGCAGGACCTGTTCCTGGGCATGGGACTCAAAGCTTTAGTTGTTACTTTTCTTTTTTCCTGTGAAGACAGGGGTCTTTAAAACAGTCATACAAAGGCCGTTTTATAAAATGTTCATCTTAAATTTGATTTTGTTATCTTCAACTGCTGCATCTCTTTTGTAACTCAACAGTGAAGCTTTTTCAAAGACAGCACAGGAGGAAGTGGTCGTTGTTCTGAGCGAGCTGGCCCCCTGGTCCTCATTGCAGGTGCTGCTGTGCTGTGCTCAGTGGGCCTGTGCCTTCACAGCAGCTGTGGGCTGAGAGCAGCTTCGAGTTGCTGGGGCCATCACTGCTGCTCTACCCCAAGGGAACAACACTGCCCCAGGAACCTCTGTCCTTTTCTTTGCAGCAATGCTAGGTTACGTTAACTTTAAAAAAAAAAAATGAGGATATGTGTTGACCTGGATGGAAGAATATGGTTTAGCTCTTCCAGTTTCTGTGTTCACAGAGAAAGTAGCACTGCAAAATAAATTGACTTTTGAGAGACACAGATAGGCACATGAAAGAGGATCAAACAAATGTAATGAAAAAGTGTGGACAGCACAAAGCAAAAGGGAACAGACCTGGACCGCGCTGTTCTTCTCCAGGATCAGAGGGCTCTGACAGAAGGGTGCTCACCCACGGCAACTCAGAAGGTCTCTGGCTGTTCCATTCACTCAGGAGGAAAGCAGTGTGTGAGTTTTTCTTTCAAGTTGTTGCTAGAGTTGAATTATAAAGAAAGAGAATTTTGTCCTTTAGTTGTCAGGAATCAGAAAAAGGATGACAGTTCCTTTGCAGCCTCTTTTTTGTGAGTTATGAGGTTTTTAAAGATTTATTTATTTGAAATGTAGGGTTATAGGAGAAGGCGGGTTGTGCGGAGAAAGGGGTAGGAGAGAGAGCGGCGTCAGGAGATCTTCCATCCACTGGTTCACTTCTGAAATGGCAGCCAGAGGCAGGTCTGCATCAGGCTAAGCCAGGACCCAGGAATTCCTCTGCGGTCTCCCATGTGGGTGACAGGGACCCAAGCATTTGGACTGTCTTCACTTGGTTTCTCAGGCACATAAGCAGGATGCTGGATCCAGAGACTGGAATTGAAATGGGTCTCCCACATGGGTTGCTGGCTTTAAAAACAGTGGCCTAACATGCTGTGCCACATTACTGACCTTCCAAGCCAAATTTCTACAAATGTTCATTCTCTGTGTTTTATTACACTTCTTAATAACATCATTTATGTTGAAATCTTGAATATTTTTTGAGTTGTCCTTGTTCTTAGGTAAGTAATTTTGACTGACACTGTGACAAAATAAAAAAATACCAAATTGAAATCAGAAGCCTTAGAGTCCTGTCTCTGCCACAGTTTTGTGACCAAGTTTGTTAACCTTTGAATTCTCTCTTCAACAGGCATGCTCAGGGTCAGGTGATTAAGTGTCTTCCCTTTTAGCCTCCAGTCCACTCAGGGGCACAAATGTCCGTGTCCTTGTTGAGGTGTGCTCAGTAGCAGTACTGCTCTTTCCTTTATTGTTTTAAAGTCTGAGTTGCATAGAGAGAGTGAGAGACAGAGATTGTCTCTATTGGTTCACTATCCATATGGCAGTAAAAGCTGGAGATGGGCAGTGTGAGGATAGGGGCCAGTAGCTTCTTCTGGTTCTCCCACATGGGTGCAATGACCATGGATTTGGGCCATGCTTCCCCAAGCGCGTGAGCAGGATGCTGGGTCAGAAGTGGAGGGCCAGGATTCAGCCTGCACCCAGTATGTCACAGTGCTGGCTCCTTTGATCTTTGTCATGATGCTCTGTGACTGTCGGTTGGGTTGTGGAACATGGAAAAGAAGTGCAGTTAAGTGTAATTTCCTTCTGAGTTCTTGGTGGTATGATTTCTTTTTTTTTTTTTTAAAGATTTATTTATTTTATTACAAAGTCAGATATACAGAGAGGAGGAGAGACAGAGAGGAAAATCTTCCGTCCAACGATTCACTCGCCAAGTGAGCGCAACGGGCCGGTGCGCGCCAATCCGATGCCGGGAACCTGGAACCTCTTCCAGGTCTCCCACGCGGGTGCAGGGTCCCAATGCATTGGGTCGTCCTCCACTGCTTTCCCAGGCCACAAGCAGGGAGCTGGATGGGAAGTGGAGCTGCCTGGATTAGAACCGGCGCCCATATGGGATCCCGGGGCGTTCAAGGTGAGGACTTTAGCCGCTAGGCCATGCTGCCGGGCCCGGTATGATTTCTTTGCATGTGTTTGCTTTATTTCTCTGAGGCCTGCTGGCCAAGTTGGTAGGGGCGGAGAGTTGAGCGCAGGAAGCCACCTTGAGTTGTTTTTAGTGGGAGCTTGCCATGTGTTTGCTGTGTTCCTTTTTTCTCTCTGAGGATGATGTTTTGTGGATGATCAAGGGAGTTGGAGTGATTGCTCTGATTTCACGGGACCATGTGACCTGCAGAACGTTCTTGCATTCTCTTCAGGCTGAGGGGTGTTCCCCATCTTTCTGACTGTTCCTAGGTGGAATAGTCACCTGGAAAATGTGTTACAAAAAGCCATACACCATGCCTTCTGGGCTTCTTTCACCTTTCCATTGTGATTTATCTCCTTACTTTATTATGGGCAGTTGGAGTCATATGTTTGGGGATTAAACAGATTAATTGTTGCATTAACAAAAGAATCCTTTAGTTTCATGGTGTTTCAGAGCTCTGAATTTTGCTGAAGATTTATTTTCTGGCCTCATGGCACATTTCAAAAAAATGTGTGTGTGTGTGTGTGTGTGTGTTTCATCTACAACATTTTTAATGTTTTGTCTATGTCTATTTTTTGCTCTACTAGGGCACTATAGCCTGTTTGTTCATTTATTCATCAGGGAGCACCTTATTGTTCTATTACTGTTGAGGTTTTTGTACCAAAAATGGGTGCTGGGAGAACCTAGTAAGGCACTAAAATTCTCCCCCTAAATACTCATGTGTTATAGTCCCCATCTTTCAAATGGTTGAAACTACAATTCATTTTATTTTTTAAACATCGTTTACAGAGTTGAAAGTTGAGCGAGCTAGTCATTTGATGATTCCTTTAGAGACCCCAGTGAGAGGAAGTATTCTGAGGGTGTTTTCTTCAGTGGTTTTGATAGCTCTTAGACATCAGTTTCATAGCACTGGAGTTGAGAAAATCTTCCTAAGGTCTGTTGACTGTCCAAGTCCATCTTAGTGCATCCCCAGGGCCGGGAACACGTTGCAAAGCTTGTTAAGGATAGTGGTTCAACCTGTTCTCTCTTTTCTCTGCCGAGGTACTGGGTGAACTAGCTATCATGTCGCCTGTGTGCTTCTGGGTGTGTTATGTATTGCAAAGGATCAGCAACTTGGGAGGCCTAGTCTGATACATATACTCCAAAGTCGGATCACATACATTATGATTTTCCTTGTGGTAGGGTTTGAGTCAAACCCTGTAGTTGCACAATCTCCTAAGAAATTTCACCTTGGGTTACCTCAGACTTGAATCTTGTGCAGCAGCCTATCCTAGTCTGGCCCACTTTTGGCCCTCCTGAGGTCCACCCTGGCCTTGGCCTGTGCTCCTTCCTGGCTGTTGCTCATACTGTTGTGTGCTTTGGACTGGCACAGCCCAGCCCAGTCGCAGATTCTGCTCACACATATGCTGACACATGCTGCAACCCTGCCTGTCCTGACCTGCTTGAAGTCCTGGCTCTCACGCTAACCTGCAGAAGCTGCAGACTAGCAGAGGCATTCTCAGTTCTACAAGGCCTGCTGCCATGTGTATTGATGTGTGCTGCAGCCTGGCCTATTCCACACACATTCTGGCTCTCATGAGTGCTACGGATGCTGCAGCCTTGCCCAGCCAGGTTTATCCCCAGTCCTGGCTCTCACACTCACGAGTTGGAGCTGCAGCCTAGCAGGGGAGTCCCCAAAGTTCCCCTACCAGGCCCATTCCCAACTCCATATGTTGCATGTGCTGGTGGGTGCTTCAACCCAGCATGGCATGGCCTACCTGCACTCTCAGTGTATGTTGTAGCCTATCCAGTCAGGTGCAGCTTCCAACCTGTCCTGGCTTTCATGCCAGTGGTTGCTGTGACCTGGACCAGCCTGGCCTGCTCCCAGACCCAGATATTGTGTCCCTTGGTAGGAGGTGCGGCCTAGCTGGAGAAATTTTAAAGTTCTACTAGGCACGCTACCATCTCCTGATCTCACAGGTACCACATACCTGCTTGGCATGATATACCCTGAGTTCTAGCCTTTGCATGTACCCGCAAATACTGCAGCCTGGACCAGCCCAGACTCCTCCCAACCCTGGCTCCACAGTGTCAGATGAATATTATGATCCAGCTTGGCTCAGTTATCATCCCCAGCTCTCTACGTAAACTAGTAGGTGCTGCAGTCCCATGGAGCGAGCCCACAGGTTTCCTACAAAACTTGCCTTCGGGTCTGCTTTTCTTGTGTTCTAGTGGATGCTGTGTCCAGACTTAACGTGAGCCTTCCCCTCTCTGTGGATGGGTGCTGCGGGCTATCCCAGTCAGGCCCAGCTTTTGCATGAGCCAGCAGGTGGCAGATAATGCTGTTTAGCCAAGCTCAGGTCTCATGTGAGCAAGTGCCTTGGCCTGACCCAGACATGCCCTCCAAATTCCCCCCTGTAAACTACTCCATCAGTTCCCTTGCCTACCTGTGAGTCCAGTGGCCCGGTCCATAGAAGACCACAGAGGTCATTTCTCCCTTATTAAATATGCCCTCAGCCACTCCCACTCCAATATATTCCCAGGCCTGTTCCCCAGGCAATCTGCAGCCCCGTGACCAGGTTGGTGTGTCCCTGCCCAGCATTCTCTGCCTTCCCCACATATTTTAAAAAAGCTAACTATGCTGGCCTACTAGTGTAGTTGACACAGATTTGGTATTAACCAGGCTCAGAATGCCCACCAGCTGTTGGCTGCTTCTCTCCCAGCAGTGTAACACCTGCCTAGGTGCAAGGCAACCCAGGCAGTTATCTTCAGCTGGAGGTAGAACTACTTTTATACTCAAAGGCCAATTTCTGTGTCTTCCCTCAGTCTCCCATGGTGTGAACCTTTTCTGTGACTGTAATACGGTGAGCAGAACCAGGAGAATAATGTTGTAATTGATAGGGTTCTCCTGGAGCTCCAGCAGTGTCTTCACCTGCTCTGTTGCTACTGTGGAATGCTCTTTGCTATCCCACAGTGCTTCTCCTTAGCTCTTGCGTTTGTGACCATTTCCCAGTTCACCCTTGTCTGTCCTGACCTTGGCGTTGGAAACGGGGAGCAGGGCTGGCACCGTGGTGTATGTATCATGCCCCCTGTGGCGCCAGCATCCCTTATGGTGCCTGTTCAAGTGCCAGCTGCTTTACTTATGTTCCAGCTTCCTGCTAATGTGCTTGGAAAGGCAGCAGAAATAACCCCATTCCTTGGACGACTGACCCATGTGGGGGTTCTGGCAGAAGCTCCAGACTCCCGGCTTTGGTCTGCCCCAGCTCCAGCCATTGCAGCCATCTGGGGAGGGAGCTCAGGACTGGAAGATCTGTCTCTCCTGTTTTTATAAATTTACCGTTCAAATATAAATAAATAAATCTTTTATTATTTTTGTTTTTTCAGCTCTTCAGTTTTGTTTTGTCTGGTGTTTTCACTTGATTAAATTGAACTTCTGCACTTTTGGCAAGATTATGTCAGAAATTATGAGTCTACATTATTACAGGTGCTGTTGACCATGACCTCTGAATTCTTGCTGTTTTCCTCATGATTCTGCAGTGTGATGCAGCCTCTGCCCGACAGTCAGTTAATCTCTGGGAGAAACTTTACATCTATGAGAGTTCTTTCCTCTGTAAACTTTGAATTGCTGATGTGTGTGTCAGTGAATTTTGTCTGGAACAATTAGTGCTTCCTACTAATGATTTTTGTTTTCCCTCTTTGCTTTTATATTTATTCATTGAAATTGTGTTGTAAGAAAGAGCTCTCCTATCTCCCACATCTGGTGTGTTTAGTTGGGTGTTTGTATCAGCATGAACTATTGGATGCTTACTTTGTTAGTTATAATTTAGCATCGTTACTTATTTTCCTCAAATCATTTCAGGTTTGGCCATTAGGAGCTACTGCAGATTTGCTCCTGTGTTCTTTCATCGAATTTTGTCTTTTCTGAGCATTTTTTCCCCTTAAAGCTTTACTTATTTTATTTTTATTGCAAATTCAGATATACAGAGAGGAGAAGAGACAGAGAGAAAGATCTTCTATCCAATGATTCACTCCCCAAGTGAGCCGCAGCGGCCGGTGCTGTGCCGATCCAAAGCAAGAAGCCAGGAATTTCCTCTGGGTCTCCCATGCGGGTGCAGGGTCCCAAGGCTTTGGGCCGTCCTCGACTGCTTTCCAGGTCACAAGCAGGGAGCTGGATAAGAAATGGGGCTGCCGGAATTAGAACCAGCACCCATATAGGATCCTGGTGCGTTCAGGGCGGGGACTTTTAGTAGCTAGGCCACGCTGCCTGGCTCAAAGCTTTATTTATTTTTATGGAAAAGACAGATTTACAGAAAGAAGGAAAGACAGAAAGATCATCTTGCATCTGCTGGTCCAGTCCGCAAGTGGCTACAATGGCCAGAGCTGACCTGCTCTGAAACCAGGAGCCAGGAGTGACTTCCAGGTTAGGGACATAGGAAAGGTTAAAGAAGTGCAAAACTTTAGTTTTTTGAAAATACTTTGAGCCCGGTGCAGTAGCCTAGTGGCTGACTGTCCTCGCCTTCCTTTCTTTCTTCTTCCTTCCTTCCCCCCTCCTTTGCTTTCCTTTCCCTTTCCCTTTCTTTCCTCCCTCCCTTCCTTCCTTCCTTCCTTCCTTCCTTCCTTCCTTCCTTCCTTCCTTCCTTCCTTCCTTCCAGGAATTGATGTGACACAGACTGTGAAAGGTGAGCCCCATGTTGCTGTTAAGCAGCCAGTGGCTTTGATCAGGAAGCATTAAGTGGTCCAAGTACAGAAGTCAGGGTGTGATTGTTCTTTTTTTTTTTTTTTTTTACATTGTGTTATGTGACACAGTTTCATAGGCTCTGGGATTCCCCCAACCCCTCCCCATGCCCTCCCCCCATGGTGGATTCCTCCACCTTGTTGCAGTATTACAGTTCAAATTAAGTCAAGATTCTTTCGTTGCAAACATATACCAAACATAGAGTCCAGCATCTTATTGTCCAGATCAATTCAACAGTTGCTTGGGGAGACCTTCTGTGGTCTTAAGGTAGAGCTGGCAGAATATCAAGGATGTGATTGTTCTTTTTTTTTTTTTAAGATTTATTCAGTTTATTACAAAGTCAGATATACAGAGAGGAGGAGAGACAGAGAGGAAGATCTTCCGTCCAATGATTCACTCCCCAAGTGAGCCGCAACGGGCCGACGCCCACTGATCCGAAGCCGGGAACCAGGAACCTCTTCCAGGTCTCCGACGCGGGTGCAGGGTCCCAATGCATTGGGTCTTCCTCCACTGCTTTCCCAGGCCACAAGCAGGGAGCTGGATGGGAAGTGGAGGTGCTGGGATTAGAACGGGCGCCCATATGGGGTACCGGGGCGTTCAAGGCGAGGACTTTTAGCTGCTAGGCCACGCCGCCGGGCCCCTAAGGATGTGATTGTTCTTAAAGCACACAGTCCTGTGGCCTTGGACTTTTTGCTGAATTGTGGACCCTGGCCCACAGGCCTCACCTTGGTCTTGGACTTCTGTGCAGTTGCAGACCAGTGCCCGAAGTTTAACCTTGGCTTCCAACACCAGCAGTCTGAACTCCAGATTTCAGGCAGTCTGTCCTGTTCTTCCTTATAAAGTCATGGTGTTTGTTTTCTTTGAAAGCAGAGTTATAGTGATAGGTGGAGAGAGAGAGATTTTCCATCTGCTGTTTCGCTCCCCAAATGGCCACAGGAGCTGTAGCTTTATTTGGTTTCACATGTGGGTACGAGGGCCGTAGACTTCAGTCATCTGCCATTGTTTTTCCAGGAGTGTTAGCTAATAGCTGCTTGAAAATGCAGTAGCTATGATTTGATGGCACCTTGTGACATTATAATGTCAGCATCCTAAACCGTAATGACAGACTTCACACAGGATCCTTAATATGTCAACGGTATCAGTAATTACTTTTTTAATTATTATTTTTAATGATTTTTATATAGTTGATTATGGTGATTAGGGTCAAGGGCTACAGGAAGGTGGGTGAGATCACCATTTCCACATTCTCTGCTTTTCCTTCCTGTATCTGGGGGAAGAGGTGGAGATAAGGAGAGAAGCCACACCCAACCTCCGAAATGCCTCTGCACCCAGGATGGAGGGCAGCCATCCGACACCACCCCAGGGTGTCCAATGTGGGGAATGCTCTGAGGGTCCAGTTCATGAGGTTTCGATAGCTCAACAGTTCCAAATTGCTGCCGATCTCGCCACTCCAAGCACAATGACATCTCTCCAGAATCGAGTGGTTGACATAGTCCACCTTAGCGTCTCCGTTTGCCCAGGAGACTCACTGCCAACACTTGTTTGCAGGAGTTGATGAATTTGTTTTGTCCTCCATTCTTTATTATGGTACCAGGTGTCCTCTGCAGACTCCAGTGTACTGCCACATCCTCCTGTGCACCTGGGCATGCTGTCCACTGCTCCGTCTGAGCCTCTGAGGAGGCTCGGCTCTGACACTTGCACTCCATGGCAGACCAGGGAACCTGCACTTCTCTCTATGGTTCAGGTTCTGGGTTCAGCAATTCATTTGGGGGGATTCCTCAAAAAAACCTCATCTGAGGTGATCCCAGACCTGATTCTTGTGTGTGTGTTTGCCAGTACAGGGTCTGGCACAGTCTGTCACCCCAGTCAGCTTATGCACATGCTGGTGGTTGCAATTGCTGGGTCATTTCTATCTCCAGCCCTGTCTTTTACCCATACCGACGGGTATTGCAGCCCAGCTTGATCAGGCCCACCACACACTCAGCCTTCTTGTACACTAGTGGGAGCTGCAGCCTAGTTGGAATGATTCATAATAACCCGCACAAGACCCTCCCCCTGCCCTGGTTCCCAGCAGACTGGTCCTGTGTGTCCCACATCCCATCAGCTCTTCTACGTGTCACTGGGCATTGAAGCCTAGTTCAACCCATGTACCGGCAGGTGCCATTCTCTATCTAGCCATGCCTGCCCCAGTCTTGGTTCTCATGTGCTCTGTTGGGAATGACAACCCAAGAGGGAGGTGCCCACTGTTTCCTACTCGGACCACTCCCAGATCTTGCACTGTACAGTTGGTTCTGCAGTTTAACTTTGGTACTTAATTTTTAAAATACAGGTGGCTTGAGGTTTTGGTTTTAGATTTTAGTGAATTTAAGCCCTCATGGAAAAGGAGGACATTAAAAAAAAAAAATACATTGGAAAGCAGTTATATATAGAGAGAAATCTCTTCATCTACTGGTTTAGTCCCCTAATGACTTCAACAGTTGGAGTTAGGCAGACTGAAATCAGAAACTTTTTCCCAGCCTCCCGTATGCATGCAGTGTCCAGAGACTTGAACTATCCTCTGCTGCTTTCCGAGGCCATTTGTAGGGAGCTGGATCAGAGGAGCAGCTGGGACTCAAACCGGCGTCTATGTGGGGTTTCAGCACTTTAAGTGGAAGCACTGCCTGATATGCCATCACACTGGCCCCAAGGAGTTTACTTTTTAATGTCTTGATGGGAAGTGGATGAATTAAACTTACATTTTGTCTTTATAATAAATAACAGTATGGTTATCAGCCAGGCTGTTAATACATGTAAAAAAATTTATTTGTATTGGAAAGGCAGATTTTTAAAACAGATTTATTTATTTTGGGGGAGGAGAAGGGAAATTGCAGACCCTATGGAATCGTATGACAAAATTCAAAATGAAAAAAAAAATTAAACTTTAAAAAAGATATTACTAGAAGAGAGGTGTTAATTGGCTCCAAATGTAATACATAAGAAAATAAAATAATTGCTTGACCCATTTATGCTATCTACACTTGCTGAAAATTGTGCTTTGTCCCATAAAATGATAAGTGTTACATGTTAATAAAATTCTTAGAAAAAATGAAAGATTTTTTTTTTTTTTTATTGGGAAGGCTGATATGTAGAGAAGGAAATACAGAAAGATCTTCCATCTGCTGATTCATTCCCCAAGTGGCCCTAATGGCCAGAGCTGAGCTGAAAAGAAGCCAGGAGCTTTTTCTGGATCTCCCATCTTTGTGCAAGGGCCTGAGACTGGTCAGTCCTCTACTGCTTTCCCAGGCAACAAGTTGGATAGGAAATGGAGCAGCCAGGAAATAAACCGGTGCCCATATGGGATCCATCCTGGCATGTACAAGGCGAGAGGCCTTTAGCTACTAGGCTGTTGGGTTGGCCTCAGAAAGACAGATATTTGCAGAGAGAAGGAAAGAAGCCTCCTACATTTGCTGGTTCACTCCCCAGATGACTGCAGTGGTCAGAGCTGAGCCCATCTAACCAGGAGACAGAAGCTACTCCCGTGCCTGGGCTGACTTTTGCTGCTTTCTCTGGGCGTAAACCAGCGCCCATCTGGATGTTAGTATTTGCGGTTGAGCCATTGTGTTGCCTGCCACTGCCTCCACCCCCGGATGTTAATGTTGTTAATGTGCACACTTGGACATCCATAGCGCCTAGATCCCAGTGCAGGCTGTGCGTGTTCTAGAAGCAGGCAGCTGCTGCTGCTCTGAATATGAAAGGCAAGCTTTTATTATTATTATTATTATTATTATTATTATTATTATTATTATTATTTTGCCTCCAGCTCCATCCAGTCTCATCACAGCTTTTCTGCTTAGCAACACTTTCCGTGGTTACTGAAGGAACTGGAGTCCTTAGAGTGTCCCGCCTCCTGGGGAGGACTGCCCTGGTGGTCCCGTGGACATGTATTGCTGCTCATTGTAGGCAGGTGACTGGTGGCATGTGTCACATCACGTCACCTGGTAATCCTGGCACTGAGCACTGCATCTTCTGTTTAGTGCAGTTCTTACATTGAAAGGACAGGAAATGCGTGCTAAACAAAAGCTGTTGCTATTGCAGTGAAATATTAGTGCAGTTTAGCTTCCACAGGTAAACTTGAGGTCTGGCTAATGCAGTCGGAATAGAAGACCCATCTTTTTTTTAACACTTTGGAAAGGCTTCAGAATGAATTTATCAGTGTTTTCATTATGGTTTCATCCCCCCTTCATTTCTAGCTTTTTAATATCATATGTCATAGTCCTGCATAAAGTGTATCTTAGTAATTTAATTATTATTAGTTTATTACTTAGATAAAAGCAGTTAAGTTACAGAGCTGTATATGGAAACATGCTTGAGATAAAAAAATGGAATGGATAATGGCATCTAGAATTCTGGGATGTGTTAAATGTTCCATGGGTTTAGTCTAGAGCTTCCTCCACTCCTCCCCCTCAGTAATATTGTGATTCGTAAAGCCATTGAGGGCATTGCTAATGTATCTTTTTTCCCCCAGAGGGAAGTGCAACATCTCCCACTTTTCTGACATTTTTGCTGCGAGAGAGTTTAAAGCTCGAGTGGATTCGTTCTTCTACATCCTGGGCTACAACCCTGAGACCAGGTAAGTGAGTCAATTGTGCCCGTGGGTGGCAGTGGTCTTCCTCGTGTCTGAATGGTGGCTGCATGTGTAAGCCTGTGTTTGCACATCTGGGCTTGATCGACAGCACTGTGGAAAGATTCTAAACTCCTGTGGTCACCCTCCCTAGGCAGAGTCGTGACTGATGTCATGAGTGTCGTGAAGAAGTCCGATTGCTGCTTGCTGTTTACTTAAAGAAAAGAAAGTGCGGCTGTTGGTGTCCAGATAGGCTGGATGGGGACATGATTTCAGACAGTTTGTGTTTTTATCTTGTTAAAGACTGTGATCCACATTCTGTGGATGATGTTGAAAATTCTAGGTCATTTAGGGGAGTTTGCTGATTATTCATTTTTTTGTTGTTTATTCTTGATAATAAAACCCCAGGAATACTTACTGGAACATCTTACGTAAGACTTCTCGTTTGAGGTAGTTCTCAACTATCCTAGTAAGATCCATGGGGAAAAAATTTGTTATTACTTGAATTTTTTAAATTAAAATTTTCGTGTTATTTGAACGATACAGAAACGTAGAGATCCTTCATCCACTGGCTCAAAACCCAAAATGTCTGCAATATTTGGGGCTGGGCCAGGCTGAAACCAGGAGCCCACTGCTTGTTCCAGCTTTCCAATTTGGGTGGAAGGAACCCAAGTCCTTTGGGCCATTATCTGCTGCCTCCTGTGATGTGCCAGGGTTGCTGTGGTCAGGTGCTGGAGTCGGTACTCCAGCCCTGACACTCAGACATGGAAAATGGGCATTCCAAGCAGCCTCTTCACTGCTGTAGCTCTTTCTGAGTATAATTCTTTAACTTTAAAGATGTTCTTGAAAGGATCAGCACAGTGGTATGGAAGGTTAAGGCCTTTACTGTGGCCCCAGCATCCCACATGGATGCTAGTCAAGTTCCAGCAGAAGATGGCCCAAGTGCTAGGGCCTCTGCACTTACATGGGAAACTAGAAAAGGCACCTGGCTTGGGCCTGGCCCAGGTGCAGTGGTTGTAGCCATTTGGGGAGTGAATCAATAGATGGAAGATTCTCCCTAAGTCTATGTTTGAAATAAAGAAATCTTTTTTTTTTTTTTAAATGTTTTTGCGAGGCGGAATTTTCTCATTTACTGGTTTCCTCCCCAGCTTCTCCCTGCAGCTGTGGTCAGGCTGAAGCTGTATACCGGGCACTTCCCTAGGTCTCTCAGGTGGTTGGCAAGGATTCCGCTGTTTGAACCATCACTCGCTGCTTCTTAAGGTGAACACTAAGGAATCTGGAGTTGAAAGTATAGCCTGCACTTGAGTCGACCTCCACCATTTTCTAGGCTGTAAGCAGGGAGCTGGATCAGAGTGGAGCAGCTACCCATATGGGATTCTGGTGCTATAGGCAAAGTTTAGCTCACTATGCCGCGGTACCAGCCCTAAATGTCAGGATTTCAGAAGTAAAAGAAATTTGGCTCAAAGAATCTAGTATAAGAGCTATATCCATGTGTCTGTGAAGTAGGTCAAACTTTTTTTCCCCAGAATTCAATGAGTGACTGTAGGTTGCATGTAGAATGTTTTGGAATTGCTAACTAAAAGTTGCTACACAGGAGCTTGAGTTGTGGCAATTGTATGAGGTTGCACATAGTTCTGTTGGACATCTCTTCTCTCTTTGTGTAGATGCTACATGCTAGGCAGCAGCTGTAGGGAAAGTGGTATGATGCCTTTTGATTTTTTTCAAAGAACAGAGAAAACTTTTATTATGCCTCGGTGGTCCATGATAATATTTCCCAGGTGGCTTCTGTTGTTAATTGTTCATTTTACATGTAAGTACTTGACAGCTCTTCAAAAGTTTGTATTGGTCAGGTGACATGGAATACTTGAGTTGAGATACAGAGGAATGGGATATTATTTCAGTGATTTCGTGTTTATCGAACTTCTTAATAAATAGCTGTATCATATTGCCCAAGTTACATTGTATGTACCAGTGAATTAAAGGAGAAAGAGAGAGGGAGAGACGCACAGAGATGGACAGACTGGTAGAAAGAGCTCCCATATGCCAGTTGATTCTTCAGATCCCTGTGCCAGTGGCCCTGCTGGGGCTGGAGCCAGGACTCTGGTTCTCCATGCAGGTCCTAAGGGCCATTGCCACTGCCCCCCAGGGGCTGTGTTAGTGAGCTGCTGTGGTAAGAGCTGGAGCCTGGATCAGACCCAGGTGCTGACTGGGACATAAACATCCTTACCAGCCTCTTAGCCACTGGGCCAGTAGGCTGCCCCTGCACCTTGTCTTAAATGTTCAGCTCTCAGGTTCATAACAGTGAAGCAATTTTATTTTTTACTAGTCTTAATTATGGATTTTGTTTTTGCTGAGTGCTTGTTAAAAATATGTAACTTGCTTCTTGTGAGAGACACATGTGAGTTTCTCATTTTTCATTGCATGTTTTTGGCAGTCAACACAATTCTTGTTAATATTTTTTTAATGCTGAGTAGGTGTATATTAGAAAGATATTGTTGGTCTTTTGATGAAGAGAAACACAGAAGTGTAAGGACACACAGCGTGTTTACACAACCTGCCTTCTGCCTCCTGACCCTGTGATTCCTCTGACTTTGCCAGTTATCAGGTATCTGCCTCCATAGGTCTTCCTGGGTCCACACTCCACTTTGTGCTTGGTCTGCCAGTTATCAGGTGTCTGCCTCCATAGGTCTTCCTGGGTCCACACTCCACTTTGTGCTTGGTGTGCCAGTTATCAGGTGTCTGCCTCCATAGGTCTTCCTGAGTCCACACTCCACTTTGTGCTTGGTGTGCCAGTTATCAGGTGTCTGCCTCCATAGGTCTTCCTGGGTCCACACTCCACTTTGTGCTTGGTGTGTTTGAAGTGTTTTAGGGGTTGGGTGAATGGAGCTGAACAAATACTTTTTTTAAAAGATTCATTTGTTTTTATTGCAAAGTCAGATATACAGAGAGGAGGAGAAGACAGAGAGGAAGATCTTCCATTCAATGTTTCACTCCCAAGTGACCCCAAAGGCCAGTGCTGTGCCAATCCAAAGCCAGGAGCCAGGAGCTCTTCCACATCTCCCACATGGGTGCAGAGTCCCAAGACTTTGGGCCGTCCTCGACTGCATTCCCAGGCCATAAGCAGGGAGCTGGATGGGAAGTGGAGCTGCCGGGATTAGAACTAGCACCCATATAGGATCCCGGCACATGCAAGGCGAGGATTTTAGCCACTAGGCCACGCCGCTGGGCCCTGAACAAATACTTTAATGTCTGTTTATAAGTACAGCTTGAAGCAGATCACAAACTTAGTTCAGTGCAGATATGCCTGTGAAAGTTGCAGCTGTGGATCAATTGCTGTAGTGACCTGCTCTCCTGGTCAGCTATAGGACAGTCACCTTGGTGTGCTTATCTCACGGTCAGCTATGGAGCAGTCATCTTGATATGCTGGTTTCCCATCCAGCTGGGGGGCAGTTGCCTTGGTGAACTGTTCTGCCATCCAACTGTGGTGCAGTTATCTTGGTGTGCTGGACTCCCATCCAACTGTGATGCAGTCACCATGGTGTGCTGGACTCCTGTTCAGCTCCTTTGTATCTGTGAAGTTGAGGCATTGGTATATCATTCCCACAGTTGTCTAATGTAGCATGGAGAAACAGTTGACATCTTCCCCACCTGCCGTATGCACAGCCCAGGGTCGACAATGAGCAGATGCACACCCTCGCAGAATCACCTCTGTTTATGACCATGGTTCAAGATTACGGGAATGAGGCTGTTTCATGGGTTGGTTTCTGGGATTCCCTGTCCCCCCAGCCCCGCATATTACAATTAACACATATATGGGAGTTTTCATGGCATTGTGTGACAATTAGGTGAAAGTGAGTTACGTGGGGAGGAACTGTTTTGAGTGTGCAGCGGTGAATTGCGGCCATACATGTTGTCAGTAAGCCACTGGAAGCGGAGGAAGAATGAGCCTGGGACCACAGTCCTTGCTGGCTCTTGCTTTGCCTTGAATAATACGGGAGCGGTAGGTTAGCAGCTGAAACTGAGCCTGATGGGATTCTTTATTTATCAGTCATCTATTTTTTTTTAAAGATTTTTATTACTTTTTAAATTTTATTGGAAAGTAAGATATACAGAGAGAAGGACAGAAAGAGAGGAAGATCTTCTGTCCGCACGTTCACTCCCCAGATGGCTGCAGTGGTGACAGCTGAGCCAATCAGGAGCCAGGAGCTCTTCCGCATCTCCTACGCGGGTGCAGGCTCCCGAGGCTCTGGGCTGTCCTCGACTGCCTTCCCCGGTCACAGACAGGGAGCTGGATGGGAAGTGGAGCAATGCCCATATGTGATCCTGGCGCATTCAAGGCAAGGATTTTGCTACTAGGCTATCAAGCCAGGCTCCCCAAGGGAGAATTCTGAGATCACTTTGGGATCCCACCCACTTTGGTATTTGTAACTTGGTAGCAGCATTGAGACTTCAATAATCTTCTCATGTTTGTAGTTAGCAGCTATTACAGCCTTGGCTGTTTCCTTTCTCAGACTACAGTAGCAAGCAGTCATGATAGTAATAGTAACAGCTAGTGCTTATGTTGTAGTTAGAACACCATGCATCCTTCACAGCTTAAGATACCTAAGTGTCTTATTTGCACATTTTATTTGGTTTTGAAGCAGTTACAAACTGGCAGATAGGTTGCAAGTATACTACAGCTTAAAATGAGTGACTTGAAGCCGTGTTGTTGCCAGGAGGCTGTGAAAACTGCAGCTGCAGGTGGGCTTCTTATGCGCAGGACAGTGTCTTCCATAACCACGGGCAGCCCTCCACTCAGACGTTAACAGTATGACTTTGAGGGTCGTATTCTCAGACTGGGCTCAGATTTTTAGCAGTGTCTCTAGTAAAATACCCTGTTGAGTGGTGGGATTGGATTTGTCTGTCCATGTCTGTTTAGAACCGTTTGTCTGGAACGGTGGCTCATGACTTTGGGTACTGTCCCAGTTTATGCTTGTGATGTTTGCTCTTGGTTTAGGATACGTGTAATTGTCAGATACACATGATAATGATTTGCCCTAGCTTGGCAGTATTTACTTTAATCAGTTAGTGAGTTAATGTAAGTTTAAAATTTTAAGAATTGATTTTCGGTTTACTTGAAGGCAGATAGAATGATCTTCCATCTGCTGGTTCGTTCCCTAAATTCCCACAACAGCGAGAGCTGGGCCACGCTGCTGGAGCCAGGAGCTTGGAACTCACCCTAGGTCTTCCACTTGGTTGACAGACCCTGCTGTCTTTCGGAGTGTTCCTTAGCTCAAGGCTTGCTCAGAAGTCCCGGAGCGGGGACTCAAACCCAGCATTCCTGTATGGAATGCGGGTATCCTGAGTGGTGGCAGACCTGTGGCAGCACCTGGCATGGTAAACTAAGTCTGTGTGCAGTGCCAGTGTCCTGTAGGAGCACCGATTTGTGTCTTGTGCTGTCACATTTCTTTCTGTCTGCTGTTGGTGCTGCTTGGAAAGAAGCGGTTCTGTGGAGGGCGTCCTGGTTGTCACTGACTCCTGCTCTTGTTTGAGGATGGCGATGGAGTCTAGACTTGGCTTGGAAGGGACAGGTGGTGGGTAAAAGCCATATGCCTTCTCCTTTTAAGGGCATTGGTGATGCTCAGTCACGTTTACTTTTCACTTGTTAGACTAAAAGGAAAAAATGCCACAGGCTTGGACTTCGCAGGGGGAATTCTTCCATTATTACCTGCGACAGAGAGAGGCTGTGTGTGCTCCTAGTCGTTGTATGTGACTGTAGATGGAAACCAGGTGACAAGTAAAGCTCCTGGGTAATTGTTCCTAGCAGCATGTACACATGCATTTATGTGAAATAATAGCAGATATCAAGAAATGTAAAAATATGTATGCTCAAGTTGTGGAGTAAAAGAATGGTTTCCTATTGATTTATCTGTTAATATACAAATATTTTTGAGCTCTATGCGATGACTATATCCTTAACTTGCAAGCACTGAGATCCCAAATGGACGCGCTGGTTTGTGTCCCTGCTGTCCCGCTTCCCTTCCAGCTCCCTGCTTGTGCCCTGGAAAAGCCGTCGAGGATGGCCCAGGTGTCTTGGCCTTCGGTTTTTTTTCCTCAGAGTGCCTGTAGGAATCTAATGTTTCAGAGTTTCAAATCCAGTGTCAGAGTTCCATAAGTCATTACCAGCAAGTGCCTTCAACGCACCAATGAAAAACTGGTTGTGGGTTCTCTGTCCCTTCAACTATTTGCAGAACTACCTGAATCCCAACATATACGTCATAGCTTATTTAGACATTTGTTTTTTATGGAAAATCAGATTTACAGAGAGGAGAGGCAAAAGAGAAAAATATTACATCTGCTGTTTCACTCGCTGTGTGGCAGCAATGACCAGAGCTGAGCCGATCCAAAGCCACGAGCCAGGAGTTTCTTCTGAATCTTCCACGTGGGCCTTTGGGCCGTCCTCCACTGCTTTCCCAGGCCACAAGCAGGGAGCTGGATGGGAAGTGGAGCTGCCGGGATTAGAACCGGCGCCCATATGGGATTCCAGTGCTTGCAAGGCAAGGACTTTAGCCATTTAAAAAATTTTTTTAATATGTTAGTGTTTATTTGGCAGCAGTTACTGAATAATTATACCCTGTTTCACTGTCCTGGATATCAAACAGCTATTTTAGTACATTGATAGTTCGAAACACTAATGCATTCCTGGAAAAAAATGCAACCTAATCCTTCCATTACATATTAGTTATGTACATAAGCTTTTGATTGGTTGAACATTTAGTAAAAGGTAAAAGTAGTGTTCAGAATGAATTTTAAAATATTTTCAAGTATTCTAATCATTCACCCCTTTAAAGAATAGAATATTTTGATGTTAAAAGATAGAACTTTTGTCAGGATTATCCTAAGTGCTAGATGTATTGTGAGTTGAAATTATGAAGTTTTGTGCGTGTCCTGCGTATAGGGTGATGGAACGCAGTGGACAGGCGGAAAGCTCCTGCATGTGACAACTTGCTAACGAGGAAAGTGCAGCAGGCGCTGGTGTGAAGGACAGTGCAGTGGAAATTCTCCCTCTTAGCTCAGCAACAAATAGGGTTCCCAGCTTCATCACAGTGTCTAGAAAAAATGTGTGGAGTTTTGGAAGAACGGTTTTGTTTTTCGTCCCAAGGTGTGTGTGTGATGATGTTTACGTCTCTAATTTGTACACATGAGGGATAAATAAAAACTTTTGAAGAGAGCTTCTTATAGGTTTCCTTCTTTTGATGTAGAGTCTTTTTCTGTAGAATTTCCTGAATGTTGTGTTTCATTACTGTACAGTTTCTTATTAGCAAAAAAGAAGCATTGTAGACAGTTTGATCTTATGGACATTCGGCATTCTTTACAGCTGAAGCCTAGGACCTGCTGCAGTGGCTCAGTGGTTAAAGCCTCACCTTGCATATGGACACCAGTTCTTGTCCTGGCTGCTGCACTTCCCAAACAGCTCTCTGTTTATGGCATGGGGAAGCAGTAGATGATTGCCCAAAACCTTGTGGCCCTGCACGTGTGGAAAGCAGCAGCTACCGACCCATGGCTTGAGAGCTGCTCAGCTCTGGCCATTGTGGCCATTTGGGGAGTAAACCAGCAGATGGAAGATCTTCTGTCTATCCTTCACTCTGTAAATATGCCTTTACAATAAAAACAAATAATTCTTTTAAAAAGATTAAAATGAATCCTAAGCAATATTTTATGTTTTATCTCTTCTTTCACCTTTGATAGGCATAAATGATATACACTAAAAATTAAGTATAGTGCATAAAACTGCTTTCCAATTTGTATTAACAAGATTTATTTATTGTTATTCAAAAGGCAGAATAACAGAGAGAGAAGGGGAGAGAGGATGGGGGCCTTCTCTCTGCTGGTTCACTCCCCAAATGGCTGAAACTGATTGGGCTGGACTGATCCAAAGTCAGGGGCCTGGAGCATCTTCTAGGTCTTCCATGTGGGTTTAGGAGCCCAAGGACTTAGGTCATCTTCTGCTGCTTTGTTAGCCACAATAGAAGGGAGCTAGATCAGAAGTAGATCTGCCAGGACTGAGACCAATATCCATATGGAATGCTGGTTCCCCAAACAGGCTCAGCCTACAACAGCATGATGCCAGCCCCTCCATTCAGTTTTTATATAGTGAATATTTTTTGATTGAGAATGAATCCATTTATTTGGTACATTCATTGCGCCTGCTCGGCTCCCTGGTAATTTGTTCAGGAACACTAGTCCTTTCCTGTCCTCTGGGGCGAACATGAGCAGTGAGATATGTCTAGGCTCCGGGAACTGGAACTGTGTAGATGGATACCGAGGGAGCTCAGGGCCTCTGGGAATGCCCTAGGCATTAGCCACAGACGACTCTTGGGCAGGCTATAGGCATCCTTGCAGGCAGGCAGCAGGAATGAAGTCCATGTTGGTAACCAGCAGTTGGTGACCTGGTATCTTGTGGAGGACCAGTCAAGAAAACAAGGCCCAGGACTTGTAGACTCTGATGAGGCGTAGGAAGCTGAGGTCAGTTTGCAGAATTGTGGCTTATGGTTTACATGGACCCAGTGGCTTTGGTGACTGTTAAACCACTCCGTTTCGGAACCTTCCTTGTGGCTTCTCTTTAAAGCAAGGAGCAGGACTGAGGCGTGTTCCAGATTTGAGTAAATTTGGAACTGGGTGTTGGGAGTTAATGCACCAGCACTGTATGTGCAGGAAACCTCTGCCTTCCTGTGTCTGCTCTCCAAGGGTGAGAATTGATGGTTCATGGATTCTTATGTTTTCAATTTGGATTTTTATAACCTATAAAAGTTATAAAACTCAAGAAGTTTTTTTTTTTTGTTTTGTTTTTATTGATTACATTGCGTTATGTGGCACAGTTTTATAGGCACTGGGAGTCCACCCCTCCCCCAACCCTCCCCACATGGTGGATTCCTCCACCTTGTTGCATTTCCACAGTTCAAATTCAGTTGAGATTCTTGCATTGCAAGCATCTACCAAGCATAAAGTTCAGCATCTTATTGTCCAGATAGGTTCAACGGTTTCTTGGGGAGACCATCTCTGGTCTGAAGGTAGATTTGGCAGAGTATCATCCCGATCAATTAAAAGCCCCAACATTACATCAGTAACAATTGATAACGTTATGGAATTAGTTGACATGGTATTAAGTAATCAGTATATTAAAAGAGAGAAAAAATAAAAGAATGCACGTTCTGAACCACATCCTGTGATTTCTACATTGACATTTCAATTATTAGTTCATATACAACCGGGTTCTATACGCCTTAAAATGGCTCTAGATTACAATTCAGCTTTCTCATGTCTATTTTAATTTTAGTATTTAGCAGTTCATAGCATTGAAGCATGATTTTGCTGAACCTGGCTGTAAAACTCAAGAAGTTAAGTGATTAGTATATAGAGCTTTGATATGTCTTTCGCTACGTTTACCAGTTTTTGACACTTTCCCGTTTTTGCTTTATGTTGTTGTATCTGTATTGCTACCTTTTTAAAACTTTATTGCAGGTCGTGGTTGCCTTTTTTTTCACCTTCTGTGTGTTTGCAATCTTTGTTTTGTTACTGTTTCCTAAACTAGTTAGGAATGAATTTGCAGACTGCAGTGTGTATTCCCAGAACGAGGAAACTGTTATAGAACCACTGAATGCTTGTCAAAATCAACCAAGGTAGCCGTGATAAAATTCCACGTAGTCCAGCCATAATGGCTACATGTCGTATCCTTTGCCTTTCTTTATTTTAATGATATATCTCTTAACAGTTTTTTGTGTTCTTCATGAATTCTGTTTGTAATGGTCAATGTGTTTCCTCAGTGTTCCCTCCTGATTAGGTCTCAGCTATGTCATTTTTGGCAGGAAACATTAGGAGCTTTCAGAACATTCATGAGGAGGTGAATTTAGTACATAAGTTAATCTTGATTTTAAAAGTTATGAAATCTATGCAGTTTTTTTCCTGAATATGCTTTTCCATGGACTTTTTGAATACTCTCTATATGTGTGGATTTCAAAAATTTTTTGCACCAAAATACATTTACTGTATGATGCCCTTTGGGAAGTGTCTTGTAATATGTAAATGATGTGGAGCCACCTTTTCAGTGCTTCGTTTGTGCTGTTTTTTCTTAATCCTGTCTTATTTATTTGTTATTCTTAAACCTTAGTTTTGACTGGACTCTTATTTTGAAGCAGACACTGTCAAGGAGGACAGCCTGTGCTGTGTCTCTTGGCAACCTGCTCCTGGCGTTTTACTTAGGTTTCCTTCGTTCTCTTGGCCAAAGGTTGAGTGTAAAATGCAGCCTCTTGCTCGTTCTTCTTAGTCTGCTGTTTCTTCAGAGCAGAGCTGGCTTTTGTGTCAGAGGACCCTGGGGAACAGGATGCTGAGTCTAAAGTGCTTTGGTCCGAGGTTTCTTTCCTTTTCTTTATTTAGGGGCTTCTTCACAGCATACTGCTGTCCACCATCTTTTTGTTTTTTCATTTTTTTAATTCATTAATTACATTGTATTACATGACACAATTTCGTAGGTACTGGGATTCTCCCCCTTTCACCCCAAACCCTTCCCCCTTGGTGAGTTCCTTCACCATGATGCATAACCACAGCTCAGGTTCCGTTGGGATTCCCTAATTACAAGCTCACACCATACAGAGTCCAGCATCCCACTGTCCAGTCAAGTTCAACGGCCTCTTAGGGAGGCCCTCTCAGGTTTGAAGGCAGGGCCAGCAGAACGTCACCTCGATCAATTAGCAGCTCCAACATATCATCAGCAACAGTCCAGGTATGATGAGGCTGGTGCAGAGTCCACTGATTGACACAGTCTATCTTAGAGTTTCCCCTTGTCCAGTTTTCCGCTGGAAGCATATAGCTGAGGTGGTTGATTGATCTACTCCATCTTCCATCTTTTCTTGGTTAATGTTTTGATTCCTCCATTTTGTTCAGGGGAATCCCCAAAGAAACTTTGAGGCGTTCCCAGTCCAGGCTCTTACATGTACTACTAGTAAGCACAGTGCCCGCCACAGTCCATCACTCCGATCAGCTGGTGGTTGTAACCCCTGGGTTGGATCTATTCTGAGCTCCAACCTTCATTGGAACTAATGAGTATTGCAGCTCTCCCCGGCTCTGCCCATCACACACTCATCCCTTACCTAAACCAGTGGGAGGTGTGCTGGTTGGGTACTGCATTCCCTATTGGCACAGGCCATTTCGCCTTGGCATTTTGTGTTTTGTATTGTTTTTTGATCGCAACCAAACCTGGCCAGGCCCCCACACAGTTCCAGCGCTCGGACTTGCCAGTGGATGACATGAACTGACTCAGCCTGATCTGCCCCTAACCCGAGCCAAATGTATGCCAGTGGGTCACTTTCCAAAGCCTCTTCTGGGTTGTTTACCTCCATGCTTCCTGCCTTTATTTGTAGGGTCAGTGTCCTGTCAGAGGAACTGTTCAGATTCCTCCATCCAACCCCTTCCTGGTGTCAGGCTTCACGCATACCAGCAGGTCCTTCGGCCAGCACCGCTCTTCAACCCATTCTGGTTCTTGCTGTTGAGAGTTTCAGCCCAGCCACGGCTCGTCCATACCCACATATATCTCATATATGGCTCAGTTGGGGTTGAAACCTACCCGAGCCCTGGTCCTCCGGAGCACCAAACTGTGCTGCAGTCTAATCTGGCATGGTGCGTCAGGTCTGAATCGATATTTGTGCCAAGGGATTACAACTGTGACCTGACCGGAACTCAGCCCCCTTCCAGTTCCTGCGCTCCTTAGTGGTAAGCTCCACCCAGCCAAGGCCTCCCCCAAGCTCCCCAACCAGGCCTGTTCCCAGCCAGTGTTAAGTATGCCAGAGGTTGCTCTGGGTCAGCCCAGTGTACCCCAGACTCCACTGGCCCTTCTAAACCTTCCAATGGGGTCAGAGTTTCCAGGAGATTGGTCCACGCATACCTGACACATTCTAGCCCCGAGTATGGTTCTCGAATGCCAGTCAATGTCATAGTCCTGCCTTCTGTGACCCCTCTGCTGATCCCTCATCCTATCAGGTAATGGGGTATCCTGCTGGACAAGCCTGGAATTTTGCCTTTTGAATGAACTGGTGTTGGCAATCTGCACTATAAAGTGACTACAGGTTCTTCAGAGGAAGGTTAACTGCCATTGAGAATCTTAAGGACTAATACACATTCTCAGAGAACTGTGGGTTCAGCATGGAGCAACTCATGTAGCATATCAAAGAAACCAAATTCCAGAACTTCCTGGCCGGGCGGCCAGCAGGCACAGCCTGGCGACAAATGGTGCACTGGCCGCCTGAGAGCCACTCACCCCATGTACGTATGTTCGTGGTGGTAAGCTTGGCTGTGCTAGGCTGGAATTGTAGCTGGGGACCTGAGCCCTCTGGGCAGCATGGCAGCCCGGGGGTTGAGCCGCTCAGGCCCTGCCCAGATCCTCCTAGGTCCTCCCCCGCTCCAGCCGCATGGCGTGCTGAGGCGTTCCAGATCCACTTCTCAGAGTCCCGGGACAACACCCCCACTCCCAAAAGAGGGCCATCAAACCAGGACCCCGGCAAATCAGGAAGCCACCCAAGAGCCGCTCACCCCATGTACGTACGTACGTGGTGGCAAGCTTGGCTGTGCTAGGCTGGAATCGTGGCGGCGGACCTGAGCCCTCCGGGCAGCATGGCAGCCTGGGGGTTGAGCCGCTCAGGCCCCGCCTGTCCACCATCTTTAGAGAGACTGAGAAGCTTGTGGATTCTGCTCGTTCTTTTAGGACCCAGGGGATGAAGTCTCATGGTATCAGTTGATCCTGTAATATCTTTCTCTTGAGAACTTGACATGAACAGTTTAGCCCCAAGCAGATTGACATTTCCTTGGTTTGTAACAGGAGTGCCCCTTGGTCAGCAGTACATGAACTGGCCATGGGTGAACAAGACACTTGGCTTTTTGGGAGAGCCACCTTTGCCATTTCCACTACTGATACGGACAATGCAGCCCTGCCACTCTTCACACAGAACACTGCCAGCAACTTCAGTGGCCATGCACTTCTTATAGAAAGTTCGAAGTTTACGTTCATCATCCAGTGACTGGGGAGGTATTCAGCTTCATCTTGAAGTTAGATAGTGAGGTGTTTTGGCAAAGGGCATTTGTGTTTTCTGAGGTTCAAAATAAGAGGGTTGCTAGGACCAGCACCATGGTGTAGTATGTTAAGCCTCTGCTTGTGGTGCTAACATCCCATATGGGCATTGGTTGGAATTCCAGATGCTGCACTTCCAATCCAGCTCCCTGGGAAAGCAGTGGAAGATGGCCCAAATCCTTGAGTCCCTGCACCCACTTGGGAGACCTGGAAGAAGTTCAGGCTTCTGGCTTTGGACCAGCCTAGGTCTGGCTGTTGTAGCCATTTGGGGAATGACCCAGGGGATGAAAGATCTCTGTGTTTGTAACTCTTTATATATATATATATATTTATATATAAATATATAAATATAAATATAAATATATATATAAATATTTATATAAATATGAATATATGAATATATGAATATATATTTATATATATATATATAGAGAGAGAGAGATTGAGAAGCTGCAATAAAGACAGTGGAGATAGCGTGCTTCCCTGTGTAGTGCTCAAGATTTCCTAAGATAGGTGTTGTTCTGCAAGGAGGGCAGAGTGCTGGGGCTGGCAGAGCCACTCCCAGGAGGAAGGAGTCTTCAGAAAGAGGTAGCAGGAATTGTGGTAGAGCAGGTCAATTCTCCACCAGGGAGCAAATGATGGAGAGGTGGGCTGGAGGGAGGCCCCTGGGTGCTGCTGCAGAGGACTGACAGGAGAGAACGGTAGCTGTGCACATGGCCGGAGAGGACTGGTGTGAGATGCCCAGGCCAAGAAAGAGCGTGCAGAAGGCGCTGAGGTGACTGGCGCCACTGCTGGGAGCCTGCATTGGAGACAGGGCGGCTGGCTTATGGTAACCTGCGCCTTGTGTTCCCCAGGGCATTGAGAGGCTCCAAAATCACAATCCGCACTTCTTGACCTGAGTTACAATGACTGTTTTAATGTTGTGTTCATTTAGTTTTTAGGACACATGATGGATTTGTCTTATTTTGCATTTCTCTAAGAGAACATTTTCTGAGTGAAATGGTTGGTAGTTTTGCTTTCTTTTCTGTGTGCTCTTTTGACTGGGGATTTTTTTGCTCTTCGTGTTAACTGCCTGCGAGGTTCCAGCTCCTTTGTTTTGGTTTTAGAAAGTGTTCTCTGGGCTGTTCTGCAGTCGGAAGCTTTGGGGGTACATGTTTCCTCACATAAAAAGAAGGGTTTCTCTCACATTGACATTGTGGCTCATGTAGGGTCAATAGAAAGGTTTATTTTTAATTATCGTTGACATTTCTTGTGTTTTATAAATGACATTCTCAACAGGGTAAGAGCGTATGGGATCATGGTCTTGGAATGCAGTTTATTTCATAGTGTGAACAGGAGAACTGTGCAAAGACAGGTGACCCTGTGTCCGCTGCAGGAATCTTGACGTCAGCATTCGTTTCTTGACATCCCGTCACATTTCTGTGAACGAAATTTGCCCTTCCTGCTCGATCTTGTCCTTTGCATTTTAGAGCAGGTTCATGGTCTTGTTTTGTCTTTGAAGCACTGATTGATGCTACGTGGAATCATCTTACTTCGCAAATGGAAACTCAGTCTGCACCTCCAGAGGAGGGCTGGGAGAGGGTATGAAACGTGCTGCTCAGGGTACTCCCAGACAGCGCCCAACTGTCCTGCAGGGGGCAGGGGACTTGACCATGGGGCTGACCCTGCTCAGTTGACTTTATGAATCTTTCCTGGTTGAGCTTTGACTGTGGGCAGTAGTAGAACCCGCCTTGCCTTTGAACTAGGAAATGTGAGTTAAATGAGATGTTGTGGGTTTCCAGGTGTTTATGCAGTTCTTTGAACTGGGGTTAACCCTTCCTGCCCTGCTTGCTGTTAGAAGGTCAGACCTGAGTGGTTGGCATTGCTGCAGGAAGTGTCTTGAGAAGATGAGATGAAGCTTTTTTGTGTCAAGCAGATTATGCTTGAGCTACCCTGCCCATGTACCAGACACTGTGTCCTCATTCACGCAGCAGTGCCAGGTACACATGACTTCACCCATCCTGTTTGTTTTTTTCCCAAATGAGTGAAGTTTTGACAGAGAATTTTCTTTCATGAAGCTACTACTCCCTTTAAAATGTCCTTCAGTATTTCCGCTAGTCTACAGCCATGCCGGCCTGTAGCTTTTCGTCCTGTTCTTGCTTGGAGATCTTGCTGTTTACAGTTACCATTAACTTTAAAAACAATCAAGCCAACAGCAAAGCAAAAGGATCCTGGCAGGTCCTTAAGCTTGGCAGGACCTCTCTGCCAGTCGGTGGCTTGCCAGCCTCCCTGGTGTCGGCTGTCTGGGATCCCCTTGCTCGGGCCCCACTTCCCTGCACACTAGCTTGGTGTGCAGGGAAGCTGCAGCGTCTGTTGGCTGGGCTTTATTTACGGAAACAGCAGGGTTGAGATTGATTACGTTGTGGAGAGACTGTGTGTGGATGAGGGAGGGTCACAGCACATGCTCAGTCCTGTCAGTGTGAGGGAAGTTTCTGCGCTCTGCGTGAAGGCTTAGGTCATAGCACAAGCTCAGTGGAAGCTCTGCGAGGTCTCTCAGCCTGCATGTGCCTCCATTTTGAGTAGTTAGAGTCAAAAAGGGCAGAGTTGTAGCAGTAAGTAGAGGCTCAGGGATCCAGCTGCACTCAGCCGAGCCCTGGCAGGCATGGATGACCCATTCAGCCCCTGCAGGTAGGCTGTGTGCCTCTGGCCTCCCCCACCAGTGCCGGGTCGCTGCTCTTTCGCACTTCTCAAGATGTGTGGGAATCATGTCATCCTTCACGGTGCTTGTGCCTGAGAGTCTTGAATTCAACCCTGGCTGAAGCGTGGAATCAGAGCCAAGGATGGGACCCGCCCAGAGCAACATTAAGCTGATGTGCGTTGTGAGGCTCTGGGGTCCTGCCGCCCCCGTCCTCCTCCCCTGTCCCCTCCTCTGCTCTCTCAGTGTGACTTGGAGCCGAGTGGTGCTTGGTGCCTTTTGCTGAGGCAAGCTTGCAGGCCGCTCGTTACCATGGGGCTGCTGGGAATGCCTGGGCCAGAGAGCAGCTCTGCTTGGATGTTTTAGGAAGGGGGAAGGTGGGCAGCCATTGGTTGCTTTGAAGGTGGGTGGAACTTGTTTTGATTGAGAGCCTGTTTTGTCAGAGTGATTATAATTCTCGTGGTCTTTTCCTGAGGTCTGACATAGGGATATCAGTTGTGGGTTCTAGGGGTTCTATTTGCAGCAGTATCACCTTAAAATGTTTTTTTTTTTCTTTTAATTGGAAACGTTTTGTCACTTCAGTTTCTGCTGTGTCTGTTGCTGCAAAAAAAGAGAAGCAAACCTTCATTTTGAAGCTTATGAAAATTGCTTAACAACTGAAAAAAAACAAGCTGCGTGCCCTGACATGTTTGTGTGGGTTGTGAGGCCCCTGCTGCTTTGCTTGTTCCCTGAGTGTCTGGGTGGCATTGTTGCGTGTGTGTGTTTGTGATGTCGGGACTTGCTAAGGGAGCACGACGAGCAGGGCTGGAAGCTGAGAAGGCGGTGGTGCTGGCAAAGCCTGCTGCGCCACTGGTGTGCTGCACACTCAGGAAAGGCCATGCGGTTGTCAGAGGAGACAGTGCACACGGCCAACCAGTGCTTGAGGAAAGTTAGTTCTACTCAAGCAGATAGTGTGTGAAGCTGCTTGCTGCTGGAAAGGTCACCTGAGTTTTGTGCATTTCTGTGGCTGGAAGAAAGCAGCTGAAAACACCGTGGAGGAGCTGGAGGGACATGCTGGGTATGGGCAAAGGGAAGAATTCCTGCTGTCAGCTCCTGGAAGGCCAGTGTGGATGGGGGCTTGGTGTGGTCATCATCTCGTAGTGGAGAAGGCTCTGCTTTTGGGAACATGTTCTGGGCAGGATAAAGGGCAGGACTATGTTGCTGAAAAAAGAGCGGATTTGTTGTACTGAATACTAATTTGAATTGTGGCATTGCAAGTTCAGCTTTGGAATTGCTGCTAAAAGGTTGGTTTATAGTGAGATCATTTTAGGTGATGTTCTTGCTGCTGCCTTTGTGACTGACTTTGGCATTTCCTACGCAGGCTCTCTCCAGTGTAGCTGTGTTTCTGTGAACAGTGCAGGTGGCAGTTGGGGCTGGTGTGTGCCTCTGCTTGAACCACCTAGTGTTGCTTCTGGAATGAGTCTTAGTTCACACTATTTGCTTTTCCTTTTCTCTCTCTCTCTCTCTCTCTCTCTCTCTCTCTCTCTCTCTCTCTCTCATATACTTAGCATTCCTCTGGAGTTGAGGAACATGGCATGGCAACACTTTGTAGTCCTGCATCATGGGATTGTGCAGGACTGACTGTTGCGACGAGGGAAGATGTGCTGTTTGTGTCAGCTGCGGACTGCTTGTTTTCTTCCACTGTCTTGTCTCAGCTTAAACTTTCTTTCCGTTGGACAGGTGAAGTGCGGACAGGAATCTGCCCTCATAGCTGGATCAGGCTCCTCCTGGTGGCCGTGGTTGGGCCTAGAGCCGTGTGTGTCTGTAGTTGTTGGCTGGAATCTGTGGAGGCTTTCTGATGTTAAGGGTCACTTTTATCTGTTTTTCGAATCTGGTGAGGTGGGTCATGAGAGCTGTGTCTTCTGTATTTGCTGTATTTGCTCTATATATTTCCATCTTGGAGGGGGGAAAAACTTGGAACATTATTTGCTGAGCAACTGTCTGCTGCCTTGGGGTTTCTGTGCTTGCCTAGTGGTGGAGGTGGAGGGTGGCGCCAGGGAATAGCTCTAGGTCGGGGAGCTGCAGCTTAGTTTCATTTGGCTCTTTGTTGTCCTGTTGTACCTCAGAGTATCAGGGAATATTGGGTAACAAAGAAAGTGTGAAATTTGAAAAGAGCATGCAGGTTCGCAGGAGTAGCCTTCCGTTGGAGTGGGGTTAGCCCTCGCGGTGTCGCTGTCTGCCACTTTGGCAGAGCCTGTGTCTGGTGGAGAGTTGAGGTGTGCTTGATCGTGATTAGTTAATGCTCCATTTGGGATTGATTGAGTGAGTGATTGATTTTTATTGAAAAGTCAGATTTATAGAGAGAAGGAAAGACAAAGATCTCCCATCCGCTGGTTCACTCCCTAAGTGGCCGCAATGGCTAGAGCTGAGCCATTCTGAAGCCAGGAGCTTCTTCCGGGTCTCCCACACGGGTGCAGGGTCTCAAGTCTTTAGGCCGTCCTCAGCTGCTTTCCCAGGCTACATGCTGGGAGCTGGATGGGAAGTGGAGCAGCCAGGATACGAACTGGCACCCATGTGGGATCCCGGTGGTTGCAAGGTAAGAACTTATCTACTAGGCGACTGTACCGGGCCCAATATGCCATTCTTAATCATCTAGTGATGTAACTGCTTATCACCACTTCCTGAATTCACATCAAGTATGTGAATTTAGGAATTATAAGGTTCAGATGCGCTTAAGAAGGTGTGACCCTGTGTCTTGAGTCCCCTGTTTTTTCTTTGTTCTTTGTTATTTTGCCTTTTTCCATTGTGCTTTTTGGTCATTACTGGTCCACACTGATTCTTCACTAGAGGCATTCCTTCCAACACCATGTAACAAGGTCAGTGAGAGAGAGAGAGATTGTGGCTGGCAGTGGAGTGATGTGTGCCTTGTACAGACACTGACTGGAGCACCGCAGAGGCCGACAGAACACTTCTCATGGTGTATGTTCTGTGTTATCTCAAGTCTAAAGTAAAAGTTCAGTCAACCTGGATAATCAGTAATTATTTTCTATTCAAGTTGTTTGGACTACACATATTTTGGGGATTGTTGGATTATTTTCCCTATCAAACTTGAAGCTTTTCTTATAACTGCAGTTCTCAGCAAAATGGCTGGCAAATTGGTCTTGGGCAGAAATATGTTGAATGGATGGATGACTTCTAGACTAAGCACTGACTAGACTGAAAGGCAGGTAGCAGCTCAAGTCCTTCCCTCCTTGGAGCCTCCCTTTTCTCATCCGTCATAGACAAGTATTTCTCCTGGCTATTGGGAAGATTAGATGAAAGTGCTTGAAACATAGTGCATAATAGCCAATAATTCAAAGGCCATGTATACAATTTCCTGTGACTCATATCTCCACAGCAATTCTGTATTTTTGTGGCTGGACTGTTCAGCTAAGATGATGTTAGAAATTGTCTTAAGAAGTGCAATAATTGTAGGTTGGCATTGCAGACTCGGCTGTGTCCTGTATTGTGGTGGTAAAGTAGCAATGACTCCACTTCAGATCCAAATTCCTGCTTAATGTGTCCTGGGAGGCAAGTGGTGGCTCAAATCCCTGGGCCCCTGTCATCCAGGTGACAAATGAAGTGGAGTTCTTGGCTCTTGGGTTCAGCCTGGCCCAGTTTTAAATGTGGGCATTTGGGGAGTGAACCAGCAGGTGGAAGATTTCTGTATCTCTTTCTCTTTCTCAGTTTCTATTCCTGAAAACGAACAAACCTTTTATATATATATATATATATGGTGATTTAGGGCTCAGCGTGGTAGCCTATTGGCTAAAGTCTTTCCCTTGCATGTGCTAGGATCCCATATGGGGAGTGATTCAGCAAAGGTATGCTCTTTCTGTTGGTCTCTCCTTGTCTCTGTAAACCTGCCTTTCCAGTAAAAATATATAAATCGTTTTTAAAATGGTGATTTATATATTTTTCTGCCATTTACCTGTTTCACTTTGTTTTTCTTCACATTTTTTTAAAAAGACTTATTTATTTGAAAGACAGTTACTGAGAAGGAAGGGAGAGAGAGGCTGACTTTGGTAGATCATTCTGTAAGTAAGCAATAGCCAGGCCCAGGAGGAGGCTCCTGTGTAGGTGTAGCAGCAGCCCAAGGGCTTGAGCCGTCGACTGCTCCCAGGCACAGTAGTAGTGGGATGGCTAAGAGGAAGAGGAGCAGTTCGTGCATGAACTGCCCCATCCTGTCTGACTTTTTTTTTTTAAAGATTTATTTATTTTTGAAAGACTTAGGAGTGGGCGATAGAGAGAAGATCTTGTGTCTGCTTGGCCAGGCCAAAGCCAGGAGCTGACAGCTCCATCCTGGTCTCCCTCTTGGGTGGCAGGGTCTCAAGCACTTGGATCGTCTACTGATTTCCTAGCCGTATTAACAGGAAGAGGGTTACAAGTGGAGCAGCTTGGTTATAACCAGTCTCCACTGCTCCACTTCCCAACCAGCTTCCTGTTTATGGCCTGGGAAAGCAGTAGAGAGTAGCCCAAAGCCTTGGGACCCTGCATCTGTTTAGGAGACATGTAAGAGACTTTGAATCAGTTCTGGCCATTGTGACCATTTGGGGAGTGAACCAGCAGATGGAAAATCTTTCTCTCTTTATCACCTTCTATTCATCAAACCGACTTGCCAGGCCCAGTGTGGTGGCCTAGCAGCTAAAGTCCTCACTTTGCACATAGCAGGATCCCATATGGGCGCCAGTTCTAATCCTGGCCGCTCCACTTCCCATTCAGCTCCCTGCTTGTGGCCTGGGAAAGCAGTTGAGGACAGCCCAAAACTTTGGGACCCTGCACCCATATCGGAGACCTGGAAGAAGTTCCTGGCTCCTGGCTTCGGATGCAGCTCTGGTCATAGCAGTTGCTTGGGGAGTCAATCTTCGGACAGAAGATCTTATCTCTGTCTCTTCTCTCTGTATATATGACTTTCCAATAAGAACTAAAATGAATCTTTCAAAGAAAAACTGATTTGCTTTTCTTATAAAAATAAGTAAATCTTTAAAAAAAAATCTGCTTCCCTGTCTTGTAACATTTGTTGTGTTCACTAGTTAAAGCTTTTTTCTTTCAAAAATGTTCACTTTCTCCGATGTGATTGCACAGGTATGGGTGTGTTCCGATGCTGTTTGCCTCCTGTTCGTCCTGTGTTCACACCACAGGAAGAAGGATGTCCCAGAGACTTTCTGGGAGGCACAGAGGGATGCGCAGAGCTTGCTTAGAGTCTCCTCCTTCTGGAGCCGTGCTGTGGAGGCGCATGGCGGGCCTTGCTCTCACTAGGTCACCTATTTCATTTTTGGTTAAGCTTCAAAGACTAGTGCTTCATACATTGTTTTCTATTGTGGTGGAATTTAAAAAATGTGTTTCCTGAAGCCTCACTCCTGGGCACCCTGGGCACGTGCAGCTTTGGCCCCTGAGGCAGTGCGTGTCTGGGTAGCAGTCAGGCTTCTCTGCCGCTGCGGGACGCTTGGGATGGAGCTGAAGCAGGGGCAGTGGAGCAGGGTCCCGGTCGGATTCGGAGCAGGTCTTTCTCAGCTGTTTTCATTTGCTCCCTTGTGGTGGCCGTTACTCTCACATTGACGGCGTCTTGCTCTTGGCCTGGGAAGGCGTGTTGCTTCTCACTGGCAGCAGTTCCTGGTTTGGACTCTGAGCTTTCACTTGAGAGGGACTGTCCAAGGAGCAAGCTGGCCTGTGGCCTGAGGGCTTCTGTCGCTCACTGCAGCTGGCCTGTGAGCAAGGGCTCTCCGCTCCCACAGCCCCTGTCCACGAGGCCCTGAGGTGGATTCCTCCATCGGAAAAACTCAGAATCACGTGACCCACAACACAGGCAAGTCCCTGTGGACGCCTTTACGTGGGAGTTTGGAAGGTAACTCGTCTGGTCACGGGCTGATTTCTATTTCTTTTCATTTTTGTATTATTTTGAATGAATCCTGGACTTTGCTTCCAGTAAGCAGTGTATCAGTGCTGTTTTCTGATTAATTCTGCTGGCTTTGCTGGCCTTCTGTTTCAAGTGACTTACAACTGAATCTTGAACCAAGCGGCAATTGAGTTAGTCCCGTACTCATTTGAAATGCTTCTGCTGAGAGCCAGTGGGTGAGCCGGGGCCAGACTTGGTTCCTGCCCACTTGGAGATTTCCATCTGAAGGACATGAAGAAGCGGGCAGTGCTGGGAGCGTCTCTACAGAAGGCTTTCAGCTCCTGGCCCCCCTATGGGAGCGCAGAGCTAAGACTAACAACCTCTGTGCAGTAGCCGCTGTCTAGTTCTTTCTTTCAGTCATCCTTTCATAGTAACCTTGAAAAATCGCGCGTGTGAGGATTATTTATAGGTGAGGAAACTGAAGGCCAGGGGTTTTGCTGTGTCCTTCAGCGCATGCTCACAGCCCAGTGAAAGCTGGTGCTGAGGTTTTAATGCTGGTCATTTGGTTTGCAGTCCTCCTCTGGCGTGGGGAGGTGCCCATGCTGTGGGATGTTCTGGCAGCATGAGCAGAGTCCACGGATTTTAGTCAGGTGTATAAGAGCTTTTCTCTACCTTAAAACACTGGAAATGGGAGTATACTATGAAAGAATGCAAAATTGGAATATGATTTTGAAAAGGCATGTCCAACTTCAAAGACATTCTGGATTGGTGCAAGGCTACTTTGGAAATAGAAACTCACTTTGTTGTCTTGTTCTTTGTTTTATGCCCCGCCATCCAGTAACAAAAGCCATTCTAACAACCTGCCTCAGGTTTTCCCAGCACCTAACGTGTTTCTTCTTGGACCAGTGGACTTTCTGTTGTCACTTGCTAAAGGCGCTGCTAACAAAGATTCTGGGGTCTGATGCTGATGTCTTACCATTCCTCTGGCCCATGTAAAAGACAAGAGTGGCTGCTATTTGCTATCACACCTGAAGGACAGGCAGCAGGAAGGTTGCTGCATGATCTTCACGTGTGGCACGAAGCCACAGCCTGGCACCTGGCTGGAAAGCTCTCTGTCCGTGCCGCTTGAGAAGAGGCTGCAGGTCACACAGCCATGGCCTGGGGAGGGTCCTCTGGGAAGTCGCACGGCTCCCTGTGAAGGTCCTTGGTGCTACCAGCTCATGACTTGGTAGTTTTGTGGCCGTGCTCATGTCCAGGTCCTTGTCTGCTTTCCCTTGTTGACTCGAGTCCTGCTGTTTGGCAGTCACTGCGGTCCTGTAGAACACAGCCTCTTGAGTCAGTGTCCCCTGTCCCTTCGCCTCCCCTCAGGGTGGGGCTGGGGCTGTCGTGTGGTGCGTGCATCTGGCCTGTGGTCCTCTCATCTCCTCTGCAAAGCTGCTTCTCCCTTTTTGATATTCAGTTACAGACTCCCTGTTCCTTTCTGTCCATTCTCTGTTTACTTCTTAGAATAAACGTTTCCATGGTAACAGGTTACTTTTCAAAGGGAACATCTTGTCATTTTATTTAATCCACTGCAGCTGAAGAGGAGTGAAATATTAAGTTGTAGTTGCTATGGATACTGCTTATTACATTGGTTTCTTTTGTATCAGATTTCATATACTATGGATTTCTTTTTTCTTCTTTCCTCCTTTTTCCTTCCTTTGTACTCAGGGAATAAATACGATGATTTATCATTATTGTTGAAATTTGGCTTCTGGGAGTTTGTGTATTCTAAAGTAGAAATTTTTAGAATAATGAGGGCTGAATCTCAGCTGCTTTAGAAAACGTGCATTGTTTACATTAGCTGCCAGGAGAATTCCATCCTTTTTCTGGGAAGGGAGGAGAATGACTGTTTTATTTATTTTTTTTCTTTTTTCAGTTACTGGCCCAGCTCCATTTTTCAGTTAATATATTTGTTAGTTTCATGAGTTTTCTTGTATCTGACTTTCTTATTTCTAATTTATAATACATCCCTCAGTTTTCTAAAAACATTAGTTTTTTTGAATTCTGACAATACTGCGAGGTGCACGGCGATCTGTGTTACATTCCTGCAGTGCAAAATTAAAGCAAGAGTTGGAATTTGTACGTTGTTTGTGGCTGCTTCTGGTAGCTCCTGTGCACGGTAGCTCTGTGGGCAGACCCCACAGCCAGGTGCCAGGCCCTGCAGCCCTGCGGAGCAGCCGCACTCATTCCCATCGCTGTACCCAACTCCTGGCAACCCCAGGCTGTCTTTTTTTTTATACTATTTTATAGTACAGTTTCATATTCCCTTATCCCCTCCCCAGTTCCCTCCCCCCCCCAGTTCCTCTATATCATTACTAACATATAGTTCTTCATACTCAGTCATATGTCCATCATTGCGGGCATGGACAATGGCAGAGAGTCCAGAATCCTATTGTCAAGATATAGTAAACAGTTTCATTGTAAGTCCATCTTTGTCTGGAAGCAGAAATGCATGCCACACTACATCCTCACATCTGGATGTTAGTCTCCATTTCACAGCTACTGTACATCCCCTTAAATGAAAAGTCATGTTTCAAAATCAACAATAGAAAGAAAAGAGGAAATTTACAATGCCATGAAGTTAAATGACATGTTACTAGATATGACAGTCTCCATTACACAACTACTGTACATCCCCTTAAATGAAAAGTCATGATACAAAATCAACAAATAGAAATTTACAATGCCTGAACTTATGACCTGTTACTAGATATGACAGTCTCCATTACACAGCTACTATACATCCCCTGAAATGAAGAGCCACAAAACAAAATCAACAACAGGAAGAAAAAAGAAACTAACAACACCAAGAAGTTAAATAACATGCTACTACATGCCTAACGTGTAGCTGAAGAAATGAAAATCAAGAACCTTCTTGAAGAAAATGATGCTACCGTATGATATACGAGTCATTGAATGATTTAATCACAAGAAAGTGTTTTGAAGAGATGAAACAAACAGAAAACGACAAAATCCATGCAATACAGTTTCTGCTGACTTTTGTTGGTAAAGTGTGTCTCTTCTAGACAATAAATAGATATTGTTTTGTTTTTTAATCAAGTGTACTTCTCTATGATGTTTGATTGAGCTTAAGCCATTTACATTCAGAGTTGAATATACATGGGTGTTACGTTGGTCCTGTCATTTTAGCAATGGGTTGTTCATTGGTTTAGTCTTTTGTTGTCATTTTACTGGGATGTTCTTCCCGTTTGCCTTTGGTTTTGTGAAGTATCATTTGTAATGCAGGTTTGGAAGAGGCAAATTCTTTTAACTTTTCTTTACTGTGGAAGAATTTTATTTCATTTTCAAAGACAAAAGAAAGCTTTGCTGGATATGTTATCCTAGGCCGACAATTTTTTTCTTTTAGAATCTGGAATATGTCACTCCATTCTCTTCTGGGCTGTAGAGTTTCCTGTGAGAGATCTCCTGTGAGCTTAATTGGCATTCCTTTATATGTCAATTGATTGTTTTCATGTGCACGTTTCAGGATCTTTTCCTTATGTTCAATTGAAGAGAGCTTGATGATCATGTGTTGTGGTGAAGATCGCTTTTGGTCAGGGCTGTTGGGAGTTCTGTGCCCCTCCTGGATCTTGTTTCCCAATTCTTCCTCTAGATTAGGGAAAGTTTCCTTTATTATTTCATTAAGTATATTTGCAAACTCAGCTTCTCTTTCTGCACCTTCTGGGACTCCCATAACTCTTAGATTTGACCTCTTAATAGTGTCTTTCAATTCTTGAATACTTTTTTTGGCCTGATCCAGCTCTGCTTCCAGCTTTTTGTTTGTTTCCCCCTGGTGACAGGAAATACCTTCCAATTCTGAGATTCTTTCTTCTGCTTGCTTCATTCTATTTTGGAGACTCTCCATTGTACTTTTAATTTGCTCTACTGTGTTCTTAATTTCCGTTATACCAGCCTTGATTTGCATTGTTGCTTCCTTAAATTCTCTGAACTCTTGTGTGTGTTTCTCATTTTTGATTAGAATCTTTAAAATGAGTCTTATGGATTCTGTGTGCCCCATTTTCTCGATGTCTTCCTCAGTTAACTCTGAGATTGGCATAGGGTTTTGCTCTTCTGCAGGAGAGTTTTCGGTAATATTCATTGTGCCTTTGTCCCTTCTTTTACTCTTGATCATTGTACTTCTGGTTAGCAGAGTTTTCTCCTTGGGGTAGGTTTCTAAGCTGTGTCACCCACAGGTCTACAATGTGATTTTACTTATTGTGGTTGGTACACAACTCTTTGCTTGCAGCCACTGTGCCACAACCTCCAGTGAGTTCCAGGTCTGGGTTCTTATGTCAGATTTCCACCGTGGTCTCCACAGCCCCAGCTCTTGGCTCACCACTCACCACCTCCTGTGATACTGTGGTGTGGCTGCACCGTTGTCTTTGCAACCTTTCTCCCACTTTTGGTTGGAGCAGGTCCCAGGATTAGAGAGACACCAGGTGTCCTATATAATTAGGTTGTTGGTGGTGCTGATCTCGTTGGAACCTGTTGGACGTTAGGTCTGGGTGGCACACGGACCTATTTTGACCTGTACGATGACACAGTCAGTATTATTTTCCTGTGGGACCAGTGCAATCTTGGACCTCAGCAAGTTCTCGTGAGCTCAGCACATGCGCAGTTCACTGTTGCCCCCTGCAGTCCCAAAGCTATTGCCACAGTGCCCAAAATGGTGCCTGCCGTACACCATTCTTGATTTGCTGGCCGTCAGATCCGAAGGCTATCCCAGACCTGCCCTGAGTGGAACCCGTAGAATGCCACGTTGTTGCAGTTCACTGAGTCAGAAATGAGCTCACTCCCAGCTCAGCGCATGCTCAGTCCTCTCCCTCGCCCTTTCCTCCTTACGCAAAATGGTGGCCAATTCGGCTCTAGGGGGCTGACTGGACTGTGAAATCCACTCTGTTCTCGCACTGCCTGTCTGAGATCTGCTGCTCTGTCTCTGCTCCTGATCAAATCAAATGGACAAGCAGAACGGACAGTTCTTTGTCTGGGTTCACCACCCAAGCTCCCAGTGAAAGTCCCTTCCCACCTGGTTGCTGGTGGAGTTCTGGCTGCTGGTGGAGTTCAGATCGCCGTGCTGGAGTATCAGTCTCTGCAACACCACACCGTTGCGTCCGCTGTTTTCCTATGTCTGTCAGTCTCCAGGTACCCCTCTGCTGTTGTTCTGTCCTTTTCTATTTCCTGGAATGTGTCCTCTCTGCTTCATCCTGGTTAAATGTTTTTCCATCTGTATAAACGTGTCCTTACCCTATTCCGCCATCTTGATTCTCCCCCAGGCTGTCTTAAGCACAGCATATAAATATCCAACTTTAACTCAAATAGGTTTTATGTTTGTTACAGATAGATTCATAATTTTCAGACATTTAAGCCACCTTTTTTAAAAAAAAAAGATTTATTTATTTTTATTGCAAAATTGGAGATACGGAGAGGAGGAGAGACAGAGAAGAAGATCTTCCATGCGATGATTCACTCCTCAAGTGGCCAGAACAGCCGGTGCTGTGCCGATCCGAAGCCAGGAGCCTCTTCTGGGTCTCCCACGCGAGTGCAGGGTCCCAAGGCTTTGGTCCGTTTTTGACTGCTTTCCCAGGCCCAAGCAGGGAGCTGGATGGGAAGTGGGTTGCCGGGATTGGATGGGATCCTGGCATGTTTAAGACGAGGACTTTAGCTGCTAGGCCACGGTGCCGGGTCCCCACCTTTTTTTTTTTTTTTTTAATCATTTTGTGTTGCTTGAGTGGAATGAAAACAGAACTGAAACAAAAGGATGTGGATTTTCCTATTTCTCTTTGTAATAACTTGTATTATTTTGATTTAGGGGCTCATTCACTCTGCCATAGAGGAGGGTGATTGGAAACTCTGGCTGGAGAGCCAGCTAAACTTGAATTTGAATTCTGGATTCTCTACTTGTTAGCTGTATAATCTTGAGTAACTGGATGATATCTGTTAGCTTCAGGCTCTTCATCTGGCCAAGTTAGAGGTTACCAAACATCTGTGGGACCAGGTCATTTTAAGATTGGATAAAATGTAGCTTGTACACGGTAAATGTTTACTGTATAGATGAGCTGCTTTAAGGATGTCAGTACTGTTTACAAAGTGTAAAGTGGAACTGCTGCCTCATAGAGTGGTGTGACTGTTGGTCAGTATCCCTGTTAGTATTACTGTTAGTATTACTCTCAGTATTATTGTTAGTAATACTGTTAGTATTACTCTCAGTATTATTGTTAGTATTACTGTCAGTATTACTATTAGTATTACTGTTAGCATTACTGTTACCATTACTGGTTATTGGTCTTTCCTCGAATGAAGAGCACCCTGGCTTTTCCTAAGCAGAAACTTTTGTAGCTGTTTTGTTTGGAGTACAGGATAGAGTAAAATCTGAACTTGTGGGCGGAGGCTGCCTTGCCTGTTAGGAGGCTGCTTGGCATGCCTGCATCTCATTTTGGAGTCCAGGGGCTCCAGTGCCTGCTGTTTCATGCTGCTGTGTACACCGAGCAGGTGCACTTCGTGTCAGCCACCAGAAGACCTGGACAGAGTTCCTGTCTCTTGGCTTCAGTCTGGCCCCAGACCAAGCCCTTGTAGGTGTTGAGAGGAGTGAACCAGCAATGGGAGAGCTCTCTGTCTCTGTTACCAATTTAAAAATACATGCAGGTTTTGTAATGTAGTACTGTAGAGTGCCTAGAATGGAGTGTGCAGATGTTAGCTACTGTCCTTAATAGAAAGAGAACTCTGGCCTCTTCTAGATGAGAAGCATTTTGAATTTTAGCCTCCAATATTTTTTCTAAAGTTCAATATGTGTTATAATCCATGGTCCTCAAAGCATGGCTTGTGGACCCAGTCATTTCTTGTCTTTTAAATACTCTGTGGTGAAGTACAGAGACCATGGAAGTCTACTCCTGTGGTCACGGGAGTGGCCCTTGTGCTGTGCAGAAGCCCTGGTGCAGGTGTTGGCACTGTTGAGTTGGAAGCTGGAGGAGCCCTCTTTGTTCCCGGACTACTGTTTCTCTTGGGAAGAAAGCTGACAAACATAGTCAGCTGGACTTGTGTTCCTGATAACTGAATGGAGCTGTTGCTTCAAGCAGGAGCTGGTAGTGTTTGCCCGTGATCAAATGTAAGCTTAAGGTGAGAATGCAGGCATGCCTCCTGTGGGCTGCTTTACTCCTTAAGTGCCTGGGGATCAGGAATTCATGGGTGGCAGGGAGCCAGCTCTGAGCCATCTCCTGCTTCCTCCTGTAGTTTTTTGTTTTGTTTTGTTTTGTTTTAAGATCTATTTATTTTTTATTGGAAAGTCAGATATACAGAGAGAAGGAGGGATGGAGAAGTACATCTTCTGTCCGCTGGTTCACTCCTCAAGCGGCCGCAATGGCCAGAACTGACCCGATCCACAGCCCGGAGCCAGGAACCCCTTTCAGGTTTCCCACATGGGTGCTAGGTTCCAAGGCTTTGGGTTGTCTTCCACCACCCTCCAAACCACAAGCAGGGAGCTGAGTGGGAAGTGGAGCAGCCAGAATATGAGCCAGTGTGCATTTGGCATCCTGGTGCGTGCAAGGCAAGGACTTTAGCCACTGGGTTGCCGTGCCAGGACTCAAACTCAGGCACTGCAATATGGAGGCAAGCAGCTCAGCCAGGGTCTTGACCACTGTGCCCGGCGCAGGCTCTGAGTAAAACACGATTTCTAGTAAGCTTGTCTACGTCACTCTGAGCTTCCCAGCTTTTCTACACCTAAAGGGTTTAAAAAAAAGATACCGGACAATAAGATGATGGACTCTATGTTTGGTATATGCTTGCAATGGGGGAATCTCAACTGAACTTGAACTGTGGTTATGCAACAAGGTGGAGGAATCCACCATGGTGGGAGGGTTTGGGGAGGGGTGGGGAGAATCCAAGTACCTATGAAACTGTGTTACATAATACAATGTAATTAATGAATTAAAAATAATAATAATAATAATAAAAGATACCACATATTGAACTGTGTCTGTACTTTAAAAGATCTGCAGAAGCGAGGGAACCAGGGTGTCCCATAGAAGCAGTGCATGGCATTATGGATTTCCTGTGTGAGTAGATGAAGCAGAAGATCCATTCAAAGGCAGGACAGACCGATAGGTTCTGACCCCTGACAGACCCAAAGGATCAATGCAGAGTGATCTTGTTTAGAGTGATATTGTGTGCACACCTTTAAGAAACTCACTCGTGTTTTGCCATCACACTTCTCTGGTCCAGTAGTACACTTCAAAGGTGTTAACCAAAGCATTATGTTGCAATGGGTTGCAGGTAGACATACATAGGGGCCATCTTCTTTTTTCAAATTCTTTATCTTTTAACTAGTTTTTGACGGATTCAGTGTGGTTTGAAGATACAATTCTAAGTACGTAATGATATTCCCTTTCCTCCTTCTTTAGTTCCTTGAGCAGGCATTTATGAGATTAACAAAAATGTGAAATAGTGCCTTTACATTTCCTAGATAATTAGCAATTACTTAGAATTGTATTTAAACAAGTTACTATGTAATGAGTTTACTGCTTTTTTGAAATTCAGTAAATACGTATTTCAGAATTCTCAAAAACACAAATTCTTTGGCAGATTCAGTAATGGTGCTATCAGGGAGATGCTGTATTAGATGCCGGGGCGTAGAAAGGACGCGCTGTGTCTCCTCTGGCAGGGCAGTGGCCACAGTCAGCGGCCAGGGCATCTCGGGAATGAGACAGGGACCGTACACACTCCGTTTAGAAAGTGCTTTGGGTGACCGCTAAGGGCAGGTAGGGTGTGTGTGTGTGTGTGTGTGTGTGAGAGAGAGAGAGAGAGAGAGAGAGAGAGAGGCAGACAGCTGACTGTTTCGCCACAAGCCTGCCTCTTGTCTTTCACCTAGATGTTCCAACAGTTTCTGTGTTAAATGTAGCCATCATTCTTTAATGGGATATGCCACTTTCCACTTTTTTATATTTTAGACATAATCAATAATTAAAACATAATTTATTCTGTATTCCTTAGTTCTTGACTCTGGTAGCCTAATTCCAGTGTCTGCATCTCAGATTCTGCTTTTGCTGACAAATACTATATTCCATGCTGTGAGGCACGACGTTGATTTATTTATTTTTAAAGATTTATTTTATTTTTATTGCTAAGTCAGATACTTAAAAAAGGAGGATAGACAGAGAGGAAGATCTTCCATCTGATGATTCACTCTCCAAGTGACCGCAACAGCCAGTGCTGCGCTGATCTGAACCCAGGAGCACGGAGCTTCTCCCAGGTCTCCCACACGGGTGCAGGATTCCAAGGCTTTGGGCCGTGCTTGACTGCTTTCCCAGGCCACAAGCAGGGAGCTGGATGGGAAGCAGGGCTGCCGGGATATGAACTGGCACCCATATGTGATCTCGGCACGTGTAAGGTGAGGACTTTAGCTATTTGGCTACCACACTGGGCCCGAGGAACTGATACTTAAAAACAACATATAGTTTAGAACTAATTTTGCCATGAAGAGTAGTTAGTCTTAAATGATTTTTTTAAATAAAGATTTATTTATTTTTATTGGGAAGTCAGATATACGGAGAAGAAGAGAGAGAGAGGGAAAGATCTTCTGTCTGTTCATTCACTCCCCAAGTGGCCACAATGACCAGAACTGCGCCTATCAAAAGCCAGGAGCCAGGAGCTTCTGCCAAGTCTCCCATGTGGATACAGGGTCCCAAGGCTTTTGGCCATCCTCAACTGCTTTCCCAGGCCACAAGCAGGGAGCTGGATGGTTAGTGGAGCTGCAGTATGGGATCCATATGGGATCCTGGCACATGCAAGGGAAGGACTTTAGCCACACTGGCCCTAGTCTTGAATAATTTTTAAGAAGGTTCTTTGTTTTGGTTTTGTTTTATATATTGTAACTTGGTTACATTACTAATTCTTTAGTTATAACTTAAAAGACAGAACCATTTACCAATTTAGGATGTTTCTTTTCTTCCTTGATTGGAGATGTGAAGAGACAGAAAGAGTGTGCACCCAAGAGTGAAATGTCACTGTCGGGTCCTTTGCTGAATGCCTGCTTGACCAGCATGGAGCTGGGCTGACTTTGAGAGCCAGGAACTCGATCTAGGCTTCCCCACTTAGCACAGCCTTCTTGGTGCTGTTTTCCAACAAGAAGCAGCTAAGCATTGGGCCAGCTCCATGATCTGATAGTGTAATTCTCCAGCAACGGTGCTTCCGTCCCCTCTGGCTGCCAGCTCATGTCCCCACTGCTCTGTTTCCCACCCAGCTCTTTGCTAACGTATTGGGAAAGCAACAGAGATTGACCAGACCCATGGGGGAGACCTGGAAGAAGCTCCTCCCTGCTGGTTCCTGGCTTCGGATTGGCTCCGCTCTGGCCATTTTGGGAGTGAACCAGCGGATGGAAGATTCTCTCTTTCTTTCTTTTCTCTCTCTCTCTCTCTCTCTCTGGAAAATCTTCCTTTCAAATAAAAATAATTTTTAAAAAGGAAGCAGCAGAAGCTAAGCTGAATAGAGGAACAGAGCAGGCATTGCCCCGAGTCCGGCCGTCTTCCTTGCCTGCCCCTCCTAACCGCCCTGTTTCCGGCTGGTAGTCCCTTCTTGTTGCCCTGCCTCTGGCCTCAGGTCGCTTTGGAACCTGGCTGCTTTAGAGAATGTCTCCTCTCAAACCTTCCCGACTTTTGTAATCCTCACTATTTCTTCATGTTTCTGCTGTAGTGACTGTGCCTGGGCTGATATTCTGAGGATGGGTGCTGTCTTTCAGCTGCACTTGTAACGTTCCGATAGACTGGGCCACAAGTCTTAGTTCACTCTGTCACTCTTCTCTCTTCCTTGCTATGTCAGCTGCCCCCTTTTGCTAAAAAGAAAGCTGTTCATGCAAAAGGTTGTTAAATTAAAAGAAGTACTGAAACCAAGGTCCCTGAAGTAACTTTTTCAAAATCGTGGGTGTCTCTGGGTCCTGCCAGGCCCTTTGTTTCCTTGTGTCCTGCAGCTTAGGGCAGGTTAGGTCACAGTCACCATGCAGCTGTCAGGCTTATAGGCCTTCTCCTTGGTCTTACCCCAAGTTCTTTGTGGTTTTGAAACACAGTGAAGGTGTCGTTGCACAGAGAAAAAAAGGTTTTTCCTGAGCTGGCCTGCAGGCTGCAGGGTTCCACGTTGTGAGCCCAAGAGCACTCTGGACCTGTGCAGTGCCTGGGGACAGAGGGATGGTAATAGATATTCATGAGGGCCTGGCGCGAAAGCCTAGTGAAGAAAATCCTCACCTTGTGTGTACCATGGTCCCATATGGGTACCTATTTGTGTGCTGGCAGCTCCGCTTCCCATCCAGCTCCCTGTTTGTGGCTTGGGAAAGCAATTGAGGACGGCCTAAAACCTTTGGATCCTGCACCCGCGTGGGAGACCTGGCAGAGACTGGATTGCCTCAGCTCTGGCATATACGAACACTTGGAACCAGTGGTTGGAAGATCTTTCTCTCAGTGTCTCCTTCTCTCTGTTATTCTGGTCTACCTTTGCAATAAAAACAAATTTTTAAAAATGTATAGACTTCATGAATGAAAAGGAGAGAATGCCACACTCCTTAGATGGTACAGAGGACACAGAGAACTTTAGGAAAAGTGGAAAAGCTACTTCTTGGAAGTGAATGACTTTCCTTTAAAATACACGGCTGCTTATGTGGGAACCACGTTGTGCTAACCTCCTGTGCTCTTTCTGTGGCAGGAGGCTGAACAGTACCCAGGGAGAGATTCGTGTTGGTCCTAGCCATCAGGTAAAGTGAATTTTAGTGGCTTTTTATACAGTGTTTATATCTTACTTTTCTGTTTGCTATTATTCTACTAAGCAGTATCTTTGAACTGTTGATGCTGTAGGGAATCTTACCAAGGCTTTTTTTTTTTTCTTAAGATCCTCACATACATACTTTCACAAAATGTGATGAGTGCACACAGTACAAGATTTATGTTCTCAGACATTTTTGTATACAGTCCTTTATTGTGTGTATCCATCATTGCTGTCCCTTTCAGAGCTGCGGTTACCCTGTCCCAGCCCCCCCTCCCTCCTCCGCCCGGCAGTCAGCATTGCTTGTCTTTTCTGCCTTGTGTACTTGACTCCCTTACCTCACAGGAAGTGAAGTCACACAGTTAGTCCTTGTGTGGTCACTTCCTCGCACTTGGTATCTGTCCCCAGGGTTTTCCCATGCGTAGCACACTGCGGAGTCCCTTCCTTTTGGGGCCAAGTGATGCTCTGTTGTGTGTGCAGTTCCCTGTAAGGATGCTTCCCAGTCCCAGGTGCGCCGTGTGCACCCGTGGCAGCTCAGGTTCTGTTGAGCTCGCTGAGACGCCTGTTTTTTATCTCAGGGTAGGATGCTGTGACCGGCAGGTCACCTTGCAGGCCACCCTGGCAGTCAGGACTGGACTCGGCTGTGCTCCTTTGGAGTTTTCTTCTGTGTGGCTGTCCCCTAGGGCTTGGTCTCAGCCTCAAGCTGCATTGCACCATTTCCAGTACAAGCTGCTTTCTTCCTGTTTTATCTCTGAACACTCTGTTCTGTGATTATATATTACTGGAAGCAATTATCCTTTCTAAATGCACATAAAATCATGGTGTAACGTACAAGGAGTGACAACCAGTGAATGTGGAACATTATCATCCTTCCTGTCCCCTTTGCAGCAAGTACATCTTCTCCAAAACCTTCCCAGAAGAACCTGTTTCTTGCTGCCGTGATTTGAGCCATGTGTCCATTTCTAAATCATGAGAAGATGTGGTGGGCATGAGGGCCGTGTGTGCCAGTTGAGTGGCTGTGGATCTGGGGAGTTGGTCGCCATGGTCATTGCGTCATGGCCCAGCAGCCTGATGAGGCCGTGGAGGCTTTCACAGTGGTTTGCCTGGTTGCTTGTTTTTCTTTCTAGATTGTAAGCATTTTTTGCATATCATTCATGTTTTTAGAGAACTTGCTTGGCACAGGAAGTTTCTGCTGGCGACTCTGGCATCCTATAGGGGTGTTAGTTTGTGTGCTAGCCGCTCTACTTCTGATCCAGCTCCCTCTGAAGGCCTGGAGAGGCATCTGAGGTGTTTGCACTCCTGTGCCTATGTTGGAGACCTGCATGAAACTCCTGGCTCGTGACTGTTGGCAACCAGTTGGGAACCAGCAGATGGAAGGTCTGCCTGCCTGCCTACCTGTCTTCTCCCTGTCTCTCAGTAACTCTGCCTTAAAAAACAAACAAACAACAACAACAACAAAAAACCACGCAGAGAATGTTACCAGGAACACAGCAGTCATCGAAGGCATCTCACTTCCAGTATGTGTTAGCGCAGAAGCAGGATGGAAACTGCTCATGCAGGTGGAAAGCAGCTCTGGAGGAGTCCTCTGTTCCCCACGGCACCCTCTTAGGGTTGACTTGGGGCCAGTGAAAGTGTAGCTGTTCTTGGAGTGGCTCAGTGAAGTGGGCCTGACTGCTGCTCCAGACTGCGTTTGAGACTAAAATCTAGTACTTTCTTGGTATCTGCAGTTGCTCTGGCCATTCTTCTGCACTGTGCTTTCCCACCCACTTTTCTCCCTCTTTGTGTTTCTAATGTCTAGAGTTTTGTTGTTGTTGTTGTTGTTGTTTAAAGGGCAGTTTATTCACTCCCAAAATGACTGCAACAGTTCTGGTTGGGTTTTACCAAAACCAGGAGCCAGGAGCTTCTTCCGGGTTTCCTATGTAGGTGCAGGAACCCACATACTTAAGCAAACTGCTGCTTTTCCAGGTGTATGAGCAGAGAGTTGGATCACAAGTGGAACAGCCAGCAGTGGGATGCCGGCAACACAGACGGCAGCTCAACCTGACGAGCCACCATGTTCTGGCTGTAGTCCAGCATTGCCATTGTGTGTGTGAAGCAGAGCTCATTGTGCACGCACCACAAATGCACGCAAGAGTAGTGCTTGGTTTGGAGAAAGCCTGAGATACGTTTAGTGGCATCAGAGGCAGCCTGTCAGACTTCCTGAGGTCATGTTTTAAAACTTGAAAAACCAAAATTTAATAACATGAGGTTCCACATTAAAGTGATTTACGGAGTTTTAGAAATTGGGAGGGTGTGTAGACACCAGTTCCCACCCGGCATGGCAGCATGCCCCAGGCCAGGCAGCCCTGCCTCCGTTTCCCCACAGCATTCTTTGCTCCTCAGTGCACTGCCCCTGTGTGTCACCCCACGGGAAGAGCCCCTGCCGAGTGTGGCTATGCTAAGCACCTGGAGCAGGGCCATCCAGCTTGGGCTATGGTGTCTTACTGTATGTGGCTACTGGACTGTGCAAAATTACGTCTGTGCTGCCTATTTCATTCCTGTGTGCAGTGTTGCCTAATCCTCCGCCCTCTTGCATGAGTGCTGTGCACACCAAAGCTTCCTAACTCAGCTGTGTGCTGAAAATCTGTGCAAGTCTGCCCATCTTTTGACTATATCAGAGCATGTGTGTCTTGCAGATGCTGACTTGGCACAGCTCTCTGCCATGGGAGCCACAGTGTGTTCTCCTGCTCTGCGCCAGCAGAGGAAGGAGGTGGAGATGCCAGAGCTACTTGGAGTTCTTTTCATGCAGTGAGGTGTCCATCTCTTAGGCATGCTGTTTATTCTGCTTAGATGATTTATACAAAGAATATTTCTGCTCTCACAGAAAGTTCCAGTAAACTATTTCCACCTCCCCAAAAGAACTTTTATCCTGATTTCTATCCCTATAAATCAATTCAAATGTGCTTTTCCTGCTGACTTTAATACTCCATGAGTTTGATGCTGACCAGGACTTACATATTCCTGTTGATTTGCTTGCGAGTAACACTAACCTAATGGGATGGCTTCCTTAATTTTTTAGCAAATATTTGTGGGTGAAGTTTCATTTATATGTGTATGTTTTTCGTGTAAACTGTTTGCATTCCTAAGAAATTTATTTTACTCACATGTTCCTTTCTGTTTCACTCTGGGTCACATGGGCACTAGTTTACTTTGACTCTTTTGCTTCTTAGCCGGACATTAAACGGCCCATTGTGAAATCTTTGGTGAAAAGGTTCAGTCATACGACCCAGGTGTGTTTAAACAACCCACTGTTCTGCTGGGAATTTTTGTTACCAAAACAAGGCAGCTTGGTGACTACTGCGTCTGTCCCCAAGAACCCTGTCTGCTAAGTCAGCTCTGTGTGACACCAGCCTTGATGGCCTTCTCCTCGCTGTCTTTCAGGCCAAACTTCCAGATTTGCAGCCATTTCCTTCTCCGGATGGCGATACTGTGACCCAGCATGAAGAACTCGTCTGGATGCCTGGAGTGAACGACTGTGACCTTCTCATGTACCTGCGGGCGGCCAGGTGAGGCCTCTTCTGTGTTTGCACGGACTCCTGGGGCATCTTGTGTTTTTACTGGGTATTGCATGACGTTGAGTTTGCTCTGTAGGAGGCCCCCTACTCTTCTTATCCTGTCACGACGTCTCTGTCCACCTGGCAGTATACGTATGGGCGTTATCCACACCTTGGTGGAGTTCAGTCATTCTACCCGTCTCCTACTTTGTGGCTGTCATTAGTACCTGGTCTGAGTTTGGCATTTCGCATGTTACATGTGCCATGAATATCTTGTAGAACTTGGAAATGTAGAAGTGCTTAAATTGCAAAAGGCAAGGTTATACTTGTTCCTAGCATTCCGTGGGACAAACAAGAGAGCTTTCTTTGTCTGCTGTGATTTCTGGGACATACGTAGCCCCAGCTGTGTGCCACGGAAACCTGTGAAGCACGGTCAGGGCATCTGCGCTGTAGCCCTGGCTGGTGTCTGCCTGGAGGAGCAGGGCGGGGGAGGATCCAGGAGAGACAGGGCGTCTGGGCTGGTCTTCAGTCCCTGCACGCAGACAGCTGACGTTCAGCGGGAGAAGAATCAGATCTCACATGCCCACATTTCCTGTGTTTTCTGAATGTTTCTTTGCAAGTGTTGAAATCCAGGGGCGTGTCATGGCCAGTAGATTCAGATTACCCATGCACTCAAACCTAGAGGCATGGTCGCCAGGAAGCACAAGAAGAAATCACACAGCTGCACACAGCTGAATGGAGCAGGACTTGTCCTGAGGCGGGAGGGGCTCCCTGTAGCAGAGCTTTGGGGAGAGCCGAGGCAGGACTGAAGGCTCTGGCAGTTCATGCACTTTGTGGGCTGAAGATGCGCCCTGCAAGTTAAGGGTTACGTTCTGCACTGACCAGGGAGCCCACTTCTCTCCCCTCAGGAGCATGGCTGCCTTTGCTGGGATGTGTGATGGAGGCTCCACGGAAGATGGCTGTGTCGCTGCGTCTCGGGATGACACCACACTAAATGCACTCAACACAGTAAGTTTCTGGAAGTCACTGTGTGCAAGAATATGGCACGTTTTCCTTTTGGGCTGGCTGTGGGGACTCTGATGTGCATGCAGCATGCGGTAGCGGGGGTCTTAGTGACTCCGGTGTGGCTGCGCTGGGATGGGTAGATGAGTTGTGATCCTGAGTTAACCTTGGGCTCAGGGACCTCAGGCCAGTGATGTGACGCTTGCAGGTTCATTTCCTGATCTCTGTGTGCTACAGGTTTGTGGCGAACCTCAAATGAGATCCTGGTAACAGTGCTTGGCGCTTTACGAGATGTCATAGAGCTGAGTACTGAGTGTTCCATGAGGAGTTCATTAACTTCTCAACATGCCTCTGAGGTTCCTTACACTGGTTCATCGTTTTAATCACAAGGAGGTACATTTGGAGAGAGTTACAATCCAGGGTCAGTCAGAAGAGGTCTGGGTCCAGAGCGGTGCTTTGGTCTGCAGTGGCCCCAGGCCTTGCGCTCGGAAGTACATGGAGCCATAAATATTTCACATGATCGTAGAAGAAATTTAAGTTGAATATTTAAGTTGTAACAGTCTGTCCAAAATAAAAATTAAGCAAGACTAATGTTAGTGAGTTAGTTTCTTGGCTCATTTCCTTCACTTCTCCCAGTACACGTGTTCAGAATAGCAGCTGCTGCAAACAGTAAGGTCACTTAAAGTGGCTGCTGGTTGCTGATGGAGATTTCGCTTTGTCCTCAGGATATGTCCCAAAGGGCTGTAATGGAAATTTAAACTTACATAAAATAATGCTTATCCGTGTGTTTCCTAAAATGAGATCAGTTCTTAAGGAGTTTTTAATAGTCTAACCTAGAATCTGGTTGGTTATGTGTCCTTAGGACATAGCACATAAATAAAGCAGTTCTTCCATTGAGTAACTGTAATGAAGCGCCTGTGTGATGTTCGCCTTTTCCTCGGAGTCACTGTAGTTGGAAGGAACTTGTGAGGATCATCTGTTCTAGTCTCTAAATAGACATGAACCTGAGGCTTGAGCTGGCCAGCTGACCTGCGGCATACCCGCCATCCAGAAGGCTGCCTGCACAGGGCAGTCCTCCCCTACTGAGGACCCTTCTCCACGCAGTTTCCACTGTGGAGCCTGCTCTTTGGGAGCACATGCAGATGGCTGCGTGATGGGGCTGATTTTTATTGCTGCTCTGATTGGGTTTCTTGGGTGTTACATAACCTTGTAGTTGTCTCTTGTATGTTGGGTTGAGGAAGTGGGCTGGGTTCTAAATAACTGAACGTTCTTTCACGTTTCAGTACTTTCTTTCCAATTTATTCTTTTTTTTCCTTTTTAAGTAAGGGCTGTTTAGTGTAATGATGAAATCAGAATGAGCTTTCAAGGTTATTTTACAAATGAAGAAACAGACTCAGAAGTTGATGTTGTGAGCTGTTCAGTTGCTAGATGAAGGGTGTGTACGTTCAGAGTGTCTGTGGGAGGAAGTGTTTCGGTGGGGTTTTCCTTTTGCATAGAAGCAGTATGGGGAAAGATCCCTCTTTCACGATTGTGCTCATCAGGTGAATTTTGAATAATGAAGATTTTGCCGTAGTTAATTAAATATGCTTATCTTTGGCACTTTTATTTCTTTCCTTCTTCCAAATCCTCCAGGAATTCTGCAGACTGTATTTCTGTGCAGAGACAGTTGAGGCTGCGCTGCTCATGGTCCTTGAGGACCGTAACCCCCCTCCCCAGGGCGTCCCAGTGCGCAGCTGGCCCACACTGTGCGGGCCAGGGTGCCACAGGTTCCCCGAGTTACACAGTACTGCAGAATGATGCACCCTCTGCTTAGTTTGTGAGCAGTAGAGAAGTTTGGTGCTGTGTGAAAGATCTACTTTTGTTGTTGTACTGTCTCACACAAAGAGCTGTAGACATTTTGTTTAATGAAAAATAAGTGAAATGAACAGATCTGCGAAATTAGTGTTCCAATGCTTTTATAAAAGCAGGGAGGGGAGGAAGAGTGAGAGAGAGATGCATTCTGTTAGTTTACCCTTCAGATGCACACAGTGACTGCGGTTGGACCAGACAGCAGGAGCCTGGGCCTGGCAGTGCAGTCCCTGTGTGTTAAGTGGGCAGCAGGTGCTCAGTGGTGCCTCGCTGGGAGTCAGAGCCAGAGCCAGCGCTGTGACACGTGCCGCGGGGATGCCAAGCTAAGCAGAGCACCTAACCTTAGAGTGATAGGAGATTTGGGATATATAAAGAAGTAAATTTACAAAGGTGCCTACATTATATTTTTTAAACTCTATTGATTTCGGGGCTTGGCGGCGTGGCCTAGTGGCTAAGGTCCTCACCTTGATCCCATATGGCCGCTGGTTCTAATCCCGGCGGCTCCACTTCCTCTCTATCTCTCCTCCTCTCAGTATATCTGACTTTGTAATAAAAATAAAAATAAATTTAAAAAATTTAAAAAAATAAACTCTGTTGATTTCTTGACATAAATAGCAGATTTAATACAGTGTTAGGTATTTGTTGATTTAGTGGTCTGTACATTTAAAATAGACAAAACTTGATAGATAGCTATGCTAGAGTGTTTTAATGTCCTGGTAGGACTGTTTAAATATAAGTGCATTTAACTAAACAATTGTATTTTTTTAAAGCTTCAATTGCTATTAGAAAAATTCCACTTGTCAATTTTTGTGACAATGATATAGACCTGTTATCTATCTATCTGTTTTATATATTTGAACGGCAGATACTCAGGGAGTGGATAAAGAAATACAGAGAGATATTCCATCTTCTGGCTCACTTCCCAAATGGCCACAGCAACAGAACTGGGCCAGTTTGAAACCAGGAACTTTCTGGATCTCCCCCAGGGTAGGGCCAAAGCACTTGGACCATCCTCTGCTACATTCTCGGTCTATTTAACAGGAGCTGGATTGGAAGTGTGAATTCACCCCCATATAGGGTGCTGGAGCTGCAGGTACAGCCAAACCTGCTAGGTCACCGCACTGACCCCTAGACCTGGTTTTTAAATCAAAGCTTTTTGTATCTTGACTTCTTCTTATTATTATTCACAAATAAAACTTTTAGTGTTTTGAAGGTATATTTATTTTTATTAAAGAATTGCAGAGAATGAGGGAGCTAGAGCTTGATCTTCCACCTGCAGGTTTGCTCCCCAGTGGCTGCGCTGTCCAGGAGTGGGCCAGGCTGAGGTCGGCACAGCTGTGCCATGAATCTGGACTCTTGGGATGCCAGCATTGTAGATGATAGTTTACACCACTAGCCCCACAAAGCTAGTCCCTCAATTTTTAGTATTTAAGTTTCAAAACAATTTACTGTAATATAATTTCTAATAAACTGCTCTGACTTAATAATGATGTTTTTCAGGTATATGAACATGAAATTACTGTGGTAATGAAAATACAAAACAGGGCCCGGCACGGTGGCCTAGTGACTAAAAGTCCTCACCTTGAATGTGCCGGATCCCATATGGGCGCTGGTTCTTATCCTGGTGGCCTGCTTCCTATCCAGCTCCCTGCCTGTTCCCTGTGGCGGTTCAGGACAGCCCAAGGCCTTGGGACCCTGCACCCGTGTGGGAGACCTGGAAGAGGCTCTGGGCTCCTGTTTTCAGCTGCATATAACCACTGATGGGGTTTTTATCATTATATGAGAAGATTTTAGAGAATTCATAGAGAAATTGAATTAGAAAATATGTTTATTTTGGCACAGAAATTTTTAAATCCCTGTTCAATTTTTTCATAATACATGCTTGCCACTACGCCACCACTCCCCTTCAAAAATTTACTTATCTAATTGGAGGGCAGAGTTGGAAAGAAATCTTTCATCTAGGACCCGATGGCATGGTCTAGTGGCTAAAGTCCTTGCCTTGAACGCCCCGGGATCCCATATGGGCGCCGGTTCTAATCCCGGCAGCTCCACTTCCCATCCTGCTCCCTGTTTGTGGCCTGGGAAAGCAGTCGAGGACGGCCCAATGCCTTGGGACCCTGCACCTGTGTGGGAGACCCGGAAGAGGTTCCAGGTTCCTGGCTTCGGATTGGCACAGCACTGGCCGTTGCGCTCACTTGGGGAGTGAATCATCAGATGGAAGATCTTCCTCTGTCTCCTCTTTGTAGTAAAAATAAATAAATCTTTAAAAAAAAAAAATCTTTCATCTCTTGGCTGGGGCTGGAACAAGCCCAAGGAGGGAGCCAGCAGTTTCATCCTAGTTCTCACGTACGTGTGCAAGGGGGCCTAAGCACTTAAGCTGTCTTCCCTTGCATGCCAAGTGCATTAACTGAGAGCCGGATCAGAAGTGGTTCAGCCAGGACAAGAACCAGTGCCCATATAGGATGCCAGCATTGGCTTAACCCACTTTGACCCAACACCTGCCCCTCAATAAAGTGTTTTGAAGGCCTGTGGTATATGAATGGAATCCCACCTAATTTGGGTCTGTCTTCCGTCCCCGTGATGGTCTTGAGGTTTTGGTGTATGCCAGCCATTCCTGCCTTGGCGTTGCTGAGTAGTGTTGCCCATTGTGTGGATATGCACCATCACCTGACAGTGGGCATTGGGTTGTTTCCTGGCACTGTGGTGCGAATGTTTGGGTGGATATCATTATTTCAGGCAAATACCTGGGGGTGCAATCATGATTGTGTGTGTGCCACTTGGGGAGTGAATCAACAGGTGGAAGATCTTTCTCTGTCTCTGCTTCTCTCTGTAAATCTGACTTTCCAATAAAAAAAATAAATACATCTTTAAAAAAAGAAAGAAAAGAATTAACACATGATCGGGATCCTTTGGACATTCGTTTCATACCCGTAATCTTTAACTTAAATTCTTCCGCTTTCACTCTTTCTCCGTTTTGTGGAGTCTACATTAAATGGTTAATTTTCCCTGACTTAGCTTAAGAGAAGGTAGTGGCTTTTTTTGTTTGTTTGTTTTGTTTACAGGGTTTTTGATTTGTTGCTTAAAAGAGTAAATGGAAAAGTTGATATGCCATATGATTTCTTATTATGGAAATCCAATAAATTTCAGAACAGCACCTCTTATAAATCAGTCTTGACAAGTACCATTGAGAGTGTTTTATTGTAGAACACGTGCCTGCTGTATTAGTAATTAGAACACTGGAGAAGATGCCCAAAGGAAATCATCGGTTGTGGTTTTCTGATAAGATCTCTTCACCTGTATCAGAGTCATATGTCAATTTTGTCTTTTTCTTGTTTCTCTCTGATCTGTTAGATGCATGACCCCAAGTTTTGTTTAAGAAGTTACCAGCATGGCTCCCTTTGAGCTTATGACCCCAGAAAGTCCCCTTTATCCTAAAGATGCAGGACCGTGTCATTTGAGTGAATATGACCTTTTAAAATGTAACGGTTTAGTTTTTTCCCTTTACAAATATTCTATTCGAGTTGGACCCCACTCCCTTCATTCCAGGAATGCCAGCTCAGGCTGGGGTGGGTAGTAGATTATGGGCACCAGGAGTGGGCCCTGTGTCCCCTCCTGCAGTGCTCTTTTGTCTCCCTAACTTGGCAGCATCTGCTTGCTGCAGGCTCCTTTGCGCAGTCCTCCTAATGCAGCCCTTCCCCATCCAGGACTTGGCTTCGCTCTGGAAGCTTCCATTGCAGTTTGCTTCTTTTTTTTTATGTAACAACTTTATTGAGATGTGACTCACTTACTATATAATCCACCCATTTAAAGTGTGCAGTTTCATAGCTTTTAATATTCTCATAAGTTTGAACAAATGTCACCATAATCAATTTTAGAACATTAGAGCTGCCCTGAAAAGAACCTCATCCCCATTAGTGACTACAGCACTCCCTGCTTCTCCCCTGCCCCTCAGCCCTTGGCAACCACTAATTTACTTTCTCTCTCTATGAAGTTACCTTTTCTGGACATTTCATATAAATGGAATTGTGCACTACATGGCGTTTTGTGACTGGTTTCTTTCACTGGAATAATGTTTTCAGATTTCATCCATGCTGTGCTATCAGCCATGTGTGTATATATGTACCAGTTTTCTTCTTGATTAGCTCTGTTCTGTGTGTCTTCTCAGATGTGGCCCCCTGGGGCCAGTATTGTGATAGAGCAGGGTAACTTGCTGCTTGTGAATGACACCTGAGATGACGGCAGAGCGTCGCCCATTGGGCCACTGGCACTGCTGTGGGGGTGATGTGCTGTGATGGCCATGTGGGAAGGGAAACAAAAGATGGAAGAGCTTTCTCTGTCTCTGTCTGTATGGCTGTGTCTTTCAAGCAGATAAGTAAGTAATCATTTCTAGTTGTTTATTTAAATTTATTTTTATTTGAAAGGCAGATTTACAGAGAGGAGAGAGACAGAAAGATCTTCCATCCTCTGACTCACTCTCCAGATGGCTGCAATAGCTTGAGCTGAGTCAGTCTGCAGCCAGGAGCTTCTTCCGCGTCTCCCACATAGAAGCAATGTCCCAAGAACTTGGGCCGTCCTCTTCTGCTTTCCTAGGCCAGAAGTAGGGAAGTGCTTTGAAAATGGATTAGCCAGAACACACCATTGCCCATATGGCAGTGGACAGTGGGGAGTGGGCAGTGCTGCTCAGGAGTGTGGGCAGCTTAGCTTCTACCTTCACCTGGCCAAAGTCAGAGAGGGTTGATTGCATTAAGAAGCTTCTTTTGGTGTGATAGCCTAGTGGCTAAAGTCCTCACCTTGCATGCGTCAGGATCCCATATGGGCAATGGTTCATATTCTGACGGCCCCGTTTCCCATCCAGCTCCCTGCTTGTGGCCTGGGGTGGCAGTCAAGGATTTCCCAAAGCCTTGGGACCCTGCACACATATGGGAGACCCAGAAGAAGCTCCTGGCTCCTGGCTTGGGATCAGCTCAGCTCTGCTCATTGCTGCTGCTTGGGGAGTGAATCATCCGATGGAAGATCTTCCTCTCTATCTCTCCTTCTCTCTGTATATCTGACTTCCCAATAAAAATAAGTCTTAAAAAAAATAAAGCATTGACTGTCATTTCATTATAATTTTCACATTTTTGTATCAATAGCCTTAACACACTAAATATTAATTAAATCAGGATCAAAGCGCTTTTGTGCTTTATATTTAAGAAGATGTTTTGGAAAAATTATTCGTTGCTTCTTTAGTAATACTTGTAAGAGTTCGTGCTGTTTATGAAAGTGCAAATAATTGATAATTACCTAATTACATCATTGTTAGAACATATCAAGACTATGAATTTTTTTTAAGAAAAAGGTTTATTTTTATTAGAAAGATAGATTTACAGAGAGAAGGAGAAGCAGAGAAAAAGATCCTCCATCTGCTGTTTCACTCCGCAAATGGCCACAATGGCCAGAGGTAAACCAATCTGAAGTCAGGAGCCAGGAACTTCTTCTGGGTCTCCCACTCAGGTGCAGGGTCCCTGAATCTTGGGTCACCTTCCACTGCTGTCCCAGGCCACCAGTAGGGAATTGGAGGGGAAGAAAAACATCCAGGACCAGCACCCATATGGGATCCCGGCACTTGAAAGCAAGGGATTAGCCTGTTTAGCCACGGTCCCAGACCCAAACCCATAATTTTTTTTTTAAGATTTATTCATTTTATTACAGCCAAATATACATAGAGGAGGAGAGACAGAGAGGAAGATCTTCCATCTGATGATTCACTCCCCAAGTGAGCCGCAACAGGCCGATGTGCGCCGATCTGAAGCCGGGAACCTGAAACCTCTTCCAGGTCTCCCACTCAGGTGCAGTGTCCCAATGCATTGGGCCGTCCTCGACTGCTTTCCCAGGCCACAAGCAGGGAGCTGGATGGGAAGTGGAGCTGCCGGGATTAGAACCGGCGCCCATATGGGATCCCGGGGCTTCCAAGGCGAGGACTTTAGCTGCTAGGCCACTGTGCTGGGCCCCAAACCCATAAATTTTAAAGGGGCTTATAAAGTGATATGAATTCTAAAATATACTGTAAAATATTGACATTGTAAATATTTCTCATAGTATACATCTTATATTGGTTAGAGGTTTATTTAAGAAGCTTAAAATTTCATATTAAACTTATTTTGGAGGGGAGGTGAAGGAAGAGAGGGCATGAGCAAGTGAGTGCCCATGCGCAGATTCCCTGCAGAAGTGCCTGCAGAGCCCAGGGCTGCAGCTCAGGCTGGGTCCGCCCCATGCTGGAGTTGGGAGCTGAAGCCTCGGCTTCCTCCAGGAAGTGCCTGCAGAGCCCAGGGCTATAGCTCAGGCTGGGTCCGCCCCATGCTGGAGTTGGGAGCTGGAGCCTCGGCTTCCTCCAGGAAGTGCCTGCAGAGCCCAGGGCTGCAGCTCAGGCTGGGTCTGCCCCATGCTGGAGTTGGAAGCTGGAGCCTCGGCTTCCTCCAGGAAGTGCCTGCAGAGCCCAGGGCTATAGCTCAGGCTGGGTCCGCCCCATGCTGGAGTTGGGAGCTGGAGCCTCGGCTTCCTCCAGGAAGTTGCAGTGTTGGATGCAGTCTTCGTGACTGCTAGGCCAAATAACTACCCCTGGGGACTTCTTTTACAGCGTTTCAAGAATCTTCTTAAAAGACATATTTATTTGAAACGCAGAGTTCCAAAGAGAAAGAGGACTTTCATTGGAAAGTCAGATTTACAGAGAGGAGGAGAGGCAAAGAGGATCATCCATCCGTTGATTGACTCCCCAAGTGGCTGCAATGGCTGGAGCTGAGCTGATCCGAAGCCAGGAGCCAGGAACTTCTTCTTGGTGTCCCATATGTATGCAGGGTCCCAAGGTTTTGAGCCACAAGTAGAGAGCTGGATGGGAAGTGGAGCTGCTTGGATACAAACCAGTGTCTGTATGGAATTCTGGTGCATGCCAGACAAGGACCACTAGGCTACTGCTCTGGGCCCAGATTTTCATCTTTTATTTTTATTGGAAAGGCAGATATATATAGAGAGAAGAGAGGGACGGAGAAGAAAGTCTTCTGTCCAGTGGTTCACTTCCCAAGTGTCTGAAACAGCTGGAGCTGAACCAATCTAAAACCGGGAGCCAGGAGCCTCTTCAGGGTTTCTCATGCCGATGCAGGGTTCGAAGATGGGCAAGGACATGCTTAAACGGAAGGAGAAACATTTAATCAGGATGAAGCAGAGAGGACACATTCCAGGAAATAGAAAAGGACAGAACAGCAGAGGGGTGCCTGGAGACTGACAGACACAGCAAAGCAGCAGACACAACGGTGTGGTGTTGCAGTGACTGATACCCCAGCAGCATGCAGCTAACAGTGATCTGAACTCCACCAGCAGCCAGAACTCCACCAGCAACCAGGTGGGAAGGGACTTTCACTGAGAGCACAGGAGGTGAACCCAGATAAAGACCTGTCCGTCCTGCTGGTCCGTTTGATTTGACCAGGAGCAGAGACAGAGCAGCAGATCCCAGATGGACAGTGCGAGAACAGAGTGGATTTCACAGCCCAGTCAGCCCCCCAGAGCCGAATTGGGCACCATTTTGTGTAAGGAGGCAAAGGCAAGGGAAAGGACTGACCATACGCTGAGCTGGGAGTGAGCTCATTTCTGACTCAGTGAACTGCATCAATGTGGCATTCTAGGTTCCAACCAAGACAGGTCTGGGTAGCCCTCGGATCTGATGGCCAGCAGATCAAGAATTCTGGTAGTGGTACATCAGGCAACATTTTGGACACTGTGGCAAACTCTTTAGGACTGCAGGGGGCAACAATGAACTGCGCATGTGCTGAGCTCACGAGAACTCACTGAGTTCTATGGGGAGCGGCCGACCCCACATGGATGAGGGGCTTCAAGATAGCGGCTGGCCGAGTGCCAGGAGGCGAAACTTGTCCCGCCAGTTGGGCAGAGAGGAAGTCATAAGGATAGGCTAATTCTCCCTGGCTGCGATTGCTGGCCTATCAGATAGCACTCCATGGACCTCGTGCAGAAGTGATTGGTGAAGAACCGTATAAACAGCTCGCTTTCGGCAATAAACGGCCTTTTTGGTTCGCACTCTCGTTTTGGTTTTGTCTCTCCTTTTTGGATCGTGACATTCTGGTGGCCCTGACGGGGGGAAGAATTGGGAAGAAGGGTGGTGGAAAACGGGAGGAAGGGTGGCGAAGAAGCACGTAGGAAAGCTTAGACAGATGGGGCAGGAGCAGCGGAGCAAAGGTTTTAATATGGAGCCGCTTTTGCCAGTTTTTCCCGGACCTCCAAAAGTATTCCTCGTCATTTAGTGTCACTGCAGGGCGGCGACAGAGTTCAGTGGATTGCACTGGTCCCGCAGGAAAATACCAACTATGGCATCGTACGGGTCAAAATAGGTCCGTGTGGCACCCAGACCTAACGTCCAACAGGTTCCAGCAAGATCAGCACCACCAACAACCTAGCTATATAGGACACCTGGTGCCCCTCTAATCCTGGGACCTGCTCCAACCGGAAGTGGGAGAAAGGTTCCAAAGACAACGGGGCAGCCTCAGCACAGTATCATAGGAGGTGTAGACGGGTGAGCCAAGAGCTGGGGCTGTGGAGACCACGGTGGAAATCTAACAAAAGAACCCAGACCTGGAACTCACTGGAGGTTGTGGCACAAGTGGCTGCAAGCAAAGAGTTGTGTACCAACTGCAATAAGTAAAATCGCATTGTAGACCTGTGGGTGACACAGCTTAGAAACCTGCTCCAAGGAGAAAACTGCTAACCTTCAGTGAAATGATCAAGAGTAAAAGAAGAGACAAAGGCACAATGAATATTACTGAAAACTCTCCTGCAGAAGAGCAGAACCCACTGCCAACCTCCGAGTTAACTGAGGAAGACATCGAGAAAATGGGGACACAGAATTCAGAAAACTCATTTTAAAAATTCTGATCAAAAATGAGAAATACAAGAGTTCAAAGAATTTAAGGAAGCAATAAAGCAAATCAAGGCTGATATATCAGAAATTAAGAACACAGTAGAGCAAATTAAAAGTACAATGGAGAGTCTCCAAAGTAGAATGAAGAAAGCAGAAGAAAGAATCTCAGAATTGGAAGGTATTTCCTGTCATCAGGGGGAAGCAATCAAGAAGCTGGAAGCAGAGCTGGATCAGGCCAAAAAAAGTATTCAAGAATTGAAAGACACTATTAAGAGGCCAAATCTAAGAGTTATGGGAGTCCCAGAAGGTGCAGAAAGAGAAGCTGGGTTTTACAAATATACTTAATGAAATAATAAAGGAAACTTTCCCTAATCTAGAGGAAGAATTGGGAAACAAGATCCAGGAGGGGCACAGAACTCCCAACAGGCCTGATCAAAAGCGATCTTCACCACAACATATGATCTTCAAGCTCTCTTCAGTTGAACATAAGGAAAAGATCCTGAAATGTGCACGTGAAAACAATCAATTGACATATATAAAGGAATGCCAATTGAACTCATAGGAGATCTCTCACAGGAAACTCTATAGGCCAGGAGAGAGTGGAGTGACATATTCCAGATTTTAAAAGAAAAAAATTGTTGGGGTGTGGCGGCGTGGCCTAGCGGCTAAAGTCCTTGCCTTGAACGCCCCGGGATCCCATATGGGCGCCAGTTCTAATCCTGGCAGCTCCACTTCCCATCCAGCTCCCTGCTTGTGGCCTGGGAAAGCAGTCGAGGATGGCCCAATGCTTTGGGACCCTGCACCTGTGTGGGAGACCTGGAAGAGGTTCCAGGTTCCCGGCTTCGGATCGGCGCGCATCGGCCTGTTGCGGTTCACTTGGGGAGTGAAACATCGGATGGAAGATCTTCCTCTCTGTCTCTCCTCCTCTGTATATCTGGCTTTCCGATAATAATAAATCTTTAAAAAAAAAAAAAAGAAAAGAAAAAATTGTCGGCCTAGGATAACATATCCAGCAAAGCTTTCTTTTGTCTTTGAAAATGAAATAAAATTCTTCCACAGTAAAGAATAGTTAAAAGAATTTGCCTCTTCCAAGCCTGCATTACAAATGATACTTCAAGACATTCTCTTGACAGAGAGGAGGAATAGCTCCCACCAAAACCAAAGCAAATGGGCAGAACATCCCACTAAAATGACAACAGAAGACTAAACCAATGAACAACCCATTGCTAAAATGACAGGACCAAATTACCATCCATACATATTAAGCTCTGAATGTAAATGGCTTAAGCTCAATCAAACATCATAGATTAGTAGACTGGATTAGGAAACAAAACAATATCTATTTATTGTCTAGAAGAGACACATTTCATCAACAAAAGTCAGCAGAAACTATATTGCATGGGTTTTGATGTTTTCTATTTGTTTCATCTCTTCAAAATACTTTCTTCTGATTAAATCATAGATCATACAGTAGCATCATTTTCTTCAAGAAGGTTCTTGATTTTCATTTCTTCAGCTACACGTTAGTCATGTAGTAGCATGTTATTTAACTTCATGGTGTTGTTAATTTCTTTTTTCCCCCGGATGTTGATTTTGTTTTGTGGCTTTTCACTTAAGGGAATGTATAATAGCTGTGTAATGGAGACTCTTGTCTTATCTAGTAACATGTTATTTAACCTCATGGCATTGTAAATTTCTATTTTTCTTTCTGTTGTTGATTTTGTATTACGACTTTTCATTTGAGGGATGTACAGAAGCTGTGAAATGGAGACTAACATCCAGATGTGAGGATACAATGTAGTATGCATTTCTACTTCCAGACAAAGATGGACTTACAATGAAACTGTTTACTATATCTTGACAATGGATGCTGGACTCTGTGCCATTGTCCATGCCCGCAATGATGGACATATGACTGTGTATGAAGAACTATACTTTAGTAATGATATAGAGGAACTAGGTGTGGGGGAGGGGAATTGGGGCTGGGATAAGGAAACTACCAGGAACCTATGAAACTCTATCATATAATGATGATAATAATAATAAATTGTAAAAAGAATAAATAAAAACAAATTAAAATTTTTTTTGAATGGCAGAGTAGAGAGAGAGAAAAAGTTCTTCATCTTGTGGTTCATGACCCAGATGGCTGGGGCTGCCGGGGCTGGAATGCCCTGTGCCTCTGCACATGGTAGCAGTGACCCAAAGACCTAAGCCCCGTTCTCCTGCTTCCTCAAGCATGCTAACAGGGGGCTCGATTGAAAGCAGAGCAACTGGGTCTCATTAGGCACTCAATAGGGTGCCAACATGGGAGTTCGCAGCCTAATTTGACATGCGTTAAGGCCTGTCCTCTTCATTGAAATCATTAAAACTACATGAGGGGGCCCGGTGCAATAGTCTATTGGCTAAAGTCCTCACCTTGAATGTGCCAGGATCCCATTCGGGTGGCGGTTCTAATTTCAGCTGCCCTGCTTCCCATCCAGCTCCCTGCTTGTGGTCTAGAAAAGCAGTTGAGGGCCCGGCGCAGAAGCCTAGTGGTTCTAACCCCCCGGCAGCCCCACTTCCCATCCAGCTCCCTGCCTGTGGCCTGGGGAAGCAGTCAGGGATGGCCCAAACCTTAGGACTCTGTAGCCAGGTGGATCTGGAAGAAGTTCCTGGCTCCTGGCTTCGGATTGGTGCAGCACCGGCCATTGTGGTCACTTGTGCCGTGAATCATTTGATGGAAGATCTTCCTCTCTGTCTCTCCTCCTCTCTGTATATGTTTGATTGTGAGATAATAATAAAAAAAAATCCTAAAAATTAAGCAACAGAAAAAGTAATTGAGGACTGCCTAAAGCTTTGGGACCCTGCCACTGGCATGGGAAACCCACAGGAGGCTCCTGGCTTCCGGCTTTGGATTGGCTCAGCTCTGGCCGTTGCGGCTACTTGGGGAGTGAATCCGCGAATGGAAGATCTTCCTCTCTGTATATCTGACTTTGCAATAAAAAATAAATAAATCTAAAAAAACGCACAACTGCATGAGGAATGTTAATATATACTCCAAATCTCACCTTTTTACGTTCATTTTGACAATTTCCTGTCATATGTAAAATGCATATTTTGCACAGCAGAAAAATTTGAAATCTTAGTGTATGGCAGTTACTGCCTGTGGTCGCACGCAGATGGACTTTGCCTGCAGACGTTGAAATGGCTATAACTGCAAAAGGCTGCTTTTGTGTAGTAGAAACTGCCAGAGCACTGCCATTTGATCTAAAAAGGTCATGGGAAAAAGTACATTTAAATTAGGTTATAAATTATAATTGAAGAACAATATTTTGATTGTGAGACCAGAGATGTCAGAGCAGGGAGATGTAATTCATGGATTCTTTATGGATCAGAGGTACCTGCCATCTGAGCCAGGCCAGAAGGAAAATTTATTTGCAACATCACAGAGCAAATGGCAGCTAAGATGAGGAGCCAGAGCAGCAACTGGAAGCCTGGAGGCAATTCACAGAGCTTATGCTAATGAGCCTGCAGGGATCCAGAGATGCTCAGTGGCTGCTGTAATGTACAGAGGTGTTCAGACCTGTGCTCATTTTTAATCATTTTAGAGGTAAGCCTCCCTCTTTGCTCTGTGAAGTAGCACACTTTACAAACATGCATTGGGGTTGATTCTCTCACCTTTCTGCCCAACATCTAAATTTGCTGAAATTTCAGAATTGTTTAGGCAGGGGAGTTAAGACTTGAAACAAGATTTCTATCTATGGGAGGTTTGGGGAAGGATATAATTTAATGTTTATAGCAATCCATGAGAGGTTCAATCATGAGTTAATTAAACTGTAGGCAGTCATTAAGTATTATTTATTCGTTTGAGAGGCTTGCCAGTAAAGCACTTATATGTATTAAATTATAAAAAGTAATAAGGAGGAAACGATTTGTCAGGCAGAGTGAGAGTAGCAGATTTAACTAGGCCAATTATGCAGAAAAGCATTTCTTTTCTTGTGGCCTAATCATTTCTTCTTGTTAAGCAGGAGGTCAGTAGTGGCAGCGATTGCAGTGCCACTGGCTCTGCTCACCCACGTTGGCTTGCGTGGTGTCAGGTAGCAGACATCCATCTAGAATATTGCTTCCTCCTGAGTTAGACCCTGAAACACTGTGTCTCATTCAGTGTTTTCCTTTTTTGTTATTATTATTATTATTATTATTTTATTGAAAAGACAGGTTGGGTTTATAGAGAGAAAAGGAGAGACAGAAAGATCTTCCATCTTCCATTTGCTGGTTCACTACCCAAGTGGCTGCGGTGGCCGGAACTGAGCCAATTTGAAGCCAGGAGCGGGAAGCCAGGAACAGGACCCATGCAGGCGCAGGGTCCCAAGGCTTCAGGCTGTCCTCTGCAGCTCTTCCAGGCCACATGCAGGGAGCTGGAGCAAAGTGGAGCAGCTGAAACTCAAAATGGGGCCACATGGGCTTCTCGCACTAGCAAGATGAGGATTTAGCCATTGAACTGTTGGGCCAGACCCTACTGAGATCTTTTGTGCAGCTGCCGTGGTCTGCCCAGACCCTGGGTGATTCACTGTGATGGAACTAACCCAAGTGCTTCTACGGTGACGCTGCTGGGGTGTCTACTCTTATTTTGGAGGGTCTTGGTTCAGGTCTTAGCCTCATGCTAGCGCACACACTGGGAGGCCACAGAGGAAATGGCTTCAGTCCTTGGGGTCCTTTTATCCATGCAAGAGACCTGAGTTGAGTGCCTGTCTCCTGGCTTCCACCTGCCCTGCCACCAGATGTCACAGGCGTTCAGGAAGTGGATCAGCAAATTGGAGAGATCTCTTTCTCAGTCTTTCTCTGGCTTTCAATCAGAAAATAAAGAAATGAATAAAATGTTGTTTTAAAACAGAAACTTCTATTTTTTTGTAGCATAACACCCCTACCGAGTCTGCTCTGTTAAGTTCATGTCTGACTTTGCACACCATTTTGTTAGGTTGTTGGCTTAAGGAGTCACTTAAGAACCCGCTGCGTCCCTGGGGTCCCCACTGATGCAGAGGTGAAGCGAAGGAGGGCGTGCTCCACCAGCAGGACCAGACAAACCAAGAAGGAGACAAAGAAGCTGCGTAAGGATTCCAGGGAGCAAGGCCCAGGTCCTGTGCTGTTCATTCAGAGGGAGGACCAGTGGCCTGGCAGGAAGCCCTGAGTGGTGGTCCGACTCCCCAGAAAAAGCCTGGGTTCTAGTTAAGACTGCGCTTGTGCAGCAGTGTGATCATGATGTGGAAGTGAGGTAGACAGATTTACAATGGTTGGATTTCAAAAAAGAAAAACACCCAGGTGTGGTGACGGATCTTCAAGTGGCTTCTGCCAGGCCATACCCGGCTGTCGTGGCTGCAGGGCGTGGAGCAAGTGCAAGGGCCGAGTGCTGCTCTCATCGGAGTGTTGGAAGGGTGGATACTGATGGAATCGAGATGTTGTGTTAGGTCCTTGCCTTTTTTTTTTTAACTGTATCTTTTAATTCAATGTCTTAGGCTTTTGAAGTTTCTTGTATGGCTGTACACTGAGCAACAGACGGACACTTTTGTTTCTGTGTTTTGAACAAGGCTGAGCGAAGGTGTCTTTTTTTTTTTAAAGAGTTTTTTTTTTTATTATTGCAAAATCAGTTATACAGAGAGGAGGAGAGACAGAGAGAGGAAAATCTTCCCTCTGATGATTCACTCCCCAAGTGACCACAATGGACCAGTGCTGCGCCGATCCGAAGCCAGGAACTTCCTCCAGGTCTCCCACACTGGTGCAGGGTCCCATGTTTTTGGGCCGTCCTCGACTGCCTTCCCAGGCCACAAGCAGGGAGCTGGATGGGAAGTGCAGCTGCTGGGATTAGAACTAGCACCCATATGGGATCCCGGTGCTTTTTTTTTTTTTTTTTTATGTTATTTTTATTGGAAAGTCAGATATACATAGAGGAGGAGAGACCGAGAGGAAGATCTTCTGTCCGATGATTCACTCCCCAAGTGAGATCAATGGCCGGTGCTGCGCCTATCCGCAGGCAGGAGCCAGGAACCTCTTCCAGGTCTCCCACACAGGTGCAGGGTCCCAAGATTTTGGGCCGTCCTCGACTGCCTTCCCAGGCCACAAGCAGGGAGCTGGATGGGAAGTGCAGCTGCTGGGATTAGAACGCGTTCAGGGCGAGGACTTTAGCCACTAGGCCACGCTGCCGGGTCCAGATCCTTTCGTTTTGCCGTAGCTCCAGAAAGTGTTCTCTATCCTCACTCTGAGTTTGCTAGCCTTCTGTGACTGCAAAACAGGCTGCAACGTTTGTCTTCCATTAATCACATTTCTGTGGCTACAATATGAAAACAGTTGAGCGTTTTTTCCCTAATTGTCATTGCAGTTTCCTGCAGTCACTTTCCTCAGGGGAACAGTTGGAAGTCTTATTCAGATTAAAGAACCTTTCACTTAGGCAGTATTGGGGAGCCTATGTGGTCTTGATCAAATGTTTAAAATTTGAGGCCTGGCAGCGTGGCCTAGCAGCTAAAGTTCTCGCCTTGAACACACGGGGATCCCATATGGGTGCCGGTTCTAATCCAGGCAGCTCCACTTCCCATCCAGCTCCCTGCCTGTGGCCTGGGAAAGCAGTCTAGGACGGCCCAAAGCCTTGGGACCCTGTACCCACATGGGAGACCTGGAGGAATTTCCTGGCTCCTGGCTTTGGATGGGCACAGCACCGGCCGTTGTGCTCACTTGGGGAGTGAATCATCAGACAAAATATCTTCTCTGTATATCTGGCTTTGTAATAAAAATAAATCTTTAAAAAAAATACAAATGTTTAAACTTTGAAACCTAAGGAGCATCTTTCACAAAATGAAGTAATTTAAATTTTTCAGTGCTAAGTGGTATATTGCTAATGACAATTTTTAGAAATTTAAGATTAGTCAGTATTTCAGTAATCTTACCAGATGAACTCAATGTGAATAATACAATTGAAATGCCCAAATCAGCTGTTCCTCAAGTGCTATTTTGTCTCCATCTGGAAAAAAATGCTCTTCATAGACATCCAGAAAACAAACCTTCTTTCCGAAGGGTTTTCTGTATTTGAGGGTGTGGAGCCCGGTGGTTACATTTAGACAGCCTGCGCTGCGTGCCAGTTCCCAGAGGCACAGGCCTCTCGTGTCCACAGCCATGGCTTGCACAGCAGCTGTCACGGCGCCTGGCACCGTCGTGCACTGCGGGAACACATGGTGAAGGCATGCAGGGTGTGCCGGATTCCATTCATTTCCCCAGAGTTCTCTGCAGCTAGCCTTTCGTGGTCGTGGAACTTTGTTGGCGATAGCAGCTTCCAGATGTGACAGAAATATCTTCACTGTCATTGAAGTAGGACAATTTCCTTGTAGTTGAGTTGTTGCTTTCTTTGGATCTAGTTTCCCATGTTCAACTGTGACCCAAAAATATTACATGAGAATTTTCCGGAAATAACAAACTCATGTTTTACCGGAGTTTATGATATGTTGTAATTGTTGTGTTTTATTAGTCATTGTCGTTACATGTGTGCTAGTTAGGTGTATATATAGATGATGACATAGATTGTATAGGAATCTCTGCTCTTCTGGAGGTCTTGGAGCTTGTGGCAAATCTTGCGTTTGCCTGAAGGCGTGTAAGGGTCCTGAGAGTGTTCTGAGACAAGGTTCCTGTAAAGCACAAGTCAGCGTTGGCAACGTGAGGAAGACTGCTCTTTCAGAAAGCTTGCTGTGGTTGCTAGGGTGTGCCAGAACCTATGCCGCACCCCCACCGGTGGGCCCTGTGGCTTACCGAGCACTTCTTAGGAAGCAGGTCATGACTTCACACTTGCAGCCTTTCCAGTGTGTCTTTATATAAGCACTCAGGATCGGGTTTGTGTCTTGGGAAGTCTGGCAGATGGGACCGCACTGATCACCTGTTACTGAGCGATGCTTTGGTATGGTGGAAGTCAGAGCAGCTTCTTCAGGGGAATGTGCCAACTGGAGGAAAGCTTTGTAAAGGGTGTGGCACTGTGGGGAAAGGTTTGGGGAATACCTGTCCTCCCCAGAAACCTGGCTGCAGGGCTATTGTGCAGACATTAGGCTAGGCAAGCCCGTCTGCCCTGCTTGGTTCACCAAAAGGCAGGGCTGCCGAAAGGGTGAAGGACACTTGGTGGCTCTTCAGTCACTCAGCAACTGGCCTTTGATGCAGAGCTTATTTTCTCAGGAGAGATTTCCTAGTACTAGGCATGTAAGATCTTAAAAGTTTCCTTTTTTCTGTGTGGTGCATCAGTGCCAATCAAATTTCATAAAGTACAATATAAGGGTTGTAATTATGTGAAAATGTATAGTTTTTGCTTATTTCCTAACAATTTTTTTGCTAACTGTGCCAATGTGACCTGCAAGGAAAGTGATGACCTGGACATGGAATTGCTTGTTTTAGAAAGTAGCTGATGTGTTTACTGATGTGACCCTCTCAGTAGCCCAAGAGGTCCTTTTGAAGGTACTGGCTGCCCAGCACTCACCAATGCCGAGTGGGACTGCAGTTTGAATCTTGGCACTCTTGCTACAAAGTCTGTGGTTTTTCACACTTTAAATGCTTTATAATTACTTCTTACAAAATGTTAATTTTGCCATGAACTTTTTAGAAATGTATTATTTGATCAACTTGATTTGATTTCAAATGATTACTAAAATGCGTACTTTTAAAAATTGAGTAGACACGTAGTTTTTCCTTTAATTCAATTATAATCTACATTGAGCTCTCATTATAAACCTTGATTATATTACAGACCTTGGCAGGTATCTCCTTGGTTTTGGATATTATGCAAAACATGAAAATCTGAGTTTGAATCTTTCGCATCTGTGAAAGAAGACTGAGTTGGAGAGTTTTTCAACAGTTGCTAGTCAGTGACGAGCACTACAAACATCAATGAGTTAGTATTTACGCTCTGAGCTGCATTCCCAGTGCGACCTGTTCTAGTCTCTGGGACTGGTGTTTGCTTTTTTATTTATTTTTATTTATTTATTTTTTTAATTACAAAGTCAGATATACAGAGAGGAGGAGAGATAGAGAGGAAGATCTTCCATCCGATAATTCACTCCCCAAGTGAGCGCAACGGCCAGTGCTGCGCTGATCCGAAGCCGGGAACCTGGAACCTCTTCTGGGTCTCCCACATGGGTGCAGGATCCCAATGCTTTGGGCCGTCCTTGACTGCTTCGCCAGGCCACAAGCAGGGAGCTGGATGGGAAGTGGAGGTACCGGGATTAGAACCGGCGCCCATATGGGATCCCGGGGCGTTCAAGGCGAGGACTTTAGCTGCTAGACCACACCAGGGCCTGGTGTTTGCTTTCATATTAGCTGATGTGTTAACAGCATGCCATCTGAACTCCTCTTTCTTGATTTACAGGATTCTGGGAATCCAAAAATTTAAAACTCTGTTTTGCTAAATGAGCAACAAAAATGGGTATATATGATGTCTCTTCCAATAGCAGATAACAGGTTATGAGAGAGACTTGCTCTGTGTTTCAAGCATTTGTACATTTCCTTTATTCCACATACAGCTACTGCTGGCTACCTGTGTGCCTAGCCCAGAAAGGGGCTACAGCCGGAGCTGGGGTGGGAGGTCGGTCTCCGTGGCCTGCTTTGCAGCTTTGAGTAGAGAGATACAGGTGTCTGCTACTATTCCTTGATTCCTGCTGCGTCTGGGTGATAGTAATTACTTGAGCGATTACTCAAGACCTTGTCTTCCTGTGTTTGTAGTATCCCCACAACGCATCTCTTCCAGTTTGTTTCTGGAAATACTGCTATGACTTGCTTGGGCTTGTGCTATATTTGTCCTGGTGTTAAGCACATGCTGGGGAGCTTTCGGATATGGGCTTAAAGCACAGATGACGAGGCAATTCTGATTTTTTTTTTTCACTGTTGACTCCCAAGGCCTAACCCATTGCCTGGAGCATAGGAGCTATCCAGGTTGGCATAACGTCAAATGGGTTCAAGTAACCTGAGGTGTAGACTTGAATGGATTCTCTTTAGGTACAGCAGTTGAGTACATTTACTTTTTTTTTTTAAAGATTTGTTTATTATTTTTATTACGAAGTCAGATATACAGAGAGGAGAGACAGAGAGGAAGATCCTCCATCTGATGATTCACTCCCCAAGTGAGCCGCAACGGCTGGTGCTGTGCCGATCCGAAGCCAGGAACCTGGAACCTCTTCTGGGTCTCCCATGTGGGTGCAGGGTCCCAAAGCATTGGGCCGTCCTCAACTACTTTCCCAGGCCACAAGCAGGGAGCTGGATGGGAAGTGGAGCTGCCTGGATTAGAACCGGCGCCCATATGGGATCCCCGTGTGTTCAAGGCGAGAACTTTAGCCGCTAGGCCACGCCGCCAGGCCCAAGTACATTTGCTTTTAATTTAACAGGTGTTTCTGCACTATCACCTTATGCTACAGATCGTGTTAGGCACTAGAGACGCATGTCTCAGCTAAAACCGGTTCTTGTGAAAGGCAAGGCAGATTGCGGAGGGAGTGTTGGAGGGACAGCTAGGGTTCAGGGCGCTTAGGTGAAGAAGCCAAAGCACCTTCCACCCACTGTCTGTGCATCTGCTGACTGCCGTGTGTGGCTCAACCTGGGAGTGGATGGGGCCATTGGCGTCTGGAGGAGGATCTTAGCCAGGTAGAAGGGGTTGGTGGTGCCCAGAACTGCCCAGCGTTGAACCACTATGCAGTCCATAATCAGCTTTGAGAAGAGAGAATGTGTGTGGAGAGACCAGCATCTCCTTTGTTGGTACTGAAACACTAGCTTCCTAGCAGGGACTTGCCATCTTTGAGAAGTTCTTCCATTTAAACCACTTTTAGGTTTAGTAGCTCAAACATCAGAACTGCTAAGAAGAAAGAACATAGTCTAGTATGTTCCTTGGCTGCTTTGGGGAAGAGTGAGACAAGCATGGTGGTCCTGATGCTGGCTGGGATGGATTTTTGACTGTAGGTGGTAAACTCTTTTCCTTGATCTTTCTGTTTCCTGCTCTTTGATGTGGAGGCACAGAAGTTCTGGCACACAAGGCTAAGTGATGGGCTGCTTTCCTTACAGGTCTAGGCAAGACTGCAAGGGTGTGCGTGACATGGGCTGAGCCCTGGGCCAGCCAGATGTGCACCAGTCGCCACTTCAGTGTTGTCAGTCCAGTTCCTAATGTTGCCAGAAGCTTCTTTGCTTTCCAGATCTCCTTCTCCCAAACAGTTGGGACCCCAGGGTGGTGGTGGAGTTTGGGTTGCTTTGCTGAGGACAGGTGGCCTCAGTGGCTGGTGACAGTTGTGAGTCCTGTGTGTCCCCTTCTGCTATAACAGGAAATACGGATTTACTTTTCTGTTAATTTGTTCTAGTATTTGATAGAGTTAGCTAACTGGAATTGTTGCTCTTCCAGCTCCATGAAAGCGGTTACGATGCTGGCAAGGCCCTGCAGCGCCTGGTGAAGAAGCCGGTGCCCAAGCTGATCGAGAAGGGCTGGACTGAGGAAGAAGTGGTGAGCATGATCCAGTGCAGGCTTGGGTTCTGGGTCACCGAGGCTTTCGTGTCGCTTGGCACAGCCCTGCCTGGGCAGAGGCCTCTGTTGTGCAGACCAATCACGCCTGAAAGATTAGGCTCCATAGATGGTGGCAGTGGTTTTTCCAATTTGATTGGAAGAGGAGAAATAGATAACTACTGCTCAAAATTTAATTTGGTCTTGTTTTTGTTGAAGCTAGTTTGTGTTTCTTGACTATTCTGAGATGCAAACAAGTTAAAAATGTATTGGTATATAACCTAGAGTAAGGCTAAGACCTTGTCTTCTTCTGTAGGTTTGCAGGACCCTTAACAAACTGAGTGTAGAACACTGCTTCAGAGCAGGAAGCCTAAGTGTGGTTTAGCGTACAGTGGGTTTTACCTCCTCAGCCTCTTGCTGTGCTTTGCCAGATGAGTGGGGAGAGGGAAATAGGCCCACCGGAATGGACTTGCCAGTCCATAAATTCCCACCCAGCAGACAGATCTCATGAAGCTGAAGCCCCATGTGGTGACTTGTAGAAGCTGCTGCTCTGCGCAGAGAGAACCTCCCCTAAGAGTGCTGCTCGGAGTAGCTTTGCTGCTGAAGGAAGTGCAGCTGCAGACACTGACATGTGCTCTCCAGTATGCTGAGAAAAAAGGTGGGGAAAGTAGAGGTGCTTTCTTGATCTTGCTCACTTGGATTTCATTCAGCAGCATTTATTGAGTGCCTACTACATGCCAGGAGCTGCACTAGGAGCACTTATGGAGAACACCACATCAGCAGGTTCCTCCTGATGGGGGTCAGCGTTTAAGCAGAATACCATCTGAAATCAGTTTGTGTTGAATAGAGGTAAAAGGTGGAGGAGACTAGAGTAGGGTAGTAAAAGAAACTCCACTGGATGGGGGTACCATCCCATGTGTGGGGAGGGGTGTTGGGAAAGCTTGATGACTTGCATCTTAGTAAGGTATTAGTTAGGGAAGGGAACTGTAGAGCATCAGGGAGAAGACAATTCTGAGCCCACAGTTATGGTTGACATGCTCAGGAAACTGAATTTTAAATGTTTCTTTAACAGCACTTGGGGATTGGCAGAGGAATACATGGTGTTTGGGGGTCTCTGGGCAGAGTGGGGAGGAGACAGGGTTAGCTGTATTTCTGTAGACCACGGAAAAGGCATGGGGATTTTTCTGACAGTGTGGCCCACTTCCCCACTGCTCAGTTGGGTATTGGAAGGGCCAGGCATTGGGGCTGGTGGTGAGAAGTAGTGAGACCCGAAATGTGTGTTGAAGATAGAACCAGGAGAGTTTGTTTGTGGGATGGCCGTGATGGCGATGAGTGGGGGCAAACCAGGAGACAGCAGAGATGGTTTAGTAACAGAAGGACCATTGTGTAGTCCCCCAAGATTTCCATTTTATGAAACTAAAAATGAAAGTAATGCAAGTGTTTTATTGTTGAAAGGGAAAGATAGAGATGGGGAGATACCTTTGGTTGTTGACTCCCCGGATACATCTAAGAGCCAGGCCCAGGCCAGGCTGAAACCAGAAGGCCAGCCTTCAGCCTCCAGCTGCCACCTCCCAGTGCGCACGTTAGGATTCGTAGAAAGCTGAATCGGAAGCAGAGTCGAGAATGTAACCCAGGTACCCTGATGTGTGATGCAAGCAGTACCTCTCCTGGTATAGCTAAACACATTTAGTAAAGAGATGGACACATTTTAAAGACTTTTTAATATTCGGAAAGTGACAAAGTAAAACCATTGAGGTTTTTTTTTTCCTTAAAGATTTTTTTATTTATTTGAAAGAGTTACAGAGGAAGAGAATGAGATCTGATGGCTCACTCCCCACATGAGTACAAAGGCCAGGGCTGGGCCAGGAGCTTCCTCTGGTTGGCAAGAGCTTAAGCTTTTGGGCCATCTTCCTGCTCTGCTTTTCTCAGAGTCAGAGCCAAACATCATGGTCTTGAATCAGTGTCCGCATTGGATGCCCATTTTGCATGCTGATTTCACCTGCGTCGCCACAGTGCCAGATACAACATTGAGTTATTTTGAGATGTCATATTTGACACTGTTGTTCACTATAGAAACATTTATGTTAGAGGGAGATGAGAGATGTAATTTGTAAGATTTTAAAATTCTGCAAAATGGGTGCTGCATGATGGCTCCATGGCTACATCTTCGCCTTGCACATGCAAGGATCCCATATGGGTGCTGGTTCCAGTCCAAGCTACTCCTCTTCCCTTCAGCTCCCTGCTTGAGGCCTGGGAAAGTTAGAGGACGCCCCAGAGCCTTGGGCCCTTGCACCTGTGTGGGAGACCTGGAATAAGCTCCTGGCTCCTAGCTTTCAATTGGCTCAGCTCCAACCCTTGTGGACACTTGGGGAGTGAACCAGCAAATGGAAGATCTTTCTGTCTCTCATTCTGCCTGTAAATCTGCCTTTCCAATTAAAAAAAAAATCAGCAAAATGCTTTGCTGGAAGAATGCTACAGAGATAAAAAGAATGGAGCAAGCATGTCAGCCACACTTCCTAAGTTTGCCGTCCAGGGTGGGCACCACTGCAGGACCCTGTGCAGGACCGCTGTCCTGGTCCCTGTGCACTGTCACAGCTGCTACCCTGCTTACTGCCCCCAGTTCCTGAGCCTCTCCTCCCTTCTGTCACCTCTGCTCCTCCTGATGGCCCCTCCAGCCCTCCCCCAGACACAGTGCTTCCACCTGTCTCCCCATTAATTTCTCCCATGATCTTCATTTCCTCTGGAATTTTTCAAATATACAACACAAAGTCACCTCTTCCTGCTTAGAAGCAAGCTGTCTCTCTGCTGCAGTCAGCTGGTGTTGTTCGGAAGGTGTTGTTCGGCTGCCCCTGGTGGAGAGGGGGTGGGGAACCTCACAAGGCAGGAGTCCCACTTTGGAAAACAGAAGGGGCTTCTGACGTGGCAAGTACTGAGTCCAGGATAATAGTTGACTGCATAAATCCATGTCAGTTTGGATGCATCTTCATCTTGATTTCTGCTTGTTTTGCAGTCCTCACCATGCAGAGGGAGGGAGCTGCAGGAAGCACCTGCTGAGTGCATCCACAAAGGGTCCCAGTGAATAGGTTTGTGCTGGAATGGGGCAGCCAGCTCTTTCCCTTACCTGGGTTTGGGCGGTGTCCCAAGGGTGCTTTCACACTCTCCCCTCCGCCCCCAAGCCCCAGGAATCACTGGAATGTGCAAAACAAATGTGTCCTCACCCCCTTCTTACTCCTCTGTGGAGCGTGCTGGTGAAATGCCCTTGCCTGTCATCTCACCTGCCTTTGTGTGCAGGTGGACTCAAGCTGCTGCCTCTGTGAGAGCACAGAGCAGCCCTCCGACCATGGGACTCCCTTCGCGGCTCGGCTCAGTGCTTCTCCCAGCCATGCTCTTTCTGAACTGCATTGTAGTTCTAACCCTGTGGCCTTCACCAACAGCTGGCTCCTGGCAGCCTTTGTTTCTTTGTTTTGCCACCAGCAGCCTACTGTGGTTTTTACTGCAGGTGAGGAAGAAGAATGTTGATGACGCTGATGGGGTGGCTGTCCTTGATCTAGCATCCTTCCTTCCTTTTTCCTCTTCCTCCTCCTGTCATTAGCACCACCGTAACACTCAACCTCTTCTTTCTGGGATTTCTTCTTCTTCTTTTTTAATTACTTTATTTTGATAATCTTTAGATAGCTGATTAGGACACAGAAGGTCAAGGGCTGTTTCCAGCCTTGTCTTCCAGTTGAACCAGTGAGTGTTGCAGTCCAGCCTGATTCTGCCCATCACACCCTTGGCTATCGCATAAACCAGTGGGAACTGCAGCCTAGTTGGAGTGACCTGCAGTAACCCCCACCAGACCCGCCCCCTGCCCTGATTTCCATGCTTGCCAGTATGTGCAGCAGACTAGTCCAGTCTGTTCCACATATTTCTGGGCCTTCTTTAACAAATCCTGCAGGTCCCAGGTAATAGGACAGTTCTCATCCCGTATTTTCTCTGTAAACTTCAACAATTTGTGTGTATTTAGGTGAACTTGTCTTGGAGCTGAGAGATATTTTACATTTAAGCTGAAGCCAAATTTGTGCCAGTTGCTATCAAATTCTAGCCAGATACTGAAAGTGAATTCTGTGTTCTTGGAGTTACTATGAGAAACATCTTGGAAGCTAATCCGTGATATTTTTTCGGCAAAATCAGACCCATTCATGAAGCTACTTGGATGTCATGGTGTGGTCAAGATGGGAGCCAGAGTCAGTGGCCATGCACTCTCTGTGGGAGCCAGCCGCTAGATAGTCCTTGCCTTGAATGCACAGGGATCCCATATGGGCGCCGGTTCTAATCCCGGAAGCCCCACTTCCCATCCAGATCCCTGCTTGTGGCCTGGGAAAGCAGTCCAGGATGGCCCAAAGACTTGGGACCCTGCACCCTCGTGGGAGACCTGGAGGAAGTCCCTGGTTCCTGGCTCCGGATCCGCGCAGTACCAGCCATTGCGGGCACTTGGAGAGTGAATCATTGGACGTAAGATCTTCCTGTCTCTCCTCCTCTCTGTACATATCTGACTTTGCAATAAAAATCATTTTTTTAAAGATTTATTTATTTTATTATGAAGTCAGATATATAAGGAGGAGGAGAGACAGAGAGGAAGATCTTCCATCCGATGATTCACTCCCCAAGTGAGCCACAACGGGCCGGTGCTGTGCCGATCCGAAGCCGGGAACCTGGAACCTCTTCCAGGTCTCCCACACAGGTGCAGGGTCCCAAAGCTTTGGGCCGTCCTCGACTGCCTTCCCAGGCCACAAGCAGGGAGCTGGATGGGAAGTGGAGCTGCCGGGATTAGAACTCACACTCATGTGGGATCCTGGAGTGTTTAAGGCAAGAACTTTAACCACTAGGTCACCGTGCCGGGCCCTCACTTAACTTTTTAAATTTTATTTTATTTTATTTTTTATTATTGATTACATTGCATTATGTTACACAGTTTTGTAGGCACTGGGAGTCCACCCCCTACCCTTCCCCCAACCCTCTCCCCCCTGGTGGATTCCTCCACCTTGTTGCATTACCACAGTTCAAATTCAGTTGAGATTCTTTCATTGCAAGCATCTACCAAGCATAAAGTCCAGCATCTTATTGTCCAGATAAGTTCAACGGTTTCTTGGGAAACCATCTCTGGTCTGAAGGTAGAGCCAGCAGAGTATCATCCCGATCAATTAAAAGCCCCGACATTACATCAGTAACAATTGATAACGTTATGGAATTTGTTGACATGGTTATGAGTAACCAATATGTTAAAAGAGAAAAAGAATATGTTAAAAAAAAATGAAAGAATGCAAGTTCTGAACCACATCCTGTGACTTCTGCATTGACATTTCAATTATTAGTTTATATACAACCGGGTTCTATACACCTTAAAATGGCTCTAGATTACTATTCAGCTTTCTCATGTCTATTTTAATTTTAGTATTTAGCAGTTTATAGCGTTGAAGCATGATTTTGCTGAACCTGGCTGTTTTTCGGGTAGTCTAACTCTATAACTCTAACAAGACATATGTCAGCCGTTTAGGTGAACAGTTTTGGGAGGGGTGTGCAGAGAAATCTTCAATACCCCAGTGAGGAGTGACTAATCTTTGTGTCCCACTATGTGAGTTATAAGTACTTCCCCGCTGACTGTTTTCTGTCTGTTTCTAAGCTTTCCTTGTTGTTCTCTATCTATCTATTCTAGTTTGCTTGTTTTGAGGGGTTTATTTGGGTGGGGACCCGAAGTCGGAGCCAGGCAAGGAGCAGAGAAAGCTCCTCTCCCTAGTCCCTAAGGAAGTTTACTGTTCTTCTGTTTCTGCGGACTGCTCAGTGCTCCTGGTTGTCGTTCTGATGACCTTGGATCCTGCAAGGTAGTATTTGGGCTTCTTCCATCCCCTGTGGTAGATCCAAAATGGGGGTGGGTGACCTCAGAGTTCTTGGTCTCCGAAGGCACTCCATTTCCCCTTGGTCTCCTTGGCAGTAGGGATGTAGTCCTCAGTGCTCCTACTGATAGTCCTGGTGAGGACCTGGGAGTCTTCAGGGTTGGGATACAGGCCTCCTCCTGTCTGCCTGCTCCACTCTGGGGTCCCCCCTCTGCTCTATGCATATGACCTCCTGTTAAGAGGTTGTTAGGATTGCTCCTGATTCCCCCCATATGCCTTTGTAGTTTTGCTATTGTCTAATGCCAATTCGAGTCTGTTGTCTGTGAGTTACCAGTTATGATCCTAATAGGTTATACTTCCCGTCTTCCTCACACCTTCTAGGGTGAAGTGAGATTTCTCTGCTCTCCCTCCCCTTTTCCGAGTAGCATAGGGCCTTAATATTAGGTTTTACAATTCTTTGATGTAGATCATAAGCAATCTGACTCACATCTATTGTTGGTTCATTAGTTACTTCACAATATCTTATTGCGTGAGGTACAGGCTGTTTGGGGTTGAAATAATAATACTGTTTTTCGGATTCACATAATTTCATAACAGCCACATCAATAACAACAACAACCGCAACATCAACAGCAAATTATAGCACCCTGATAAAATAACGCACCACTGGGTAAGCAACACATGCGTGACAAAAACGAAACAGAGAAGTCTGTTAGGAAAAATGATGCCATCATATACTTCATGAGCACGTGATGAATTCTACTAGAGAAAAGAGATTATTTATTTGGAAGCAACCAACCTGAGATAAAAACATCAAAACACATGGGATACAGCCAGAAAAGCAAACAGACAATCAAAAACACAGTATAGATTGGACTGTTGGAGTTACACTTTCTATGTTGGCTTCCTTATATGAGATATGAGAGAGAATATATGGTATTTGTTCTTTTGTGATTGACTCATTTCACTGAGCATAATGGTTTCTACTTGGGACCACCTGGTTTTAAATAGTATAATTTCATTCTTCTTAATAGCTGAATAATACTCCATGGAGTGGATGTATCACAGTTTCTTTAACCACTCTTCTTTGGATGCACATCTGGATTGCTTCCACGTCTTTGCTATTGTAGATTGTGCTGCTGTAAATATAGGGTTACAGATCCCCTTCTCACATGCAGATTTCACTCCTTTTGGGTATATTCCTAGGAGCGGGATAGCTGGGTCATATGGCAGGTTTATTTGCAATTTTCCAAGCACTCTCCATACTGATTTCCACAGCGGTTGTACTAGCCTACACTCCCGCCAGCAGTGAAGGAGGGTGCCTTTCTCCCCACATCCATGCCAACAGGTGTTGTTATTTGAATTTTGAATGTAGGCCAGTCTCACAGGAGTTAGGTGGTACCTCAACGTGGTTTTCATTTGTATCTTTCTGATGGCTAGGGAGCCTGAGCATCATTTCATATATCTGTTAGCTATTTGAACCTGTTCTTTTGAGAAATGTCTGTTCATTTCTTTTGCCCATTTTGTTACTGGTTTTGTTTTTTGTTTTTTGTTTTTTGTTTTTTGTTTTTTTTCTGCTGTCCCTGGGTTTCTGAAGCTCTTTGTAGATCCTGGATATTAGTCCCCTATCACTTGTGTAGTATGCAAAAATTTTCTCCCGTTCTGTTGGTTGCTTCTTCACTTTGTTAATTGTTTCCTTTGCTGTTCGGAAGTTTTTAGTTTGATGTAATCCCATTTGTTCATTTTGGATTTGATTGCCTTTGCTTTAGGCGTCTTTTCTAAGAAGTCCTTCCCTGTTCCTATATCTTGGAGTGTGTTTCCTATGTTTTCCTTTAATAGTTTGATGGTTTCTGGGTGTAGATTTAGGTCCTTGAGCCAGTTAGAGCTGATTTCTGTATAATGCGACAGGTGTGGGTCTTGCTTCTTTATTCTGCAAGCTGCTATCCAGTTGTCCCAACAGCGTTTGTTGAATAGACCAGGTTTTTTACCTGGATTGTTTTCAGTTTTCTTGGCAAAGACTAGTTGACTGTACATGTGTGGATTCCCTTCTGGTGTTTCTATTCTGTTCCACTGATCTTCTCTGTTTCTGTACCAGTACCAGACTGTTTTGATAACCACTGCTCTATAGTATGTCTTGAGGTCTGGAATTGTGATTCCTCCAGTTTGATTTCTATTTTTCAGGCTAGCTTTAGCTATTCGTGGTCTTTTGTGATTCCAGATGAACTTTTGTATCATCTTTTCTATTTCTGAGAAGAATGTTGTTGGGATATTGATTGGGATTGCGTTGAATCTGTATATTGCTTTTGATAATATCGTCATTTTGATAATGTTGATCCTGCCAATCCACGAGCATGGTAAGTTTCTCCATTTTTCAAGGTCTTCTTCTATTTCCTTTTTAAATGATTTATAGTTTTCATCATAGAGGTCTTTTACATATTTAGTTAGCTGAATTCCTAGGTATTTAAGATTCCTTTCCTCTATTTTAAAGGGAAGTGTACTTACAATTTCATTCTCAGCCGTGGAATTATTTGTGTGCACTAGTGCCATCGATTTGTGTTCATTAATTTTGTATCCTGCTACTCTGCCAAAGTCTGTTATGAATTCCAGTAGTCTCTTGACTGAGTCTTTTGGTTCTCCTATGTAGAGAATTTTATTTTAGAAATTATTTACATAATGCCCATGTGTAGCACCTAACAGGGTAGGGAAGATTGAGACTTGAAGGAAGGTAGGTGTGACTAAGGCTTCCAATTTTTTTTCTTTTTGCTCTGTATCTACAGTGGTGAGGGAGTGAGTGGAGGGAAGGGTTAATAAGGGGACGGGACTGCTCCTTGCTGCCAAACTACATCAGAACCTAGGGCTGGGAGATGGCCACTGGTGTCATCTTAGAGACCCCGAGATGGGGAACAGTGTTCTGACTTAGTGGTTGATTTCATTGCTCCAGGGTTGGGAAATCTTTCCAAGGTCCATTGGTTGATAAAGTCCACCTTCGTGTGTTCAGTCTCCAAGACAGCTACTACCAAAGCTAGGCCAGGAGAGTTGTCTAAACTCCTGTGCTTTCCATCCCCTAGTGAGGCGTGGACACCATCCTCGCTGGCCTGAATGATCTAGGTTCATCTGCCCTGTGCAATTTCATTTACATTATGCTAAGAGTATTGAAAGTACCAACCAGAAGTCATCTTAATTGGTACAACTTGTGAAGAGAAAGGAAGAAATACAGATCAAAACTTTAAAAAAAAACAAAACTAGATTGTTGAGTTTTTAATTAAACATGATGAACATATTTAAAATACGACACAGAGTCCTCAGGCTGAAGTGCACCTAATCGAAACAGATTAAGGCACCCTTGCATGCTTGGATGGTTATTAATTCTGTTTGTTTATGCATGCAAGTGAAGGGTAGCATTTGCTGCTGCTGCGTTGTTGCTTATTGCACTGGGATTCCTTTCCCGCCTGGTGCTGCTCTCTTAATCAGCATTCAGCTGTTGATTATGGAAATACTATGATGCTGATTGAATTCTTTTTAAAATTCAAGGCCTGCATTCTCCTTGTGGTGTTTGGCCTGACTCCAAGGGTTGTAAGAATGGGCGCTCCACTGAGCTGTGGGTTCACCCTCTGCTTCCCATGCAGTTGGCCTTATTGGGTGTTTGAAATTACTTTCATGTAGAATTAGTTTTCAGCAAAAAATCCAAGTGTGGCCTGAGGTGAAGCTTTTGTTGTTTATGCAGCATTACTGTGGGGTGTTTCCGTTTCAGCAGGGTAACCTTAGTTTTAATCTAGAAATATGCTACCCTTGGGTATTTTGTACTGATTTTGATATACTGCATTAAGGGAACAAGAGCTCTGAAAGTTTTATCCAAAAATAGTTTGTTTTTTTTTTTTTTTTTTAAATGAGATTTATTTATTTACTTATTTATTTATTTTTAAGGATTTATTCATTTTATTACAGCCAGATATACACAGAGGAGGAGAGACAGAGAGGAAGATCTTCCATCCGATGATTCACTCCCCAAGTGAGCCGCAACGGGCCGGTGCGCGCCGAACCGAAGCTGGGAACCAGGAACCTCTTCCGGGTCTCCCACGCGGGTGCAGGGTCCCAATGCATTGGGCCGTCCTCAGCTGCTTTCCCAGGCCACAAGCAGGGAGCTGGATGGGAAGTGGAGCTGCCGGGATTAGAACCGGCGCCCATATGGGTTCCTGGGGCTTTCAAGGCGAGGACTTTAGCCGCTAGGCCACGCCGCCAGGCCCTATCCAAAAATTGTTAACCTGTGGTGGTGATAAACCTTAACTGATCATGTACTTAGATTTATGTCTAAGTTCATAAATTTAAAAATTCTAAAACATCGAAACCTATCTTCAGTTTGAAGCTCAGTTTATCATAAATAAAGATGAAAATTCTTCTTTCAAAATTGACATGTCACAGCAACCTAATTTTCTGAATGTTTGTGATGCATTGAGCCTCTGCAGCTGCTCAAGGCCTTGCACAGAACGCACAGAGCTGTTTGCAAGGTTGGTGTCTTCCCCAACAGTGGTTTACGGTGCTTGCATTGTGCCCCTTCTGGAATTGACAGCAAAGTCAGAGTTAAGGTCCTCCAGTAGCAAGGCGAAGGGAGACTTAAGGCAGGCTCACATGTGATCGAGTGTCTTAAATCCATGTTTCAAAATTCTACATTCACAATGTTGGGTAAGACTTCATTGTGTGGTATTTTATGGAAAATTTCCAGAGTTACTAACCATTTTTTAGTCATTCAGAAAGTGCTGATAGCAGGATCCTGTAGATCCTCCAATGTGAATCCATTCATACTATTCTTTCTTTTTTTTTTTTAAAGATTTATTCATTTTATTACATCCAGATATACACAGAGGAGGAGAGACAGAGAGGAAGATCTTCCGTCCGATGATTCACTCCCCAAGTGAGCTGCAACGGCCGATGCGCGCCGATCCGAAGCCGGGAACCTGGAACCTCTTCCAGGTCTCCCACACGGGTGCAGGGTCCCAATGCATTGGGCCGTCCTCAACTGCTTTCCCAGGCCACAAGCAGGGAGCTGGATGGGAATTGGAGCTGCCGGGATTAGAACCGGCGCCCATATGGGATCCCGGGGCTTTCAAGGCGAGGACTTTAGCCGCTAGGCCACACTGCCGGGCCCTATTCTTTCTTAAAAAGTGTTTTATTGGGCCCATCACAGTGGCTTAGCAGCTAAAGTCCTCTCCTTGAATGCACTGGGATCCCATAAGGGCGCTGATTCTATTCCCTGCAGCCCCACTTCCCATCCACAATGGCCAGTGCTGCACTGATCCAGAGCCAGGAGCCAGGAACCTCTTCCAGGTCTCCCACGCGGGTGCAGGGTCAAAAGGCATTGGGCCATCCTCAACTGCTTTCCCAGGCCACAGCAGGGAGCTGGATGGGAAGTGGAACTGCCAGGATTAGAACCAGCACCCATATGGAATCCCGGCACATTCTAGTTGAGGACTTCAGCCGCTAGGCCACTGTGCCGGCCCCTCTCATGTTTTGTTTGCAGTATTGTTTCTGTTTAGTATTCTTGAGAGAGATGCCCATATGGGCCTCAGTTTAGGCTGGGGGAAGTTAAGCTATGAAAGAACTGGATGCAACAATTTTTTTCCTTGTTTGATGATGATGCCTTAGAGACCCAATATAGGGAAAAGTGTTCCAAGGGTGTTACTTGAATGGTTTGATTGGTCTAAGATGTGGTCAGCTTTGTCACACCAAGACTGAGGAAACTGGCCTAGCACTTCCTCTGTCCTGCATCTGCAGAACCAGACACTTGCCGCAAAGCTTGGGCAAGAGAACTGTCCAACGTGTTTTGCTTTGCATTCTCTGCTGAGTCCATTGACATCCTCTGCTGGCCTAGATGAGCTGGCTGTCATGTCCCCCATGTGCCTCTGGGCATGCTGTCCACTGAGGCCCATCGGACTGAGGCCCAGTGCATGTACTACAAGGTTGGGCCACATTTACTGTGATTTTTCCTTTGGCCAGGATTTGATTCCGGCCATCTAGTTGGAGAGTCCACCAAGAAACCTTGCCTGGAGTGGCCTCACACTGACTCTCTTATGTGTAGCAGCCAGTGTGAGGATCAGAAGTGATCTATCTCTTGCAGCAACCGATGCACATACTGGAGTGGATGCAGCTGCCTGATCAGTTCAGCCCCAGCCCCATCTCTCTTGCAGACTGGTAGGTTCTGCAGCTTAGCCCAGTCCAACCTACCATAGCCCTGTTCTTCACACACACCAATGGGTACTGTGGCCTAGTCAGGGCAACCCCCTGTCAGCCCTAGTTTTTTTGTGTGCCAGCATATACTGCGGTCTAGCCCAGTTCACCCATGTCCCACCTGACTCTAGTGCATATCCATATCCTGCTCCCTGACCTGGCCCATCTGTATCCTGACAGGTACTGCCACCTTGACCATCTGGCTGGCCCCCAGCCCTGGTTATCATGTTCACCGGCTGGAGCTGAAGCCTAGCAGAAGACTGCCCACAGTTCCCCTACCAAACCTGCTTCCAGCCCTGGAGCTTGCACCTGCCAGGGGGTACTGCAGGCAAGGCTGGCCTGCACTCATTCTGGTTCTCATATGTGATAGTGGGTATGGTAGTCTGGCCTGTCCTCAGACCCCAGCCCGCATGTCAGCTGACAGGTTCTGTAGCCCTGTCCAGACCCACCTCCCCCGCCCCGCCCAGGCCAGCCCTCAGGCTCGGCAGTGACACAGTGGCCGAATAGGGAATGCTCCTGCGCATGTTGCAGCTCAGTCTGAGATGGCTCACCTTCTGTCTCAGCCTGGCCTTCCCCCCCTTTTTTTTTAAGATTTATTATTTTTTTCTTTTTTGCAAAGTCAGATATACAGGGAGGAGGAGAGACAGAGAAGAAGATCTTCCGACCATTGATTCACTCCCCAAGTGACTGCAACGGTGGGAGCTGAGGCCGATCTGAAGCCAGGAGACCGGAGCCTTCTCCGGGTCTCCAACGTGGGTGCAGGATCCCAAAGCTTTGGACTTTCCTCAACTGCTTTCCCAGGCCACAAGCAGGGAGCTGGATGGGAAGCAGGGCTGCTAAGCCTCCTTTCAGTCCTACCTCTCGCCAGTGAGTACAGCAGCCTAGCTTAGCCTGGCCTAACCCCAGCCCTCATGTGACTCAGTGAGTGTTGCTGCCCAACCCCACCTGGCCTGAACCCTGTCCTGGCTCTCACCTATGCCACTGCATGCTGCAAAATTGCCCACCTCAGCTGCTCCTAGATGTAGCCCACTTTTATGCTCATGGGTGCTGTGATGCAGCCTGGTCTGATCTGCTCAGTCCTGGCTCTCGGTCCCAGTGGGGGCTGTGACCTACCAGGGAGTTCCCAAGGCCCCTCTCCAAGGCCCGCTCCCAGCTTTAGATCTTCATGTGCCTGTGGGTGCTGCAGCCTAGCCTGATGTGGCTGGTCCCCATTCCTGATAGTTATTAATGGGTACTGCAGCCTAACCCTACTGGTCCACACCCATTCCAGCTCTTACTGGTAAGTGCTACAGCTTTAGCTCAGCCTGGCCCATCCCCAGGCCTGGCTCTTTGTGACCGTGTGGGTGCCACAACTTAGCCTGCCTTGTCCCACACCCATTCTGGCTCTCACAAGCCCACAGGCAGGCTAAAGATGGGTGCTACAACCTTCCCCAGTATAGTCCACCTCCAACCTCAGCTTTCGCACTCATCATTGGGATTTGCAGGCTTTGTAGGAGAGTTCCCTAAGTTCCCCTACCAGGTCTGTTCCAACCCCTAGATCTTACCTATGCTGACAGGGACTTTATCCCAGCCTGGTATGACCCACCCACAGCGTCAGCTTTTACTGGCAGGTATTACAGCCTATTCCAGCTGGGTACAGCCCACACTCTGTCCTGGCTCTTGTGTATGCCAGTGAGTGCCGCAGGCTGGAGCAGCCTGGCCTATCCCCAGACCTGCCTCATGTTACATGCCTAGCTGCAGGCTTGCATCCCCAGCTCTAACTATTGTGCTCCCCACTGTGAGTTGTGGCTTAGCAAGGTAGTTCTCCGAGTTCTCTTCTTGCAGTTGCTCAAGCCTTGGATCTCACACATGTGGCAAGTGCATGGCCCTGCTTGCCATGGTCTGTCCTCAGACTTGCATGTGCCAGCAAGTCTGCAACCTAGCCTAGTCCAGCCTCCACTCCAGCCTTGGCTCCTGTGAGTATCACATGAGTTCTGTTGTCCACTCTGGGCCAGATTGTCACCATTCCCAGCTCTTGCACAAACCAGTGGGTGTGGAGTTCCACAGAGGCACACCTGAAAGTCCCCTGCAGAACCTGCCCCCAGATCTGATTCTTTCGCATTTTAGTGAGTGTTATGGCCCAGCCTGATGGGGCAGGTACCTTGGTCTGACTCAGACATGCCTTCCAGTTCCCCTCCCTCAAAACCACTGTGTCTTAGCTTCCTTGATACCTCCAAGTACAGTGGCCAAGTCCATGGAAGCTGAAGAAATCATTGCTCCCCTGTCAGTCAAACACCCTCAGCTGCTCCTCTACAACATGTCCGCATACCCACTTCCCTGGGCAGTCTGCTGCCCCTCGCCTGAGTGCAGGGGTGGGGTGTCCCAACCCGGTGTTCCCAAACATCCCCATATATCTTGGAAAAAAAAAAAAAGACTAGGCAATGATGCTTGCGCACTGGTATAGTTAACACAGATTTACCATTAACCAGGTCCTGAGTGCCCACCAGCTGTTGGCTGCTTTTCTTCCAGCAGTGGAACACCTACCTAGGTATAAGGCAGCCTAGCAAGTTTCCTACACTTGAGGTGCTAAACAAATTTTGTAAAAATATTTATTTATTTATTTTTAATAAGAAAGATATACAGAGAGGAGGAGAGGCAGAGAGGAGAATCAGTGATTCACTCCTCAAGTGGCCACAATGGTGGGAGCTGAGCTAATCCAAAGCCAGGAGCCAGGAGCCTCTTCTGGGTCTCCCATGCAGGTGCAGGTCCCAAGTCTTTGGACAGTCCTTGACTGCCTTGCCAGGCCACAACTAGGGAGCTAGATTCGAAGCAGGGCAGCCAGGATTAGAATTGATACCCAAATGGGATCCTGGCTCATTTAAGGCAGGGACTTTAGCCACTGGGCTACCATGCCAGTCTTGAAACTTAGCTTTTAATCCAAAAAATTGATTTGTTATATTTAATACGTTATACGTTAAGTAAATTTTCAGTTGAGTTAAAGTAATTTTCTTGTCAGCAAATTACCCTTCTTACACTTTTTGAAAATTGATTTTTAGGGCCCGGTGGTGTGGCCTAGTGGCTAAAGTCCTCGCCTTGAAAGCCCCGGGATCCCATATGGGCGCCGGTTCTAATCCTGGCAGCTCCACTTCCCATCCAGCTCCCTGCTTGTGGCCTGAGAAAGCAGTGGAGGACGGCCCAATGCATTGGGACCCTGCACCCGCGTGGGAGACCCGGAAGAGGTTCCAGGTTCCCGGCTTTGGATCGGCGCACATCGGCCGTTGCAGCTCACTTGGGGAGTGAATCATCGGACGGAAGATCTTCCTCTCTGTCTCTCCTCCTCTGTGTATATCTGGCTGTAATAAAAATTGAATAAATCTTTAAAAAAATTTATTTTTATTGGAAAGTAGGATTTATAGAGAGAAGGAGAGAGAGAAAAGATCTTACATCTGTTGATTCTCTCGACGTGACTGCAATGGCTGGAGCCGAGCTGATCCGAAGCCAGGAGCCAGGAGCCTCTTCCAGGTCTCCCATGCAGTTGTAGGGTCCCAAGGCTTTGGGAGATGTTCTTACTACGTGTTGTATATGTGTGTATATATAATCAGTCCTGAAGTATCACAGAAGAGAAGTGCAGATTTTATGAAATTTGCCAAATACTTCAACTCTTAAAAAGATTGGGCTATCCTTTTCTATACCCTACTCCCGTCAGCTTTGAGCCTCTTATTTAAGAAGTTGATAGTATGGGTAGAGTGTTAATAATTTTCAAGTCCTTTTGGAGATTAGACAGTGAATGAAAAATCAATTGAACGTGTGGGAAAGTTGACATGTGAGGCATTCAGTTCTGTTAGATTGCAGCAAGATTCCACTTTTTAACAAGATGTAGAGAAAAACATGTTGGTAAAATCCTTTAGTAAATGTGATAGCGCAAGTATCAGAAAGGAGGAGATGATTGAAAATTTTGCTTGGTAGTTCATGTCTGTGGACATGACCTCTGGGTTAGATCTGCAAATCCAGCCATGACCTTACCTTTCACATCTCTGGTTTATTAATTCCTAGGCTATCTCCTTATCTTGTGGTCAAAGAAGTTGATATTCCCATCTTTCTCTTCTTTTTAAACTAGCTCTTTCTACTATTGCTTTTCACCAGGGAAATTTATTGCCCCTTGGCCCAATTTTTAGATAATTCCTTTAGAAAGCCAACCGTGCGTTGTGTTTTCCCAGCTGCATGTGTATGAGTGTGCATGAGTGTTTTTGCATGTATTGGTGTGCAGGAGTGTGCATGTATGGGTGTGCATGAATGTGCATGTATGGGTGTGCATGAGTGTTTGTGCATGTATGGGTTGAGGCCTTGGAGTGTGCAGAACAGCGTAGAGACCTGGAAAATAACCCCGCACTGAATTCAAACATGCTCTAAATTATTTCTTACTGCTTGGGATAATCGTTTTAAGTCAAAGATTAGGACATTTTTCATTTTTGCTTAAGGGGAGGAGCATTCAGAGGGAATCTTCAGCTTGAAAGATAATAAATACTAGAGCAGTTGATTATTGAGGACATGTTTTCCAACTCCTTTTCGAGGACGTGTACAAAATGGAGAGAGTAGACACTGTCACCTGCTGTCCATCATCTACCTCTGTTCATTTAAACAGTTGAGCACAGAACACAAGGGGGCTGGAGAGATTGCATTTGCTCACCTACACACGAAGTGGTTGTTTTATAAATGAAGAGAGTGGAGACCCGTTTTGTTATGCAATTTCCTAGCAACGACCTAGAGTCATCTTTTAAATTATTATTAGTTTTTGTTTTTTTTTTTTAAAAGATTTATTCATTTTATTACATCCAGATATACAAGGAGGAGGAGAGACAGAGAAGAAGATCCTCCGTCCGATGATTCACTCCCCAAGTGAGCTGCAACGGCCGATGTGCGCCGATCCGAAGCCGGGAACCTGGAACCTCTTCCGGGTCTCCCACGCGGGTGCAGGGTCCCAATGCATTGGGCCGTCCTCGACTGCCTTCCCAGGCCACAAGCAGGGAGCTGGATGGGAAGTGGAGCCGCCGGTATTAGAACCGGCGCCCTTATGGGATCCTGGGGCTTTCAAGGCGAGGACTTTAGCCGCTAGGCCACACCGCCGGGCCCAAATTATTATTAGTTTTTAGAGTCATTTTTAATGTGTGTGCTCTGTGTAGGATACAGGAATGGCATGTTCTCACAGGTGACACATGGTAGACTGGTGAGTGGAATTCAGGCTTGAAAGAGGAAAAAAGGCAGAGGGCAAGAAGGCCGCCAGGAAAGAAGGTAACTAATGTATGGCTGCCTGCTCACTCCAGGGACACTTTGTCTTCAAATAGATACAGTAATGGCCTTGTCACCTCCCTTTGTTGTCTTGGCTATTTTTGTGTTCCTTACTAGTGTTTTGTTCTCTAGCACCCTGCATGTTGCTTAGACACACTTGCTCTGATGTTTCAGACTTACCTTCACACCTCTTTCTTTCTTTTTTTCCCCTTACTTTTAACAATCTTTACATAGATGATTAGGACACAAAGGGTCAAGGGCTACAGGAAAGTAGTAAGACTAGATACTAGGTAAGACTATTGTTTCCACATTATTGCTTCTCCCCCCCCCCGCCCATCTCTGGGGTAAAGGGGGAGACAAAGAAAGAATCCCCACCCAGCCTCCCACCCACCCCAGGTCCCAGATGTGGGGCATGCATGAGGGTCCTGCTCAAATGGTTTTGATAATTCCGCAGTTCTAAATTGCTTCCAATCTCACCATTCCAAACATGATGAAATCGCTCCATAATCCACTGGTTGACATAATCCACCTTAGAGTCTCCAGCTTGCCCAGTTTTTCACTGCCAACACACATGGCTGGGGAAGTTGATTGGTTTTTTTCTGTCCTCTGTGTGGTACCAGGTGTCCTGTGCAGGTTCCAATGGACTGCCATATCCTCCTGTGCACCTGGGTATGCTGTCCACTGCTCCAACTGGACTGCTGAGGAGGCTCGGCTCTGACACTAACACTCCATGGTCAGACCAGGGAACCTGCACTTCTCTTCATAGGGTTCTGAGTTCAGCAGTTCGGTTGGGGAGATCCCCAAAGAAACTTTGTCTGAGGTGGTTCCAGATCAGATTGTTGTGTGTGCTTGCCAGTACAGGGCCCGACACAGTCTGTCGCCCTAATCACCTGGTTGCAATTGCAAGGTCAGTTCTGTTTCCAGCCTTGTCTTCTACTTGAGAGTGTTGCAGTCCAGCCTGATTCTGCCCAGCACACTTTCTGCCGTCACATTAACCAGTGGGAGCTGCAGCCTGGTTGGAGCAACCCACAATAACTCTCACCAGGCCGCCCCCTGCCCTGGTTCCCATGCTTGCCAGTATGCACAGCAGACTAGTCCAGTCTATCCCACGTCCCATTCAGCTCTTTTACATGTTAATGGGCATTGAAGCCTAGTTCAGCCCAACCGGGCCCACTATGCAGTCCACGTACATGCTGGTAGGTACCTTTCTGTCCAGCCAGGTCTGCCACAGTCCTGGTTTTCATGCTCTCCAGTGGTAGTGTTAACCCAAGAGGGAGGTGCCCACTATTTCCCTCCTGGGCCCAGTCTGGATCATGCACTTTCCGGGTAGTTCTGCAGTTTAACTTGACAGAATTAGCCCCCAATGCCAGCATCTGCCATCTGATGCTGCGGCAAAGCCCAACCAACCCTCACCCATTCTGATTTATGCTTGCACCAGTAGGAACAGTCAACTGAGCCTAGCTCTTCCCTGATCTGGCTCACATGAGGCCCACAGGTGTTGTAGCCCTGCCCAGTCAGACCTGTTTCTAAGGTGTCTTTATAACAGGTGCATTCTGGTGTGTGTGTCACACACATACAACAACCTACTCTGAAGTATTAAGCAGTAGCCCCTGAAACAGGCCTCCTGTACTGCACATGGAGACCCAGGCCCCATTCCCCTAGCCCCCCTTTTTTTTGGTTTGTGTTGGTTTGGCCAAGTCCTCCAGCTCTCTCTGATTGCCAAACCCACAAAGACAGGAACATAAAGCAATGTCTTCATGTGTACCATGTTGCAATTCAATTTCAGTTTCAGAGGACCAGTTGCAATTCCTTCACTCATTCATCCTAGCAATATTTGTGGAGCCCTGGCCCTTCTACCAGGCCCTCTTATGTGATGGATTTTCAGCGGTGAACAGAGCCGTCAGTCATCCCTGCCCTTGTGGACCTGACTTTGTAGTGGGAGGGTTGGTAAAAAGTGTGAGTTCGGTGAGTGACATAGACAGTATGCTGGCTGAGTGCAAGGGCTGCGTAGGTGTGGCAAGCCAGCAGGGCAGTGATGGGGAGTACTAGCTCACAGAGTGGAGTTTTTATTTGCAGTAGCCACAGACTTAAAGAAAAAGTGCTTTAAAAAGTTTGAGTAGCTAGCCTTTTATAAATACACATCTGTAGAGGAACATTCTGAGCCCAGAAGATGGCAAATGGTAAAGTGGAAGCAGGTCCTGCAGAAACAAAGATCCTGGAGTAGCCGGGGTGCCCTGGGGTGGACTGGGCAGAGGAGGCCAGCACGGCAGGACGTTATGGGTCTGACTGGCACTTGTGCCTCTTAGGTCTCCTCCTTCCATCACATCCCTCAGTGTGTGGTTTCTGTGTCGCAGGATTTGGAGTCAGCAGTTCTCTGACTCCTGTGGCCACTCGTCAGATTGAAGCATTTGGGTTAGTGACTGATTTACATTGTGTTGACTCTCTGTAGTATGAGTTTGACATTTGTGAAAGGAAGTGTGAGTTTTTTAGGGATTTGTTTGTTTTTAGTGGACAGAAGAAAAACTGCCAGAAAGGAAAGGGTCCCCTCTGGGGCCCCATCTTGGGGTAGGGGCACCCTGCCCTTAGACTTTTCCTAGCCAGTTTCAGTCCCAGAAGTGTAGACTTCCAGCAGCTCAACACTGCTGCCTATGTTCTGAGTTACACATTTGTAAAAATCTTTCTACCTAAGGCCAAAAACCCTGGCCTTGAGTCTCAGCAGAGTGGCCTCTGTTGGTTATGTTTTTGTCATGGCCAAGTACCAGAGGCCAGCTGCTCATGGGGCTTGTCTTCAGCGTCATTTAGGGCCGTCCTATTTGTGTGGTGACAGGGTTCCTTCTTGCTGGTGTGTCTGGAGGCACCACATGGCAAGAGAGAGTACCATCTGTGTCTCTGTGGTCTCTCACCAATTGGTGGGGGCCCCACCCTGATGTTCAGGTATAATTGAGTCCCTTGTGATGGCCTCATCACACAATACCACCATTCCTTTAATGCTGTCAGCATAAGACCTTGGGAGTCAAAACACATTGGCCCTTGGTGGTGTCCAGAGTCAAACTAATGCCCAGTCCATAGGCCAGCTGAGCTGTAAACCATTGTCTACTTTAGCCTGGGCCCTGGGCTGTGCAGATTCTTGCTGACTCCCACTGGCCTGGGGGCAGGGTTTTCTGATACCCTGGGGGTGCTTTATTGCCCCTCTTCCTCTGGAGAGGGGTTTACCTGCAAATACTCAGGTAAACTCAGGTATTTGCAGGTAAATACCTGAGCTCTGCCCTGTTCTGCCTCCACGCTACACAGCAAGTCTGAGGGTCAGGTGCTGTTGTTTAATTCCTTTCCTGGGCTGAGTAGACGAGAAACACTTGATGGAGGCTAGCCTGTCCTTCATCCTCAAGCTTGCTGACCTGGCTGGCCAGCTGTGTTGATGCTCCTCCTCCCACCGGCCTGGGCCACCCTGGTGCATTCCCAGTGTGACCAGATTCAGTGGCACTGCCCTGCTCTTTCCTTCTCAGTAGCTTCCTTGGGAAGGGGTGGCAAGCCCCCAGCAGCTGTCTGGGTTGTTCTTTCTTGTTCTGTAAGCATCACCTGCATACACCTGATGGGGTGTCTGTTAAAGGGCTGTGCTGGGAAATGGGCCAAGCTCAGGAGACATGCCGGGGGATCCGCTGCGCCCTCACATCTTCCTGTGCTGGGTTGTAGGTTTTCCCAGAGGAGGAGTGGATGGGAGATCTTTCCATGTCTCTATTTCTTATACATAAATGTTGTTTATTTGAAAGACAGATTTACGGGGGGGGGGGGGGGGTGGAGGAGAGACAGAGACCAGAGAGATGCATCGGGTAGTTCATTCCCCAAAGAGTTGCAATGGCTGGAGTTGGGCCAATGCAGAGCCAGGAGCCTCCTCCAGGTCTCCCTCATGGGTGCATTGGCCATAGGACTTGAGACATCCTCTACTGCTTTCCCAGGCCATAAACAGGGAGCTGGATGGGAAGTGAAGCAGCTGGGATTTGAACCAGCACCCATATGGATGCTGATATTGAGTTGGAGCATTAGCCTGCTATACCATGGCACCAGCCCAAAGTATCCTCTTCTTATAGATGTCTGGGTGTCCCTTGGGAGCTGATTTCTAAGTTTTGATTATAAAATTACTTTGCTAATCTTTTCCATCAACAGCAATGCAGATTTCTGTGTGAAGAGATGTGTGTTAAGGAGTGTTGAGGGCTATAGCACAGTGGAGAGAGCCCAAGGCCTGGGCTCTGTGCTGCTTCAGCCCTTGGCCTTCTTCCTTGGGGCACTGTTTGACATTGAAGTCTGCTAGGAGCTGCATGTTTGCTGACAAACCGCCTTGTGATCAGCCTAATTATTAGTTGTTTTCTTTGTCTACCCAGGACTTCTCATTAAATTCACAGAGCTAAGCCCCCTTGATTGTCCATTTCTCAGATGGAGGTTTTAGAAAATGAATTGAACAAGGTCTTGTTAGGCACAGGTTTGAGGAGCCAGTTGACCTGGACCTCAACGCTCTTCAACATTTCACTAGGCAGAAAAGCTGCAGAAGGCGCCTGGCACCTGGCCCATGGTGACTGTCACAGTGTTCTCAGTGTTCCAACAGTGTCAGTGGACAGAGCTGTTCTCGGTTCCCAGAAAAACAGAGGTGGGATGGATCTTCCCACACAGTCTGGGCCACAGACATGAGATTCCCTCATCTTTCAGTGCTAACAAATCCAAGGTAGCTGTAACCCGTCGATTTCGACACCACCCAGCTTTTTATCCACTCTGCCTTCATTGCACATTTCAGCTCCCAGAGCACCCAGACCCTGGGGCTTGTCTCCCTCGGAGAACCGTCTCCACCTTATTTCCTGTCTTCCTCTCAATTCCTCTCCTTTTAGAATGTCGGTCAGACTTCCCCCAGGACTCACTTAGATTTGTTTTTTGCTTCTCAGCACCTTTTGAGCTGTGTGGTCCAGCTGCAAACACATCCGGGGGAGTAGTAAGTGTCAGCCACTCCCTTTGACTTTCCTCGGCTTTGAAGTCCCTGCAGGTGTCCGCACATCCTGGAGCTGGGAGCTTGTGCACCTGTGACGGGGGGCTCTGCTGCCCCTGAGTGTCTTTACATGGGGATGGTGGCAAAGGCGTCGTTCTGTCTGTTTCTTCAGGAACTTTAGGCTTATGTTAAGAAGCATATATATTGGGAAGAAGGACTATTTTTCATGTTAGACTGAACTGACTTCTCGTTGCTTCCATGCCTGCTCTGTGTAGGGGCCCCTAGACTGCCAGCGGAACACTTCTGTCCAATTATTGTCCACTAGTTGACCCCTCAGTTCATGTAACTTTGTTCTTCTTTCACAGGATTATTTTTTTAATTTGGCTTAGTTTTTTGGAAACTAAATAAATTAATTCCCTATATGAAGGGAAAAGAACATCGCTAGCTTTCAGTGCATGTTGTGGTGCATGTTGTTTGCACAGATCTCTGCAGGGGTCACCTTGATGATGGCTGAGCAGTGTGGCAGGTGACTTGGTGGCGTGCTTGAGGCAGCCAAGGCTGACTTGATTTCAGCAGTGGTGTGAATGAGCACTTGAATTAGTGTTGTACCACAGCCAGCCTAAAGAGGAGGTGACAGCCACAAGATGGAACCCTTCTCTAAAGCCCCTTCTGCTCCTGATGGTGGTGCAGGAGGCGGACAGCTGCTTACCACTACTGGGTAGGGGATGACAGTGCATTGTGGAGGAGGTATTGTTGGAGAAGAGCCGTGAAAGGCTGGTAGGATTTCACCAAGAGGAGTTGATCAGGAGGAATGTGGGTGTCTGATTGGTAGTGGGATTCCCAGTTGGAGTCAAGTTGATGAGTGGAGGAGTGCCTAAGATAGCTGACTCAGGGCCTCCTGCTCGGGGTGGAGAAGTGTATGTTACCTCCATAGAAAATAAAGAATAATGGGAACGGTGAAACCAGCATAGTCTTTGTGGATGTCTCTGGTAATAGTATGTGGTGGACAGAATAGGAAGGGGAGAGTTTGTCCAGCTTGGCTGCCCACTGAAGTCGGTGGGGGCGCCCCAGAGGCAGAGGTCACAGTCTCTGGTGCACGACCTGGCGTCTGTGACCTTGTGCTTGTGAACCCCACACCTGGATAATGAGCGAGGCCTAGTCAAAGCTACTGTGAGCTACACACTAATGGCAGTTGTTCTCAACCTAGGGCACACTGGAATCAGATAAATAACCTAAGACACAGAAAAGATATGTAGCTCCCACCACAAAGATTCAGATTTAATTCATGTGGACTGCAGCCAGAACCATGGGGCACTACTGTGCAACCAAGACAGGGAAGAATTGAAGTAGACGGAACAAGAAAAAAGCAAGAGGAAAGATAGGAATTGGGAGGACTTGTTCACTGAGAGAGAAGCCAGGTGCTACTCTGAGCACCAGGGTGAATTGCCACTCACACAGCCATTTACAGCCAAGGAAGCCACGGAGCCAGCACCTTCCCAGACCAAGAAGTAGTGTTTGTAGAGCCTGCTCTGGACCCAGCCAGGTTCTTGCTGCAACATTGCTGGCCTGTTTGGAGAAGCCTCATTGATGGGTGCGCAGCAAGGCCAAGGGGAAAGGGACATTCATGTTTTGTGTTTGTACACAAGGGAGTGAGCTGCTGACACCCTTCATGTAGTTGTGAGTCAGAAGTGCCTGCTCTAGGGGAGACCAGGAGACTGTGTGTTGAGAAGATGGCCAAGAAACTTTCTGATTTACTAGGAGAGTTCACGTTTTAGGAGCCTGGACCTGAAGAGTTCAATTTGCTTGTCCAGGGTCTCAGCTAGGATGTGGCAGAGCTAGGGTCTGAAGAAGCTGCGGAAAGAGTATGCCTGGGAAGAAATTCCGAGACTTTGTAACCAGAAGCATGGTTGCAAACAATGAGGAAAAGGAATAGCTAAAAGTAGATGGGAGGTCATGGGAAGGGTTCATTGAAATTAGTAAGATGGTGTTGAACAGGAGACAAGAAATGATTGTATTTAAATGTGAGTGTTGTAGAGTGTGCAAAGGATCACACCTGACACAAATGTCAGATGTCAGGGGTCTATCCGCCAAGTTTGGTGACAGCAGCTCTTGAAAGACTCTAGGAGCCACTTGGAAGTCGGGCCTTTTTCAGCTCTCCACTTCCAGCCATATAGGAGAGAATTTCCATGCATTGAATTAATTAAGTTGCTGGAGGCGGGAAGGGAGCTGCCAGAGCCCAACATTTCCCTGTAGTTAATTAACCTAAAGTAATACAGTAGGAGACCAGAAGGGCCAGGTGCTCCAAGGCTCTGGAGCTGTTTCCTTGCTGTCAGTTAACTTGAATGGCACTGCAGGAGGGGCTGTTCAGGCAAACAAGGAGTTTCCAAAGCTGGCTTCCTGCATCTCGGAAGAGGAGGTAGGAAGGGCGGGGCCTGGATTCCATTTCTGTGCTGTCTGAGCTGTCAGTAGCTGCACCCGTATTACTTGGGGAATTATGGGACTCAAGCTGTCCTTGTCATAAACTCAGTTGAAAGATGGGAGTAGACAGTTGGTGTGAGGTCAGGGTGCTAAAGCAGCAAGTGCTGGCCACCAGGAGAGGCTGGCACTTCTTTAGCACCTGGAGTGTCTCTGGACTTTCCTTCTTTGTGATGCTTCCTCCATGTCCTATGTCTGTCACAGACCAGAGGTGCCCAAACAGAGCATGACATGGAGAACCCTGATGAGCTGCTGATCATTTCCTCTTTGTGAAGACAATTGCTTTCATCCTTTATCAGGCTAGGAGGATTTTTTCCCACCGATTCCAGTTGCTGCCAGTCAGTATGACCCGTTTTCCATAGCCTGGGAGAAGGCTGCTCTCAGGGCTGTCTCCCAAGTTTAAAAATATATTATTTGTGGGCCACAGCAGTGTGGCCTAGCTGCTAAAGTCCTCGCCTTGAACACACAGGGATCCCATATGGGCGCCGGTTCTAATCCCAGCAGCTCCACTTTCTCATCCAACTCCCTGCTGGTAGCCTGGGAAAGCAGTGGAGGACGACCCAAAGCCTTAGGACCCTGCACCCGTGTGGGATACCTAGAGGAAGTTCCTGGTTCCCGGCTGCGGATCGGCATAGCACCAGCTGCTGCGCTCACTTGGGGAGTGAATCATCGGATGGAAGATCTTCCTCTCTGTCTCTCCTCCTCGTAATTAAAACAAATAAATCTTTAAAATAATATATATATATATACACACATATATATATATTATTTGAAAAGCACAGTTATGGAAAGGCAGGCAGGAAGAGAGAGAGAGAGAGAGAGAGAGATATCTTCCATCTACTGGTTCATACCATCACAGCCAGAGCTAGACCAGGTCAAAGCTTGCAGACTGGAACTCCGTCGGGGTCTTCTGCCTTTAGCAAAGACCCAGACACTGGGCCATCTTATGCTGCCTTTCTCAACACATTAACAGGGTGCTGCATTATTGGCATTGTGGTGCCAGCTTAGTTCACTGTACCATCACATGGGTGCCCTGAATCAGCCCAGGGAAGAAAAACACACCGCCCTGGGGCTGCAGTCCGAGAGTTTCCTCCCAGCACTCACTGACTGTCCTGTTAGCCTTCAGTGTGCCATTGTAACGAGTTCCTTCCCTCCACCTTCTTGTGCTTGCTCCCTTTGTATCTACTTTTCTTGAATTGCTCCTCATCTAAAGGTGGAAAGCCATGTACTGGTGATTCTGCTGGGAAGACCAGTGTTGGTGAAGCCACTTTCTGGTTGAGTCCATGCCACAAAACAGTTGACATGTCCTGGCCAAGTCATCAGTTTGCTTTCCAAGAAATAAAAAGTATTAACTGAATACTTAGGCTTATTCCAATTCTGAAAGGCTCGGGTTTCAATGATAGACATTTCCTGGAAGAAACACTCATTAAATTCTTATCCTGTGCAAGTGTACCTGCCACAGGGACCAGGCAGTGTCCTGCTTTGAGGGGTGAGTCTGTAATATGGTGATGGACTCCTTTCAGGTCAAGAAGGGCCTTTGTAAACTGAGGAAGCAGGTGCCTGGCTTGTGGCAGGTGTGCAGGGTGGGCGTAACTACCACATCTTACTGTGATCCTCGCAGATGCAGTTGCACACAGGATCTCCCTTGGACTGAGAGGAGATCTCGGGCCCACCAAGCATGGAGCCCTTCATTTGCCACACACAGAGTTTGCAGTTCAGATAGGCAGTTTGCTGTCCATGCCTGTGCCTTGGTGGAACAGTCTTCACACAGTGCGGGGCCTCCTTTTTGTGGTTGTCTTGGTTCTGGAAAGTGTTTGGAGTTGTTCTAGTTTGACTCTATTAGATAAAACCAGAATTCCAGTATACATGCCTGAGATAGGGACAGAGAATTGAAGCTGCAGAGAATTACTGCAGTTGCCTTTGGCAGGTATATGGTTAACCCCCACCACCGTGCGCTCTCACAAGGATTTTAGGAAACCATGTGTCTGCTTGTGGCCTGGGAAAACAGTCGAGGATGGCCAAAAGCCTTGGGACCCTGCACCCTCGTGGGAGACCTGGAAGAAGCTCCAGGTTCCTGGCTTCAGATCGGTTCAGTTTGACTGTTGCAGCCGCTTGGGGAGTCGATCAACGGTTGGAAGGTTCTCGTGTCTCAGTTCCTCTCTGGGTATCCATCTTCCAATAAAAGTAAATAAATCTAAAAAGTTGGTTAAAAGAAAATAGTTGTATCTCTTTATATGTACCCAGCGATTTTTTTCTTAAATTCTGTAGTGATTTATACTCATTGTCATCTATATTTAAAATGCATGAATGGTTTTTTTTTTTTCAAATATTTTTCCTCTAATGTCTATTTCATTCTGCTTCCCCAGGGCCTTTATTCTAAGCTTATGGATTTTGTGTTTGAGATTCTGCTGTCAGACCACTCTTTCATACTTCCCTGCAACAAAAATATGTCCAAGTACCAAGAGGATGAGCTCCATTTATGTTGTAACAAGTATTAGAACACTGTGAATCAGGCAGCACACAGTATTGCAAATGTTGACACAGTTTCAATGTTTGCTTAATGGTTGTTGAAGACAAAATGGACTGGGTTTTTAACTACATTTGTTTTTGGGTGAGTGTTACTTAGAGTTAGAAAAAGTTTCTGGGGCCAGTGTGATGGCTCTACTAGCCAATCTCCACTTTCAAGTGCTGGCATCCTTTATAGCTGCTGCTTCATGTCCTAGCTATTCTGCTTCCCCTGCAGCTGCCTGCTTAAGGGAAAGCAGTGGAAGATGGCCCAAGTCCTTGGAACCCTGTACCTACTTGGCAGACCCAGAAGAACTTCAGCTGTAGCTGTTTGGGGAGTGAACCAGCAGATGAAGCATCTTTCTGTCTCTCCTCTCTGCAAATCTGCTTTTAAAAAAGAAAGAGTGTCCTGTGTGGTAACCTAATGGCGGAATCCTCGCCTTGAACGCCCCAGGATCCCATACGGGAGCCAGTTCTAGTCCCGGCAGCCCCACTTCCCATCCAGCTCCCTGCCTGTGGCCTGGGAAAGCAGTCGAGGATGGCCCAAAGCCTTGGGACCCTGCACCCGCATGGGAGACCCAGATGAAGCTCCAGGCTCCTGGCTTTGGATTGGCTCAGCCCTAGCAGGAGTGAATCAATGGACAGAAGATCTTTCTCTCAGTCTCTCCTCTGTATATGTCTAATTTTGCAATTAAGAAAAATAAATCTTAAAAAGAAAAGAAAGAGGTCCTATTCTGTATCGATTTTATCCATGGTCTTCATTTGTTTATGGATGTAAACACCCAGAAGCCTCATTTATATGAAGTAGATGGAAATGGTAGCTTTGAGGTGTCACTCAGGTATTTTAATTTCTTTTGTAACAATGCCAAGAATATATTTAGTTTTCAGACATAATTTTTAGTCCTGATTCAGCTGATACTTCCACTAGGGCTTTGTTCAGTTTTCTTTAAAAGAAAAAATGTATTTTAGGGCTAGTGCAATGGCATAATTGGCTAATCCTCCCCCTTCATGTGTAGCCAGGATCCCATATGGACTCTTGTTCTAGTCCCGCTGCTCCACTTCCCATCCAGCTCCCTGCTTGTTCCCTGGGAAAGCAGTAGAAGATGGCCCAAAGTTTTGGGACCCTGCACCTGTGTGGGAGACCTAAAGGTTGCAGCCACTTAGGAAGAACCAAACCAGTACATGGAAGATCTTTCTGTGTCTCTCCTTTTCTCTGTGAAATTGACTCTTCAATAATAAAATCTTTTTAAAAACATTTTTAAAAGATTTTTTAGGAGATTTTAAAAGATTTATTTTGTTTATTAAAAAGACAGATTTGCACAAAGAGTTATATTCCATCCTTTGGTTCATGCCCCAAAAGACCGCGTTGGCTGGGGCTGGGTCAGACAAAGCCAAGAGCCTAGAGCTTTTTCCAGGCCTGCTGTGTGGGTACAGGCTTCGAGCACTTGGGCCATCTTCTGTCACTTTCCCAGGTGCATTAGTAAGGAGCTGGATACAGCATGGAGCAGCCAGACATTGAACTGGAGCCCAGATGGAAGCAGAGTTGTAAAGACGCTGGCTTGTAGGGGCTTTTCCTCTCTTACCTAGCGGTGGACACTGGCCTACAAGGAACAGTGGACAGAATTGCTTTGAATTCCCTTTGCTGAGTACCCCAGGACCAGTGAGTGCTTCTGCTTTTATGAAATGAATGAGGAATGTGGGGGTGGGAATCTGTGCCTCCCTTGAGGAGTTGAGCCCCTGGTTAGGCTGATGAGAGTTAAGAAAATGATTCCTAGACTCGCTGACTGTCAGAGACTTTATGTCTGCACACACCCCCACACACACACATTGTTTGTATACTCTCGAGCTACAAGCCCTGTGTGCCGGGCCCTCGAGGACCTGGCTGGTACTGGGGAGCAGGCAGGCCCCAGGAGCTGGAGGCAGGGAACCACCCTGTGCTGGTGATGACGTGAGGGAAATCTCAGTGACCACACCCTCCAGGGGTTCATGACAGGAGCACACATTACGGAGCAGACAGAACAAATGCTCCTGGGTCCCCCAGATTAGACAACCTCCACTAAGTCATGTTGTTCAACGTGTTAGCAAAGCACGGTGTTGGCATAGCAAGGTGGAATTTCAGTGCAACTGATTTTTTGCAGTTCCATCTATTTTATCTTGGGTGTTTGTAAACTGTTCTTGTTTTGAAGGGGTTAAGGTTTGCCTGGCTGCCGAAGGGTAGGACTATGTTGTGAGTGCTGGCCTCTGCCAAGCATTGCAGAAGTGGCCATGGCTTCCTGGACAGACATGGTGTAATGGTGATGCTGGTTGCCGCTGTGGCTCCTACTCAGCTGGAATTAGACCTGGTTTTATCAGCCATTGTACTAAGGGTGCTAACCCTGCCTGTGATGCACTTGAAGGGAATCCTCCAGGCACTGCCTGGGGTGAGGCTTCTGGGTTATGGGGTTATGGCTGGTGGCTCCTTTATCAGGAACTGCACCCACTAGCCTGAGAGACTTTGCCTCCAGATTGTGTTTCACAACAATTGACTATAGTTTTGCTTCTATGAAGTAATCTTGACAAGTGGCTGCTTATTGTTTGACATTTTTTTTGTAACATCTTAACATCCATTATTTTCTTTCTGGTGTTTCCTGAGGCAGTTGATTGCATATAGATCAGGTTTCTCTGAGTTCATCTCATTTACAGTACCACGTTTCTGCTGTCTTACACTGTGTGAGTGGGCCTCCCCACAGCTTTGTCAGAATTAGTAATTGAGCAGGAAGCACGTTTTGATTACTGTAGCCTTTTGATTTTAATTTTACGATCATGTAGTGTTTAGCAGAGAGCAGAGGTAGGCAAGTGGCTCTCTGGGATGCATTTTTGACACAGAGAAGTCTGCTGTTTCAGCCACTTGGCTATCTGTCAGCCGTGCTCAGACCCCCTTATATTGGTTGCTTGGCAACCTGGGGCTGGAGCAATCAAACCATGGCCGGTGCTTTTCCAAGCCCAGATTGGGAGATGATTTATTGTTGGAACTGTAAGCACAGTAAACCCAAGCTTCAGAAATAGACCTCTTTCTTTCTTTCTTTCTTTCTTTCTTTCTTTCTTTCTTTCTTTCTTTCTTTCTTCCTTCCTTCCTTCCTTCCTTCCTTCCTTCCTTTCTTTCTTTCTTTCTTTCTTTCTCTCTCTCTCTCTCTCTCTCTCTCTCTTTCTTTCTTTCCTGGGAATTTATACAAACCACACTTAAAAAAATAGGAAAAAGGAAAAGAAAGGAAGGAAGAGAAAAGAAAGGAAGATTAATTTGATGATATTGTTGGAAAACTTTTAAAGAAAAATTTGGATCCTATAATGCACTTGCTCTCATTTGTCTCCCCACATGGCTGCACGTTAACATAGTTGCTTTGTTGGTTTGTTAATTTTTTTTCTTTAATTCTACTGCTTTTCTTTTTTTTAAGATTTATTTATTTTTATTACAAAGTCAGATATACAGAGAGGAAGATCTGCCATCCAATGATTCACTCCCCAAGTGAGTACAACGGCCAGTGCTGTGCCGACCCAAAGCCGGGAACCGAGAACCTCCTCCAGGTCTCCCACACGGGTGCAGGGTCGCAAAGCCTTAGGCTGTCATCGACTACCTTCCCAGGCCACAAGCAGGGAGCCAGATGGGAAGCAGGGCTGCCGGGATTAGAACCGGCTACCATATGGGATCCCGGGGCGTTCAAGGCGAGGACCTTAGCCGCTAGGCCAAACCACCAGGCCTGAATTCTACTGCTTTTCTAGGCCACAAGCAGGGAACTGGAAGGGAAGTGGGGCAGCGGGGACACAAACTGGTGCCCTGGTGCGTGCAAAGTGAGGAATTTAGCCACTGAGGCCACTGTGCCGGGCCCAGTCCCTCAATATTTTAAGAGAGCATGCTGAAAGCTTCTTGTCGTACATTGAATTCTGGTGTGTCATCTTTCTGTGGGAAATCCAGGCCCAGGGAATGTTCGTGGTTTGCCTGAAATGAGCTGTGAGGCCTGAAGAACTCGTGTCTGGCACTGGAGCTCAGCTTTCCTAATGCCTGCTGTGTGCTTGATTTAATGCTGCAAGGCTGAGAGGCCAATCGCTTTTCTTTCTTTTCTTTTCTTTTTAACTCAGTGGAAACATCCAGAAATTCAAGTATGTGGGAAATCTCTGTTCTTGTGCTGGTTTTTGCTGTGAATCTAGAACTTAAAAAAAAAGTGTCATAAAGGCCAAAGCCTCTGGCTTCCCATGTGCTCGTTTCGTGGGTGTCTTAGTAGTCAGTGCAGTGGGTGTACATGTCCCACCCATTGAGAGGACAAGCGAGAGAGCTGCTGCTGATTCTCAACCTCCACCGTACCACTTTTTGCCTCTTTCTATGTGCTACATTGTCTTGCTACCTTCTCCAGAATTTTGTTATTATAACCTTTATCTGTAAATTACGTTACATTGATTTATCTTTCCTGTTAAGATGAGATGTAACATCGCTGCTGAGGCGTTTCCTTCATTAGTGTCTGGGATCATTTCTTTCACATTGCCAGTAAGGATGAAGAGAATGCCTTTTCTGGGGCCTTGGGTGTGGGAGAGGAATCCCAGCATGGCTTAGCAGCAGCCTGAGCATCTTCCTGTCCAGTGTTTGAAATGTACCTTATACTCTACATGTGCCACAACATATGTACATGCCCAGTGTCTATCTGTATTCCTTATGAATATACACAGCTAACCTCCGTGTGTAATTTACACACAGCTGCATTGTGCTCCCTTAATCCCTTATTTTCAGTAAGAGAGGTATCTCAGGAACAGTACTGTTCCAAACAAAAGCCGAAAAGAACAGCTTTGTGGTGGGGCCCATTACCCATGCCTGCCCTGAGAACTGTCCCCATGAGACCTGTGACCATGATGGTCACCCTGCATGTATCCCTCATGGAAAGAAGACACTAGCCACTGGGAAGAAGAGGCTGTGTCTAGTGACTGTGTTTGGCTTTTGTAATTAGGGTCATCTCCCCCTCAGCCACCCCGCATTGCATTTCCTGGAGGGATAATGGATTTTCCTCCTTTTAGGAGAGCATTCCTAAGTGAACCAAGTTAATGAGAACAATTCTGCTTTAGCAGGAGACAAGTTGGTGAGTCCTGTGTGGCAGGAGCTGGAGCAAGCCCCTGGCACGTATCAGAGCCTACACTTCCCATTAGAAAAGCAGAGCAGAACACCTTTGTGATTTGGGTATGTTCTCTTGAAAGACACAGTGACTTAATTTGAAGTAACAGGCCTGTGTTTGGGGAGCATGGGTGTTATCATTATCCATAATTCCAGTGGTGGATGTGAGGGTAATCTGGCTGCTACATCTGTCACTCCATTGATCGCCAGGGTTGATTCAGCTGATGTGGCTGGCTAGGCAGGTGTCCCCTTCCTCCCTCACCGCTCCATGTGCATCCCTCCCGAAGCTGTGCACTCAGTCAAGGAGGACGACCATCCCCGCTAGAGGAGGACCGGTCTTCAGTCAAGGGTATACGAGTAGCTGCACTCCCCTGCTAGAACCTCCAAACAAGCTCTCAAGGTCCACAATTCCAATGGTATAGTTATTACATTAATAGAAAACTTTCAGTGCTTTGGGTATATTTTATTCTTTTATGAAGAAGTAAGGGTTGTTCTAGACTTGTACTTTCCAGTATGGTAGTCAGTAATCATATGGCTAGAGAGCAGCAGATACGAGCTGGTCCTTATACTGACTCAGTGTAAAAGACACTGTCTGGCCCAGTGCAATGGCTCAGTGGCTAAATCCTTACCTTGCGCATGCTAGAATCCCACATGGGTGCCAGTTTGTGTCCTGGCTGTTACACTTCCCCGCTAGCTCCTTGCTTGTGGCCTGGGAAAGCAGTGGAGGATGGCCCAAAGCATGGAAACCTGGAAGAAGCTCCTGGCTCTGGATCAGCTTAGCTCTGGCCATTGTGGTCACTTGGATGAAAGATTATTCTGTCCTGTCTTCTTCTCTCTGTAAATCTACCTTTCCAATAAAAATAAATAAATCTTTTAAAAAATATTATTTCTGGGCCTGGCATGGTGGCCTAGCAGCTAAAGTCCTCACTTTGAACATGTCGAGATCTCATGTGGGTGCCGGTTCTAATCCTGACAGCCCCACTTCCCATTCAGCTCCTTGCTTGTGACCTGGGGAAGCAGTCGAGGACGGCCCAAAGCTTTGGATTCCTGAGCCTGCCTGGGAGACCCAGAAGACGCTCCTGGCCCCTGGCTTCAGATCAACTCAGCTCTGGCTGTTGTGGTCACTTGGGGAGTGAACCAGCTGATGGAAGATCTTCCTCTCTGTCTCTCCTCCTATCTGTATATCTTGCAATACAAAATAAATGTTTTAAAAAATTAAAAATAAATATTTCTGAAAATGAAAGAATATGAAATATTTCATTTGTACGTGGTACAGTGTTTTATGGCTGCTTTGGACATATCCCTGTGCTGATGTAGTCCCAGCCTCAGATTCAGCTCCCTGCTAATGCATCCTGGGAGGCAGTGGGAAGATGGCCCAAGGGCTTGGGTCTCTGCCCACCCATGTAGGAGACTCAAGAGTTTTGAGCTCCAGGCTTTGGTTGGGCTCACCCCTGGCTGTTGTAGCCATTTGGGGATTGAAGCACTTAATGGAGGTTCATGGTGCACTCTCCCTCCTCCGCCCATGCTGGCGCTCTGCTTTTCAAGTGGATGAATATAAACCTTTGAAAAGAATTAATTTTGTACATAGATTGTTAGGTTCTCCGACACTGGAGAAGGAATACCTGCTCCAGTAAGGAGAAGAATGTAGATGGCCTCGATTCTAGGAAACCACGGTCACGGCTTCCCTTCCTGTGCAGCGGGAAGGCAGACATGAAGGCAGGAGCCACAGGGGGAAGAAAAGCTAGGAAGAGACTGCAGGGAGTGTGAAACTCCCTTAACCCGGAAGCTGAGGCAGAGTTGCTTTGGCCTTTAATTGGTGGGGAATATTGGTTTGTGTGGTCATTGGTGTAGCAGTGACCCCACTGCATGAGGGGCTTCCCAGAATTCCAGGGTCCCTTCACGGTTGTAGCCTGAGAAAGGGCTGGGAGCAGGCTCTGCCCTCTTCCGGTCATCATGGCAACCATTCAGGTTACATGCTGAAAAGTAAATGTTTTGGAATCACTGTCTAAAATATTTTTAAATATTGGGACCCAGCACAATGGCTTAGTGGCTAAGTCCTCCCCTTGTACACACCAGGATCCCTTATGGGTTCCAGTTCTAATCCCAGCTGCTCCACTTCCCATCCAGCTCCCTTCCTGTAGCCTGGGAATGCAGTGGAGGACGGCCCAAGTCTTGGGATCCTGCACCACCTGCCTGTGAGAACTGGAAGAAGCTCCTGGCTCCCGGCTTCAGGTTGGCTCAGCTCTGGCCGTTGTAGCGACTTGAGGAGTGAACTAGCAGATGGAAGATCTTTCTCTCTGTCTCTCCTTCTTTCTGTAAACCTGCCAACAAAATAAATAAATCTTAAATTTTATTTTTCTTAATTTTACCTGTTTCTTTTAAAATAAGGCTGGTAGGGGGCTGGTGTTACGGCACAGTGAGTTAGAATGCTTCTGTTGGTGTTAGCATCCTGATGTGCCTGTGAAGGCAGCAGAAGAGACCCCAGGTGTTGGGGTCCGTGTCCCCCGATGTTGGAAACCTGGGTGGAGTTCCTGGCTTCTGGCTTTAGCCTGGCTATGCCCCAACCATTGTAGGCAGCCAGAAAAGGGAAGCAATAGATAGATCTCTCTGTTTGTTTCTTCACCCCTCGCCCATTGTCTATGTTCCAAACCAAAAACTAAATCTTAACAGAGTAAGATATGACCACTAGAAATTCTGTATGTGCCTTTGTGGCTTACATTTTTGGGTCCCATTCTGTTTCTTCTGGGCAGTCACTGATGCACATTGTCTAGTTACGGTTTCTATCGAAGACATGAACCAACCCTGAAGACTTCTCTGCTGTTTTGTTCTCTTGTAACTTCCAGACAAGCCACAATCCTTTGTTTCTTTCTTAGCCCTTAGGGGAGGTGAGAATTTTAAGTACCTGCTGATGAACCACCTTATGGCTGCTTCTATGTGACAGGGGCCTCCAGTGCACATTTGGAGTAGTTTAATCTGCTTGTGGCCCTGACGGAGCGAATGTCTGCAGCTGCTGGAAGTGCTGTTTAAGTCTGGTTCTTGATGTGAAAGTTCATGGAGACACAGTTTGTCATGCTCACCCAGTGACAGTGTTCTGTTAGTCCTGCAATAATGAAAGGACTTCAATGTCCTTAGCCTTGTCCTCTGGATCAGAGGGCGTCAGCAGAGACACAGCATGGCTCAGCGGCCTGTGCTCAGGCACTCAGTTGCTGTTTTAACCATTCGGCATGAGGTAGTTTCCCCATGGGCATGTGATCCTCCTAAAACTTACTTATTTACTTGGGAGATAGAGAAAGGGCCCCTCTCATCTGCTGGCTTACTCTCAGAATGCTTGAACACAGCCCTCATGCTGAGTCCAAAGCTCGGCTGGCTAGACCGCTGTTGGAAGGCATTAACTGCCCATTGTTTGGACCTGCGAGGCGAAATTGGATTCCAGTCTTCCACTATATGGCAAGCCCAGAACTGGGCTATTGTGGAGACAGTGAGGTTGCAGAGGAGACTTGCGTAGCCATCATGTGGTAGTGTGGCCCAGATTCCCCCCAAACAAAAAGAAACACATTGAACAAGAAACTCAGGAGCAGTGAATGCTGAGGGTGATAACTGATAGAGGCGTTGGGTACAGGGACAGAGAGCAGACAGTTGTCATGGGAGGGAGACAGGCACCGAGAGAGAAGCTGGACATCAGAGTTGTCAGGACTCTGGGGTGGAAATTGCAGCTGTAATGTCCGTGCACGTGGGCCTAATCCTGTGTCCGTTTCTAATGGGGAAGGATGAGGATGGGACATTTGAGGTATCCTTAGGGTGGGCCTGAAGTCCTGTAAGGGACTCTAATGGCACACACTGGAGCTCTGAGTATGTAAGGTGGACAGCACGGTTCTTGGAGGATTCAGCGTCTAATGGAGAGTGCAGGAGGATGTATGTGATAAGAATTCAGTAATCTCAGGGCAGCTGTTGCTGCATCCAGTTCATCTTGGGAATTTCAACAATTAGGCAATAAGTACTTTGGTTTTAAAAACTGAAAAAAAAAATCAGCAATCAAGGCAAAGCTTCATAGACCAGAGGGGTGATTGGAGAATACGGTGGAAGTGGGTGTAGGAAGAGGTGTTACTTGTGCAGTAGGAAGGTGGGGACAGAATGTCGAGACGGGATGTGGCTCCCGCCGCCTGCTGTGAGAAGGGTATAGTTGTGTCCATGTGCAGGCCACATGTTCTGACACTGGAGGACAGGATCAAATGTCAGCAAGGGGAACAGATCAGATCTCAGAGGGACTTGAGATCTGTTGGTAAAAATCTGATGAGTATTTGAAATTATCTTGTTTGTTGTCTTTAAACTCTCAGTGGCTTTAAAATATTAACTGGGTATTCTGGAAATTTTCAAATACATGTAAAGTACTCAGGAACAGCATCATGGGAACTTCAGCTTACTGGAAGGTCTCTTCAGGTAACTGGTTCTACTGATGTTTATTTTAAAAGGAGGGACCTGGTGTGGTAGCCTAACAGCTGAAGTCTTTGCCTAGCACGCACCGGGACCCCATATGGGTGCTGGTTCTAATCCTGGCAGCCCTGCTTCCCATGCAGCTTCCTGCTTGTGGCCTGGGAAGGCAGTTGAACACGGCCCAAAATCTTGGGACCCTGCACCCGCGTAGGAGAACCAGAGGAGGCTCTGGGCTCCTGGCTTTGAATCAGCTCAGTTCCAGCCATTGCAGCCACTTGGGGAGTGAATCATCAGATGGAAGATCTTCCTCTCTGTCTCTCCTCCTCTTTGTATATCTGACTTTTCTATAAAAATAAAATAAAGCTTAAAAAAAAAAGAAAGAAAAAGCAGTGCCTCATTCAGGTCACCTTGCATTAATGTACAAATATTTTTTTAAAACATTTATTTATTTTTATTACAAAGTCAGATACACAGAGAGAATGAGAGACAGAGAGGAAGATCTTCCATCCGATTACTCACTCCCCAAGTGACTTCAAGGGCTGGAGCTGCACCAGTCCAAAACCAGGAGCCCAGATCCTCTTCTGGGTCTCCCACACAGGTGCAGGGTCCCAAAGCTTTGGGCCGTCCTCGACTGCTTTCCCAGGCCACAGGCAGGGAGCTGGATGGGAAGTGGGGCTGCCGGAATTAGAACCAGCACCCATATGGGATCCTGCTATGTGTACAATGTGAGGACTTTAGCTGCTAGGCCACCGCGCCAGGCCCAATGTACAAACAATTTAAACCAAAGTCACATGATATCTGTCAAAGCCATAGCACCAGTAAGCCTGCAGGAGGACCTGTGTTCAGATGTGTGAGATGGGCACTGCCGCCAGCAGGGCCACATGGCTGCAGGAAAGCCCGGGACGACCGTGCACAGCCCAGCTTGCAGAGGCTCACTCTTCTGCAGCGTGGCATCAGGAACTCTTGTTTGTATCCGGACCCATTAACAATGCCCACATTTAGGATCCCTCTGACTCTCTCTGAGAGAAGTGTAGACTGCTTACTTGCAAATCTGTCTGCTCTTCAATCCCTAGCGATTCAATACGTTATTAACATAAAATTTTGTGCCAAAAACAGGGTAGAGCAGAAGGAGCCATTTTCACAGTAGGGGTCATTTTAATACCCATAGTGTTTGCCAAACAGTTATGTAAGAGGACTGAGAAAAGTCACTTTTCACAAGTCATGGTGAGTTTCTGACTGTGATATGCTAGTTAAGATTCACGGGAGGGAGTTGATTTTGAAAGCTCTCAGCTAGGGGTTAATGCAGAGGTATACTTTAGCCATATGGGTAGCTTATGCCCCCCTCTTCAGCTCTGCCCCCTGCTGTAGACAGGCACATTGAGCACCCCTTGGGTGCCATACTGGGAGGCTGAGCATTGAACAAGGGCATTGGCACACCTGACCTTCTGAGGGGCAGTTCAGAGTGACAGAATAACTTCTAAAAATTAGATGGAGCAAGCACTTTATGGCCAACTTTAAAAGATAAACAAATTGAGATAATTACAAATTGTGCTGCGTGGCTGTGACCTTTATTTGTCCTTTTGTCAATTTTCAGAGGCAAATGTAGTCTGCAGCCACGCGTGGCCCCTGCAGCCACAGTAGTCCTGAGGCGCCCTGCTGGCTTACACTTGTCACCCTTGACTTCCCAGTCCTGGTTCAAGGACGTGGTGGCATCTGGTGTGTTTTGCCATTTGTAAAAAGGCGATAAGGGTGCCCCCTGCCTCTGCAGCCTCTGCAGCCCCCAACAAAGTGCTTGACACAGGGGCACTGGCTGTCAGCGCTTCCCAGTGCTGTTTCCAGTGGTGATGCCCTGTCTGTTTGGTATCCTGATGCTTCCAAAAAGTTAATGTATTTATGCCGACCCATGGAGTCAGCTGAGAAGCTGCTTGCCCCAGCTGCTACCTCCGTACCATACCCTGGCCTTGCCCCACCCAGGGTGGGAGGAGAGGACCAGCGCCCTTGGAAGGTGGGTGGAGGGCTCAACAACAGCCTGAGGAATTTCTGAGTTTTTTGTAAGCTGCATGTAACTGCATTTTGACCTTAATATTTTTAAAGATTTACTTGTTTTAAAGGCAGAAAGAGAGAGTTTCCATCTGCTGTTTACTCCCTAAATTGCTACAGCAGTCAAGTCTGGGCTAGGCCAAAACCAGGAGGGACCCAGTCACAAGGCCATCATCTGCTGTGTATCCCAGGTAGATTGGCACAAAGCTGGATTGGAAGCAGAGCGACCAGTAATTGAACTGGCATTCCAATAGGAGATGCCAGCATCCTGACCCGCAGGCTACCATCCTGGGTCTAATCTCATTGATTCTAGCGACCCACACGTCTGTATTGGAAAGGCAGAGAGGTAGATAGGGAAGGGAACGCTTTCTCCACCTGCCTCTGGGCCCTGGCTTGGGAAGCGCTGGGAGCTGGGAATTCAACCCAGGTCTCCCACATGGAGGTTAGGGACCCAAACACTTGAGTCACCATCTACCGCCTCTTGGGTACACTTTAGCAAGAAGCTAGAGTTAGGGCTGAACTGACTGGAACTCAGGCAGCTGTCTTCAGTGTGAGACCAGACTCTCACTCCAAGCAGGCATACTGTTTCGTTCCTAAGGTGTCTCCCATTTGAAAAGTAGCTGTGTCAGAACAGCCATGTCAGAATCTCCTCCTTGTACTAATGGCAGAATACATCCCAGGAGCTGATCCACTGTACCCAAAATGAGATGCCTTCTAGATTCTGTTAAAGCCAACTTTAATGATACTTGGTTCAGATACCTACTTTTCTAAAACCAGGAATTAGTTCTTTCCTAGATACTTAAAGTTGGGTGACTTCTGGTGGTAACAAGGAGTTTCAGCTCAACAAAGGAAAGTTTCTGCGATTTGTCTGAAAATGGTAATATGGTCTGGTCATAAACTAAGTTACAACACAAAAATGAAGAATAATCTTACTGCCATAAATAAATAAATATACACTTACATTTGAATCTCACCTGGCTGATAGGATACAGAAATGGAACAGAACTTGGGTTGAGTACCCAAGGAACACCAAGTGGGGGCCGCTGGACAGGAAGCCTACCGGAGAAGCAGGTGCCGGCCTCCCAGCGTCAGGCTCGCGCCCGCCAAGCTGCATACCTTGCGGAGTGTGACACAGGCCTGCTGGCACACTGGTGGTGCTACCTTGTAATCCACACGTTCCTGTTTCTGCCTCACCCACAGCGTCCTGGTGTTCTAACGTCAACATGCTATCAGAGACAGAACCTAATGGCCATAGAAATAATTCATGAGGCCTTGAATTTTAACTGGTAATGCTGGAGCTCAGCTTCGCAATGGAAGACTGCTGAGAAACAGACCTTGTCCTTGGATTTCCATTGAGCAGTTTATAGTGCCCATCTGTTTATAAGTCGATAGTGTTGGTCAGTCAGTCTTGAGAGTGTCAAGGCTATTATTTGCAGAGGTGAATTCATCGAGGGAAAGGAGCCTGCTGCCTCAGAAGGCTGCTGCCCTTATTGGCAGATCGTAATCGCTGGATGCTAAAGGGCTTGTCTTTATTTTGATTTTAGAGGCTCCTCTCCATTTCTGGTAAGCCACAAAGTAAAGGCTGATCTCCCAGAAGCAGGTGCTTTGTTGGTTTTAAGGCCAGTGACTTTCCATAGAGACGTCACAACACTGCTCTGTGATGCTTTCACTTCCCCCCTACGTATTTACTTATTTAATCATTTTTTTCGGGAAAAAAATATTTTTGTTTGAAAGGCAGATTTACAAAGAGAAGGAGAGACAGAGAAATCTGTGGGTTTGCTCCCCAAATGGCCGCAATGGCTACAGCAGAAACAATCTGAATCCAAGATCTTCTCCCAGGTCTCCCACGCGGGTGCAGGGTCCCAAAGCTTTGGGCCATTCTCGACTGCTTTCCCAGGCCACAAGCAGGGAGCTGGATGGGAAGAGGAGCAGCCGGGGTACGAACTGACATCCATATAGGATGCAGGCTGCAGGCAGAATACGCCATTGCACCTACTCCTCACTGTCCCCTTCTTAACAAGTGAGGTTGAGATTATGTAGCACATGAGAGCTTGGTCGTTGATACAAACTGGTGGCAGTGGTGGATCAGTGTGCACCATATGTCATCCATGTGTTCCCCGTGGAACTGGACTGCAGATTCAGGCTCAGAAACATCAGTGAGACTCTTGGATGAGCTTTAGAGCCAAAGGAACAGTGGAGGTTACATGGGGAGGAAGTTCAGAGAGCAGAAACCCTAGACCCCTGAGGGAGTTGCCAACATGTAGTGGTTGGTGCAAGAGTTAAGCCAGATGGTGTGAGGAATAACAGGAGACTCTGGTATCATGGAGCCAAGAGACCAGCTGTATTCTTGTCATTCAAAATGGGCTGACCGCCTGTGACACCCACGTCCCTCATTGGAGAGCTTGTTCATGTCCTGACCTTTTCACAGGAAGGCAGTGGATAATGGCACGAGTACTTGGGCCTGTGTCATCCATTTGGGATGCTTGGGGCAGGGGGTGGTGGTTCCTGGACCCTGGTTTCAGCCCAGCCCGGCCACAGTCATTGTAGCCATTTGGAGACTAAACCAGTAGATGGAAGATCTCTGTGTCACTCTGCCTTTCAACTTTTTTTTTTTTTTTTTACCTAAATTAGCCCTTTTGAACTCTGTTAAATTATTCTTTTCATTGTGGTTATCACAACCTACTTCATCTGTTCCACTTGTCAAAATCTTTTTGTTTTTTAAGATATATTTTATCTTATTTTTTATTGTATTTTGAGAGAGCTGGGGCAGGGGTAGGGAAGACTTGTTTACAAAGTGAAACTGGGTTTCTTCTCCCAAGTAGTTCTTTCCTTAACATATGGTTTCATATGTTTAAGATTTTTTAATTGGAAAAGATGAATATACAGAAAGAAGGAGATACAGAAAGATCTTGTGTCTACTGGTTCACTCCCCAAGTGGCTGCAAAAGTTAGAGCTGAGCCGACCCAAAGCCAGGAGCTTCTTCTGGGTCTCTCACGTGGGTGCAGGGTCTCAAGGCTTTGAATCATCCTCGACCACTTTCCCAGACCACAAGCAGGGAGCTGGATGGGAAGCAGGGCAGTTGGAACACGAACAGGTGCCCATATAGGATCCCAGAAAAATTCAAGGCGAGGAGGACTTTAGCCACTAGGCCCATTGTTTCATTTTTTTTTTTAAATATTTATTTTTACTTAAAAGAGTTACAAAGAGAGAAGGAGAGACAGATCTTCCATTCATTGGTACACCGCCGCCAAATGGCCACAGTGGCCAGAACTGAGGTAGTCTGAAGCTGCTTCTGGGTCTCGTATGGGTGCAGAATCCCAAGGACCTAAGCCATCCTCTGCTGCCTTCTCAGGCCAAAAGCGAAGCAGCCAGGACTGGAGCTGGAACTCACATGGGATGCCAATGCCATGGTGGATTAGCTTTTCTGTGCTACCACACTACTGTGGTTTTTTTTTTTTTTTTTTTTTTTTAAGATTTATTCATCTTATTACAGCCAGATATACACAGAGGAGGAGAGACAGAGAGGAAGATCTTCCGTCCAATGATTCACTCCCCAAATGAACCGCAACGGCCGGTGTGCGCCGATCCGAATCTGGGAACCAGGAACCTCTTCCAGGTCTCCCACGCGGGTGCAGGGTCCCAATGCATTGGGTCATCCTCAACTGCTTTCCCAGGCCACAAGCAGGGAGCTGGATGGGAATTGGAGCTGCCGGGATTAGAACCAGCGCCCATATGGGATCCCGGGGTGTTCAAGGCAAGGACTTTAGCCGCTAGGCCACACCGCCGGGCCCAACACACCACTGTGTTTTAAAATAAAAAATATTTATTTGAAAGAATTACAGAAAGAGCGAAACTCCTCTGTGTGTTGGTTCACTCCCTAGATGGCTGGCCAGTAGAGCCAGGCTGAAGCCAGGAGCCAAGAACTTCTTCCAGGTCTCCCACTTGTGTGGCAAGAACCCAAACACTTGGGCCATCTGCCACTATCTTTCCCAGGCCATTAGGAAGCTGCAACAGAAATGGAGCAGGCAACAGCTTTACGTAACATTGGCTTCTTTTTTTTTTTTTTTTAAGATTTATTTATTTTCATTACAAAGTCAGATATACAGAGAGGAGGAAAGACAGAGAGGAAGATCTTCCCTCTGATGATTCACTCCCCAAGCGACTGCAATGGCCAGTGCTGCGCCGATCTGAAGCCAGGAGCCAGGAGCTCTTCCAGGTCTCCCATGTGGATGCAGGGTCCCAACGCTTTGGGCCGTCCTCAACTGCTTTCCCAGGCCACAAGCAGGGAGCTGGATGGGAATTGGAGCTGCCAGGATTAGAACCGGCACCCATATGGGATCCTGGCACATGCTAGGCAAGGACTTTAGCTGCTAGGCCACCATGCCGGGCCCAGTAAGATTGGCTTCTATGTCCAAATCTTGGTGAGCATCAATTCCCCAGTGCTGTAGGAATGTAAAAAAGTTTCAGCTATACTGCAATTCCTGTGTATATACCACATGCATAAGTTTCTTCTTATACAAACAAATGGTGACTTGGGAGGAAATGGTTAGGAAAATTTCGTCATATAGCAGGACAAATTTGACCTTGGATTTGTAACCAGTGGTAGAGGTATCCTCCCTAGGCTTTGGAGTTCAAGGTCCCCATGTGGTCCAGTTTGCATCCTGGTCACCCGGCTGGAAAGGTCTACAGAGACAGGGTCCTTGAGGGCTTGGGATTCAGGGGCAAGGGCTATGAACATCCTGCAGAGGTGGATGTGCTATTCGTAGGTGGGGGTACAGGTGCAGTAGTGCTGGGCCCATGATGAAAGCTGCAGCTTCAAGAACACCCTTGGCAGAGACTTATAACTCCTGAATAGGAATGCTGGGATAGTTATTAGGATAAAAGGGAAAAGGGCTAGCTGGAGCCCAGCAGTAGGATGGGAACCCTTCTTGGAGAGAATCCTGTGGAGTTGGTGATTGGGTACTGAGCCCTGCAGTAGAGTGCAGAGCCATTGCTAGTGCTAGAAAGAACACTGGAGGGCAGTGTCCAGAGGGCAACAGTGATGTGCGGGGTTTGGATATGATTTGGCCTCTGAGGAGTTGTATGTCAGCTTCCTGGTTTGTAAAATGGGGATTGTGCTAGTATTTCCTTGTTAGAGTAAGAGGGTTTGGAATTTGTGTATGTGAGGCTGTTCGCAAAGTGGGGTTCTGCTCTGTTCTGGGGACTCGTCCATCATGAATGGAAGTGGCAAGATCTGAACTCAGGTTCATGCACTGCACCACATTCAGAATTAGCCCTCTTTACATGCTGCCCTCCTGTAGTGAACCTGTTGGGTGCAGCTTGGCATCAGGCCTGTGTTCCACTGCATACGCCTGGCATTCCCCCAACTGGAATCTGGCCATGGCTTCCTCAACCAAGTATTAGACTGTCTGCGTGACCCACTGCTGTTGTCCCCTGTCTTTGAAGGGGGCCGCTAGTCCTGCCCTCCCCACCCTCACAGTGTTGTGCATCCTTCTTGATCTTGCCCCCTGTCTTGTCTCAGTGATGGCGTCTGTCCAGCCATAGGCCACCACAGGCCATCCTTTGCTGCACTGGAGGTCCTCACAGCTTTAGGCTTGGCTGGAGAATGTCCCAGAACGCTCTGTAATGACTTAACCCCACAGTTTCATCAAGGACCATTGCTACCTTTATTATTTTTTAAAATCCCATATGCTCAATAAATACTTAAGGCTTCCAGGGGCTGGCACTGTGGTGCAGCACAGCAAGCTGGCCCTTGCAATGCTGGCATCCCACATCAGAGTGCCAGTTTAAATCCCAACTGTTGTGCCCTTCTGATCCAACTTCCTGCTTACACACCTGGGGAAGCTGTGGAAGGTGTCCCATGTACCTAGGACCCTGTCCCCATGTAGGAAACCAGGATGGAATTGCTGGCTCCTGGCTTTGGCCTGGCTCAGATCTGGTTTGCTGATGCAGCCATTTGGGGAGTGAACCAAGCCCCCTTCCCCCCATTTTGCCTTTCAAGTGAATAACTGGGGAGGGATGGGGAGCAAGCAGCAGCAGGTGTTAGGATGTGCGTGGCTATGGGTCTGGTCCTCCTGTCAGCTCTGGGCTCTCACCAGCCTCCTGAACCAGCTTGTGCCCAATCTCCCGTGCCCTGGGCAGTCCTTACTCAGTCCTGGGGGGCTGCAGTTGAGGCCTGCTGGCTATGTGGGGGGTCCTCTCAGCCTCTTCAGTCTTACCGCCTGGCACTCCTCTCTTCCTTGAATTTCCCAGAATGTTCTTTATACCCTTCCAGGCCAATTTGAAGCCCTGCTGGAGTTCACAGGCTCTTCCTCTTGAGCCATCAACTAGCAAAATAAGTTGCTTCCTCCCGGCAACTCCACCCACCAGCCTTTGTTATCGGGCTGTTTCCAGGCTGCTCACCTGTGTGGCTGCGGGCAGGGCTTGGCCCCACTGCAGACGTCTGCACGGCTGAGGGCTAAGAAGGCAGGCCTGCCGCTCAGATGAGCCATGCTTTTGACAGGGAATGAAGGCATGCCTCAGACCAGGGAAGAGCTTGCTTCCTTTCCGTGTCCTGACAGCTTTTTCCTTGAAACCATGAATTCTATTGAAAGCTGACAGTGTGAGTCATATCTTAGCAAGGAGTGAGATCAGGAAACGCAGTGCCTCAAGGCCTGGAGCTGAAGGTTGCAGACGGGTCTTATAGACCTTTCACTCCGCTGGCCCCCAGGTTTTAGACCAGGGAGGGGCGGGGACCTTCTGAAGGTAGGAAGCTTCCTGGTGGATTTCACTTGGGGAAAGGCACCCTGGGAAGTGTAAGCAAATGCCTGGGCCAGGCGGGGTGTAGCCACCCACGAACTTCTTCCGGAAGGGGCTGAGGGGGGGGGTCTCCAAAGCCAGCCAGCCTTCCAGGCGCCGGAGGTGGTGGGCGTGAGGCTGAAGCGTGGCCCCTGGGGTTTCTGCAGGTCTAGCAGCCCAGGAAGCGCCCCTTCCTAGCGGGCACCCTCTCTTCGAAGTTTCTGTGCTTTGCTGCCTGGAGGTTCCTGATCCCGAGATCGCAGCTCCCAGCGGGAAGCTCCAGCTGCGCGGCCAGGGTCGGGCCGGGGGCGGGGCGCCGGAGAGCACTGGGTCCCGGCGGCGGGCGGCGCGGCGATCCAGGCCGCCTTTTGCAGCCGCCCGTGGCCGAGCTGGGCTCTGCGCACCGCGCTCCAGCCTCCTCCCCCGGCAGCAGCGGCAGCCCCAGCCCCGCGCCCCGCGCCGCGCGGCCCCGCCGCGGTCACACGCCGAGCAGCCCGCCGCCGCCGCCCTGCGCTTTGTGGAGCCGCCGAGTGACAGGCAGGCGGCCTCGCTCAGCCCCGGACTGCGTCGCTTGCCGGCGGCTGCCCGGCTCCGCTGCGCAGGACCCGGCTGGGAGTCCCGAGGAACGGGCCGGGGAAGGGATTGCGCGCAGGAGTGGGACAAAGTGAAAGTCCCAGGGCCTGGCTGCAGGCGAGTCTGAGGCTAAATGGGGGGCACTGGGAGGGGCGCAGGCTGTTCTCCGGGGGCTTGAGTGGCTTCTCCTGCCAGAGGTGGTGGGGCAGGCCCGGCTCCCAGGGGCCGTCCACCGCGGGGTCGCTGCCCCCTCCCCCCGCACATTCCTGCGGCCCAGGAGGGGGGCTTCCGGCCAGGGCTAGAAGCTTCTCTCCCTCCCAGGTGGGTCGCCTGGCTTCCTCTGGCCCGGGCTTGGGCTCGGCTCATGGCTCGGGTTGGGCGCCGGGTCTGCCCGCCGCAGGTCCCGCCGGTGCCGCTGGAGCCCCGCGGTTGGGATTCGGGTGGCTGTGGCGGTTTTCTGCTGATTGCGGATAGCTTTGCTTTGCTGACACCCCGTTTTGTTTGTTCTGTCACAGAAACGCTTCGTGAAGGGCCTCAGGCAGTACGGCAAGAACTTCTTCAGAATCAGGAAGGAGCTGCTTCCCAATAAGGAAACGGTGAGCGAGGGGAACTTTATGTAACGCGGCTTCTCCTCCGCTCGCTCCTGCTTCTCCGCCTTTAATCTTCCGACATGGTTTCCTTTAACCCTGTGCTGGGCTTGTGCGCTCTTCCAGAGTTAACATCTGATTTTAAATCCGGCGGCCGCGTGGGAGGTGTCGTTTGTCACTGCTTTGGGTGCTGGCGAAAGTCGCCAGCCAAGCCAGCACAGCTCAAGTGCAGGGCCCGAGCTTTCCGGAACCCTGTGCGGTTTCTTGTTGGGCGCTGGAGTGTTTTGAAGAGTAAGTTTTAAGCTGCTTGATATTCCAGCCCTGAAAGTTGACACGTTTCATGGGACAGATACACAGGGTTTTTGGAGTTTAAGTGGAGCTTTATGGAAATCCTGGGAGTACCTCATAAAGCTGACCCACTCGTGACAAACTTGGCTTGGGAAGGTTGCTAAAGCTGTGTGAAGAGAGCCGAACTTGAAGGTGGGCCCAGCTCAGCCAGGAGACAGGAAGAGGGTTGGAGGAGGCTGACCGGAAGTGCTGTTTGGGACGCCACATGCCTGGACATTGCCTGCTTTGCTAGGCAGTGGAAGGGAGAAGGTTGAATATTGTCCGTTGGCCTCTTTTTTTAAATATATCTTTTATTGGAAAGACATAGATACACAGAGAAGAAACATATAGAAAGACGGACCTTCCATCCGCTGGTTCACTCCCTAATTGGCCGCAGCAGCTGGTCTCCCACACAGGTGCAGAGTCCCAAGGCTTTGGGCCATCCTTGACTGCTTTCCTAGGCCACAAGTGTGGGAGCAGCTGGGGTCCTGGTGCATGCATAGCAAGGAGTTAACCACTAGGCTACCATGCTCGGCTCTCCACTGACTTTTTTGATTTTAATTTTATTTTTATTGGAAAGTTAGATTTACAGAGAGAAGGAGAAACAGAAAGAAAGATCTTAGATCCGCTGATTCACCCCCCAAATGGCTGCAACAGCTAGAGCCGAACTTATCCGAAGCCAAGAGCTAGGATCGATCCTCTTCTAGGTCTCCCATGTGGGTGCAGGATCCCAGGGCATTGGGCCGTCCTCAACTGCTTTCCCAGGCCACAAGCAGGGAGCTGGATGGGAAGAGGGGCAATGGGGATACGAACCACCACCTCTATGGGATCCTGACGTATGAGGTGAGGACTTTAGCCACTAGGCTACCACACCACGCCCATCTCCATTGACTTTAAAAACTCCATTCCCTCATATTTGACATCTAAATTTCTTCCTCTCTTGTTTTATTACCATTTTGTTTTTGAGAGGCATATTAACAGAGAGAGAAGGAAGGAGAGACAGAGATCTGTCAGCTGTAAGTTCCCTCCTAAATGGCCCTAACAGAGTTGGAGCTCCTGCTGGTTCTCCCCTGTGGTGGAGGGGCAGGCGCATCAGCCTGACTGCCAGTCCACACCCACGTGGGGTCTGCAGGTGGAGGCCTCGCCCCGAGTGCCAGTCCACACCCACATGGTGTCTGCAGGTGGAGGCCTCGCCCCGAGTGCCAGTCCACACCCACGTGGGGTCTGCAGGTGGAGGCCTCGCCCCGAGTGCCAGTCCACACCCACATGGTGTCTGCAGGTGGAGGCCTCGCCCCGAGTGCCAGTCCACACCCACGTGGGGTCTGCAGGTGGAGGCCTAGCCCCGAGTGCCAGTCCACACCCACGTGGGGTCTGCAGGTGGAGGCCTCGCCCCGAGTGCCAGTCCACACCCACGTGGGGTCTGCAGGTGGAGGCCTCGCCCCGAGTGCCAGTCCACACCCACATGGTGTCTGCAGGTGGAGGCCTCGCCCCGAGTGCCAGTCCACACCCACGTGGGGTCTGCAGGTGGAGGCCTCGCCCCGAGTGCCAGTCCACACCCACGTGGGGTCTGCAGGTGGAGGCCTAGCCCCGAGTGCCAGTCCACACCCACGTGGGGTCTGCAGGTGGAGGCCTCGCCTGGGAGAAGGCTCTCATTGGTGCTTTGCATCACTTAACGATGGTGGAACTTTCAGTGTTACTCTGGTTCTGGCTGTGCCGCCATGGACCCTACTGAGAATGGTCAAAAACATGGAAAGAAAGAACTTCAAGAAGTAAATGATTAAGGAAGTAAGTCTGTTTAATCAGCTTACCTCTTTTCAGAACTGTTTGGAAAGAGGTTTTTAATGTGGAACATGAAAGAAATGCTTTTATTTTTTTCTGGGGATTTTAGTAATTTAAAAATTAAAATGTGCTGACCCAAGTGTAGAAAGTCCAATTTGGCTGAAAAACGTTTGAAGCGAGTGACTGGATGGGTGACTAGCGCAGCCTCCCCGGCCAGGTTTGTCTGTCCTGTGCTGTGTTAAAGCTGCGGACTGTGAAGGATTCCACACAAGAATCTTGCAGCCTTTCTGTGTTTTAAACTTAAGCTCAGAGTGACACAGGTGATGTTCCTCCAGGAGTGCAGTGCTGGCCAGGAGACAGCAGCGCATGTTATCAGCATTCTCTCCCTTTTGGGAACAGCCAGGTGACCTTTAACCTAGGTAAGGCTCTGCTAATCTAGACACTTGGAAATTCATGTCTTCTGATCTCTCTTTTTTCGTTCTTGGTTGTCCCCTCTTGTGGTTGACATCTGACTCAATAAATTGCCTTTTCTCCCACAGAGACCAGCTCACCTCATGGGTGGGTTTTGGTTGTCTTTGCTCCCTCCCCTAGGGAGACTTTTGCCTTCTGTGGCCTTCTCTGGCACCTCCATCAGAGGACAACCTCCTTGGGATGCGTGGCTGGGGAGGTGCGTTGTGTGTCCTGCTGTCTCGTCCTGCCTTGGGGGTTAGCTGCACAGTTAGGGTTAGGTAAGGAGCCTAGTCACCTGGGAGAGGCACTCATCTTGTGTTTGACCTAGTTATCAAGGTAGCCATGGTAATCATTCACAGCTCAAAGGAAGGGAGAGCAAAGGTTAGTTTTATTTGCCACAGAAGAAAAGAAAATGCTCCGTGACTGGTGTTCTTGGTTAGAGAAGTCCTTGGTAGAAGTCTTCTGGGCATGCTCCCCAGGATCCCTGCTTTGCATGTTCTCTTCCACCTGCCAGGATTGTTAAGTCATTTCTTTGCTATTCTCAAGCGATGGGAAACATCAGAAGGGTGTCTGCATCCAAAGAACACGCCTGATTGGGCGTTGGAGGAGGGTCAGCGGACTGTACAACACGCCTGATTGGGCGTTGGAGGAGGGTCAGCGGACTGTACAACACGCCTGATTGGGCGTTGGAGGAGGGTCAGCGGACTGTACAACACGCCTGATTGGGCGTTGGAGGAGGGTCAGCGGACTGTACAACACGCCTGATTGGGCGTTGGAGGAGGGTCAGTGGACTGTACAACACGCCTGATTGGGCGTTGGAGGAGGGTCAGCGGACTGTACAACATGCGTGATTGGATGTTGGAGGAGAGTCAATGGACCATGTGCTATTCTTGGCCTTAGCGGTGACTGTGGTACTTGGTGATCGCTGTCAACTGCGCATCTGCTCAGAAATGGTGTTGATTTGCATGAGGATTTCATGGGTACAGCAGTTCTTGCCTCTACTATGCTTGTTGTTAGGATGGTAGATTATTACCCCCAGGGTTCTTTAACTGCTGTGTTGCTAAAATGAAGTGAAAATTCCCGCCCCCTTAGAATTGTCTGAAATTTAAATGACCTATCTGTCCACAGTGCAGAAAACACTTGAAAATGATGGTCTTCCTGTGTATACCTCAGATACTACTGCAGTAGCTAACTGGTGTGCAAAATATAGAATTGCTTTCTGCTGCATGAAAAGAAGTTACCAGGGTCCAGCTTTGTGGATTAGTGAGCTAAGCCACTGTCTGCGTTGCTAACATATCCCACATGGGCACTAGTTCCGTTCCCAGTTGCTCCACTTCAGCCCAGCTCCCTGCCAGTGCTCCTGGGAAAGTTGTAGAAGCTGGCCCAAGTGCTTGAGCCACTGCCACTTGTGTGAGAAACACAGATGAAGCTCCTTCAGGCTGGCCCCGGCAGAGGGCTGAAGTGTCTGTCCTTCTGTGTCTGTATTCTTTCACATAAACTTTTTTGAAAATTAATTCCCTGTTTTTCATGTCTGTGTCTTGCTCCAACCCCCTCAGTTGAACAACTCTGGGCAGGTGGAGTACGTGGGCGCCTGGTGTAGGGAATGGCTTTGCCTTGCTCTTCAAGCTTAGCTTACGTGACATCTGTTCTCTTCAGTCGGTTCAGAGTGTTCGTGGTGGGCATGGAGAGAAGGGCATTCCTGGCTCTTGGTTTCTGGTGTTGATTACATGGGAGGTAAATCTGGTTTTGCTCGGAACGCCGTTGCGTGCTGAAGTGGGCATAGTGGCCGTGCTTGTGGAAAACCACTGTTTATAGAGGTTTTGCCCGATGGGTATTGCGTGTTAACCTCATGATACCCAAGAGAGTAACCTCACATCAGATCTTTTTAATATAGTGGTTTTGCATATATCCTGTGGTTTATTGTCCTTTCCCCCATTTTGCTTTTTGTCTGTGGCCATTATCTTCCTCTTACTGTTCTTTTGAAACGTGTGATTAGTAGGTGAACTATGGTAGGAAATCTTGGCAGGATCTCTGATTCACGTAGTCTTTGTATCTCTTCTCTCTGAGTCTTGGGTGTTAGTCCATTCCTGTCAACCTTGGAGTGTCCTGCCTCTGTGCTCTGTGTAGAACACAGGGCAGCTGGACCCCTTCTTGGGAGCCACTTCATCTGAGTAGATACATTGCGAGACCTCTGATGGGAAGACAGGCCTGAAGCAGACAGGTCTGGTGAAGTCGAACCCTAGTTACCTACAGAGGGAATCTGTGTTGTGAATGATATAAAGTCATGTATGACCTAAAAGTAATTTTCCATTTGATTTATATCCCAGTTTCCTTTAAAACGTGAAATGATTGTGCAGTACTTTCATATGAGAAGGCCTCAAACACTTCATGTAAAATGTGTTTATACAAGACCATGCCTGGGTTTCAAAACTGTTTTCATTGAAATAAACAACTTGAGTTGCAGTTCTGTGTTTCCTGAATTTTTTGGAAGGTCCTGCATCTCCTCTCACTGTTACTTGACCCGAGGATGTCTGTCAGGGCTGGATGACTGTCCCTTGAGCCTTGACCTTTGAGGACTGCCCATCTACTGTTACTCGCATTGGATCAGAGAGAGCAGCTTGGCCGCTGCCGAGGGTCACGAGGAGACAGGTAGAGCTGCCTGACCTGGTAGAGGGCAGTGGCCGCCTTTGGAGGGAGGCACCTGCTCGGGGTTATTTTTGACCACCAAGCTCGGTGGAGATTAAGCTCATGTTATTTGTAAGCCCAGTCGGTGGTGTGTTAATATTTACTATCCTAGAAACTCATTTTCCTACTTACATTTCCAGGGCTAAACATTTAATATAGTTAAGTTATTTAAAATTTTGGGTACTCACTGAGTGCTGTAGTGTGGGTAGGGTGTCACCCCAGCCCTGTAGGCCACCATCTTAGTGGGGAAGATGAGTATGTGCTTAGGGCCCTGGTGGCTGGGCCCTCCTAGAGGGCTGGTTAGTGTGACGTTCCATCTGGACTTGGTTTTGACAGGCTGTGGTGGGCAGGCGGAGGAAGCATAGGAAGTGTCCTAAGCAAAGGCACAGAGGCAGGAAATTGCAGACTGTGCCCAGCCAGGACACGGGACACTGGGCCGGCAGCTGCGTGAACGGATGCAGCAGGGCTGGGGCGTCCTGGCGTGGAGGAAGATTGGGGTTCAGGGACAGCATCAGAATGGAGCTGTGCAGCGTGAGCAGCTGCAGCATGTGGAGCCCAGGGGGGCTTTGGGACCCCTCAGTCGTATGGCAGACAGGGAGGTGGGAGGCTGAACGGTGGCTACTGGAATGGCAGCTTGTTACCAGAATTTTCTCTGATTAAGTTGGACCAAGAGATCAGTGAAGAGACAGCTGGTTTTGATTTTTGTTTGACTTCGAGTGATGAGATGATAAGTATTGTAGAGATTTAACTTTTTAATTTTGAGAAAACATAGCTATCAAACACCTTTCTTGGTATGTTTCTGGAAGTAAACTATTAAGTAATGCCGTAACTACTGTAGAGTCTTTTTTTTTTTTCAGGCAAAATATTGGCATAGAGCATATTGTTCCAGTGAAGAGCAAGTGCTATTGAGAAAGGACTTTAAGACTGAGTAATCAAGATTCTGTTAATATTAAGCGGCTAAAAATGCTCTGCATTCAGTATGAGCGTTTAGCGTGGAGTTTTATTTAACTTCAGATTATAACCTTTGATAAACGATTTCCTAGCTTCATTAATGCTTAATCTAATGTTGCATAACAGAGTGGACTTCCTGTCTAGGTTGAGACTGCTGAGAACACCCACACCACCGGAAGTGAGACATCTTTGGCTCCTCATGTCGCACTTCCGGTTGTGTGGTGTGTGTCCTTGCTTCTGGCTAGCCACTAGTACCATCACCTGGGAGGTTGTTAAAAAAATTGCAGGCTCTGGGCCCGCATCCTTGAGCCAGAACCTTCAGTGTCCTAAGCCTCCTAGGGATTGCAAGCGCAGCGTTGCTGGTCAGAGTAACACTGCCTGCTGCAGTCCCAGGGCTAGTGCAGCCCGTGTTGTCTTCAGTGTTAGGCTGTAATCTGCTTCACTCCTAGAGCTTGATTTATGATAAAGTGTTATTTTTGATAAAGAGTTATGATTAAGTGTTTTAAACATAAAAAAGTGTGTTGGCTTCTTTGTTTTTTTGAAATTTGTTTATTTTCATTGGAAAGGCAGATTTACAGAAAAAAGGAGAAACAGAGGGAAGGATCTTCCATCCACTGGTTCACTGCCCAGATGGCTGCAGTGTCAGGAGCAGAGCCAGACCAGAGCCAGGAGCTTCTTCCAGGTCTCCCACGTTGGTGCAGGGGCCTAAAGACTTGGGCTGTTTTCTACTGCTTTCCCAGGCCACACGCAGGGAGCTGGATGGAAAGTGGAGCACCTGGGACACAAACTGGTACCCATACAGGGTGCTGGTGCTTGGAGGTGGAGGATTAGCCATTGAGCCATTGCACCAGCCCCCAGTAATGGAATTTCTTAGGATAACTTCTTGCAGTATCCCATTCTCAGTTTGTTGTAGAAGCACAGTATCAGCTCCTGTTGGCTATGCTAAATAAGCTAAATATGCTAAATCATATTTCTACTTTTTAAAGGTTTATTTGCTTATTTATTTCAAATTTTGGCAGACAAAGAGAAACCTTGTATCTGCTGCTTCTCTGCCCTAGTAGCCCCAATAGCCAGGCCTGGGAACTTCGGTTAGCTCTCCCTTGTCATTCAGGTGGCAGGGACCCAAAGATTTAGGCTATCTGCTGCTTTTCCTAGACCATTAGCAGGGAGCTGGGCCCGAAGTGGGCCGAGCGGTCTGGTGCCCGTATGATGCTGGGATGCGTGGGCCTTGACCTTGTGTGCATTTTCTGACAGGAGCCATTTTATCTGAAAAGCTGGCATTATTACATGAAGCTTACATTTGCCTTCTTAGTATTTTGTTTTCAGTCCCCACCACCGCCCCCCAGCTGACATCCTTTGTACAGAAAAGAAATGTAAGAACTTGAAGGGTTGGTAATGGGAGAGGTATTTGTGTGCCATACTGTTTCTCTTAATAACTTGTGCTCACATAGATAGAAACTGTTGGAATTTTCCATTTGAAGCTGAAGTGATTGCCAGTAGAAACAGGCACTGCATTTTGGCAGCAAGTGCTATGATCCTTCAGCTGTTCCAGTGCTGAAGGTTTGCTCCCGTTAAACTGCAGAAAGACTCGAATCTATTAAATCTGATAGTCGAAACTGTGTGGATGCTTGACTGGGCAGTGGTCCAGTTTTAAACTAGGAGAGATTGGCTGATTTCCTTGTCTAAGCAAAGCAGTTAAGAGGTTTCCTATAAGAAACTTGTGCTGCTGAAAGAAAGGGAGGTATTAAAAATAAATTAGTTGATGTTTTAAACCAAGTGCCTTGGATATTTGCTGTTCTCAGTGTGAACATCTTGGACCTGTGCTTGGTTCTGTTTTGCAGATGCGAGCCAGTGGCCCTGGCAGGCGAGTGCCTTCATTACCTGGGGCGAGCCAGTGGCCCTGGCAGGCGAGTGCCTTCCTTACCTGAGGAGAGCCAGTGGCCCTGGCAGGCGAGTGCCTTCCTTACCTGGGGCGAGCCAGTGGCCCTGGCAGGCGAGTGCCTTCCTTACCTGAGGCGAGCCAGTGGCCCTGGCAGGCGAGTGCCTTCATTACCTGAGGCGCGCTGCTGGTTGAGGAGTCCACTCACAGGAGGACACCATGACCTTAGAGTGCTGCCGACCCAGTGCCTGGGCCGTAGAGAGCTGGATGCCTTTACATGGACATATTTGTGACCTTCAAGTCTAAATAGACTGGGCCATTTTATTAGCTAGTGAAACCAATGGAAGTCTTGCCCTTTATAAAGATTTCTAGCTTAGGTAATTGGTTGTATTTAATGGGTTTATCTACATAGAGTGTGTAATCCGTATTGTGGATGTTTTTAAATTTTAGCCTTGCAAGATCTGTGAAACCATCCTGTCTTTGAAATCTAAAGTTTTAAAACTGTGTCTTTTGGAAAACTAGTGTTAAAAATAAGCTTAAAAATGTACCTGAATTACAATCCTTGGATAATTGGTTTCCTCAAGACTTAGTTGAAGTTAGGCCCTGGAGCAGCACTGAGGAAAATAAAGGCGAGTAAAAATTAATTGTCTCGTTTGGAGAAGTGAAGCAGTGTTAACTCAGTCTTGGTCAGAGCTGCCGCTGGTGGGAGAGTCGTCGCCCCAACACACATTTTTATTTCTGTTTCATGAAACTTGGACGTCACTGACAGGCTCACAGAAACAGGGAGAGCTTCAGCAGAGACCTTCCCTGGGATACCAACGTTCCATTAAGCTATGTTTTACTTTTGAGATGTTTAACTTTCTAATTCAGCTTGGCCATTAATGATCATTGAGATTTTTAATGCTTTAGAAATAGGATTCTGGGCCGGGTGTGATGGTCCAGTGGCTGAATCCTCACCTTGCCAGCACCAGGATCCTATATGGGTACCGGATCATGTCTCAGATGCTTTGCTTCCCATCCAGCTCCCTGCTTGTGACCTTGGGAGAGCAGTGGAGGATGGCCCAAAGCCTGGGGACTCTGCGCCCGTGTGGGAGACCTGGAGGGCCCCTGGCTTCAGATCTGCTCAGCTCCAGTTGCGACCGTTTGGGGAGTGAACAAGCGGACAGAAGATTTTTCCTCTCTATAAAATATGCCTTTTAAAGAAAAATAAACCTTGAAAAACACTGTGCAAGAAGTAGCATTCTTTATTGTGTTCCAAGTGTATTCTTTCCTAAACGACTTTTTATTTCAAAGGCAAAGTTACAGAGAGGAAAAAAGATCTTCGACCTGCTGGTTCACTGCACAAATGGCCTCAGGGGCTGGGGCTGAACCAGGCTGAAGACACCCTTATATTGTCTGCCAGTGTCATGGGCTGCAGCTTGACTGCCTGCCACAGCACTGCCCAGCACCGTCACATATCGTAAATTCTCCGAAATCCCCTCAATTGTGGCATCATATTTCCAGATTTTGGTCATTGATGTGTCTAAACCATCAGTCACAGATAGCAAAGTTGGGAAGCTTTCAACATTCCCAGGCCTGCAGTCTTGAGCAGGATGTATGGAGTGAGTGAGTGGGGTGAAGGGCCCCTTGGGATTGGGAGCTTCTCCGGAATGGTTGAGTCATGTGTCTGTAGGGGTCTTGATGGGACAGCTGGGCTGCTCCTGTGTGCCCTGTTCTTTGTGGCTGGATGCTCATCTCTCGCGGCAGAACAGCCTGGGCTCTGTTCTGCCCTCCCAATGTTTGTCTGATTTGGTCTGGGACTTCAGTGTCTCTTTTATTCCATGCATTTCTGTTCTCACATATGCTGTATATGCATTTATGTATTATTTATGATGCTTAGTTTGATGCAGAAAGATTTTGAAATTGCTGCGTATGAATCTTTGAAATGTTTACAAATGTGTATGTTATTAAAACTATACATAGTGTCCAGTGTGATAGCCTAGTGGGACGCCAGTTTGTGTCCTGGCTGCTCCACTTCCCATCCAGTTCCCTGCGTGGGCCCTGAGAGAGCAGTCCAGGACGGCCCAAAGCCTTGGGACCTGTACCTGCTTTGGAGACCCAGAAAAAGTTCCTGACACCTGGCTTCAGATTGATTTAGCACCAGCTGTTGTGACCACTTGAGAGTGAATCAGATGATGGAAGATCTTTGTCTCTCCTTCTCCTTGTAAATCTGCCTTTCTGATAAAAATAAATATTTTAAACAAAAGGTATGCATAGATTTCAGAAAGTTTCTGCGTCAGGCTAGTCTGTTATTTCCTTGTATTATAATTTTTTAAGGGGCGAGAGCAAATGAGTGAGCAAGTAAGAACCATGTTGCTGTGGTGCCCCTCAAGTGGTTCTCTGGGTACCTGCAGCTGGGCCAGGCTGAAGCTGAGAGCCTCGGTGGGGGTGGCAGACAGTGGCAGGAAGCTGGAGTCGGGTGCTGATGCCGGGCATCGGCCTGCCGTTGTGGAATGGGAGCGTCTTAGTGGCATCCTCACTGGAATGCTGAACATCTGCCCCTCTGTGAGCTTCTTCAAGTGTCCTCATGCTAAACATGGTAAGTGTGTATTCCTGTGTGAGTTACGAGCTAGAAGCACATTGTTACCATGGAGAAAAAGTTCGTTCTTAAGAGAATTGTTGATCCAAACAAAAGAAACCTTTTTTTAAATGTGTTGCTGTTGAGGTCCTTTTGCATGATCTGTTCTGATTGTTGGAGACCAGAACATCCTTCCCCTCATGCCTGTTAACACCAGGGTCAGCCCCAGTGAGGCGGGCCTCTGGGTTCACTGTACCACCCTTTTTGCGAGTTAAGTCAACTGTGCTGTTTGCACAGTGGTTCTGTGTTCCAGATTATAAGGATTGAAACACATGTTTACTTTTCTCAACGGGTTTATTGAGCCAGTCAAGAAAATGTCTAGCAGAGGAGTAGGGCATTAGCCAATTTCAGCTTGGCTTCAGAATAAATGAAGAGCGTGTGTGTATGTGTTGGGGGGGGAGAGTCCACTCAACCTTTGAGTCGTGAGGCCTGCAGGTGAGAGCTGCAGGGGAGGGAGGCGTGTGGGCAGGACCAGGTTCCTGCAGCCTGGGCTGCTTCCGGTGACTTGACGGGCTTTGCCCCCTTTCAGTCCATGGGCGAGTCACCATCACATGCCATTTTATCATCTTGCAAACAGTCCCTGCAGTGTTTTAGCTTGTCTTTGCTGTGTGAGTGAAAACACCTGTAAGTGACCGAGTTACAGGATTTGCTTGAGTGGGGCTCTGGTTCTGGGTTTTCTGCTGTTGCCCATGTCTCTTTGCAAGTGTAGGAGCTGATTTTTCTTGAGTTTGGCAAGAACCTGTGATGTGTGTGTTTTGATTATTGTAGAAAGCTGGCATGGCATGGCTGTAGCCATGGTGAGATTTGGTGCTTAGTGATTCAGGCTCATGTCTCCTGAGGCTGGAAGTTGGTTCTCCCTCCCACAGGGTTCTACTTGGAAACGCGCCCAGGAGGTGCCCTGCGCCCGGTCAGGGGCTTGTGTCCTTAGGCTGTTACGGGAGATGTTGGAGTTTGGGAGAGAGAATCTGGAATTTGTGGAGCAGTAGAAAGAATAAGTTAAAATGTAAAGAAGTAGCGCTCATGAATTGTTGCACATGGCTGGTTGCACACAGTAATGCCAACAGGCAGCTGATGGAATGCAAACTGGAGAGAGGGGAAAAAAACACACACAAAAAACTTTTTAATAATTCTCGAAGCCAGGGACTGGCACAGCGTGTTGGCTGACCTGACCAATTCTTCACCTCCAAGTGCCAGCATCCCATATGGGCGCCGGATTGTGTCATGGCTGCTCCACCTCCCATCTATCCCCTGCCTGTGACTTGGAACAGCAATGGAGGATGGCCCCCTGCGTGGAAGACCTGGAAGAAACTCCTGGCTCCTGGCTTCAGATCGGCTCAGCCCCAGCCATTGCAGCCATTTGGGGAGTGAACCAGCAGATGGAAGATCTTTCTGTCTCTCCTTCTCTCTGTAAATCTAACTTTCCAATAAAAAATAAATCTTAAAAGGTAGCCTAGGGGCTAAAGTCCTCGCCTTGCATGCTTCAAAATCAAATATCAGTTCTAATGCCGGCAGCCCTGCTTCTCATCCAGCTCCCTGCTTGTGGCTTGGGAAAGCCGTTGAGGAAGACCCAAAGCCTTGGTACCCTGTACCCGGGAGACTCGGAGGAGGCTTCTGGCTCCTGGCTTCGAATCGGTGCAGCTCCGGCCTTTCTGCTGCTTGCGGTATAAATCAGCAGGTGGAAGATCTTCCTCTGTCTCTCCTGCTCTCTATATATCTGACTTTGCAGTAAAAATAAAAATTTTTTAAAAATCTAGAAGCCAAAAGTTTTAAAATGTTTTTATTATAGATGATGTTTACATGGTTGATCAAAGTGGGAAGGGTCGGAGATTGGGGATGATAGGTGAGAATGAGACCCTGTTTCCACATTTCCTTTTTATTCTTCCTGTGTATGGGGGAGAGGAGGACACAAGAGGATCCACAGCCGGCTTCCCAACTGCCGCATTACCCCAGGGATGAGGGACTGCCACCCGATGTCATCCCAGGTTCTGTGTTGTGGAGCATTTTCTGAGGGTTTTGTTCGTGTTTCAATAGTTCTGAGATGCTGCAGAAATTGCCGCTCCACGAGTGAGGAAATCTTTGCAAGGTCATTTAGAAAGCCAAAACTTTGTAATGCGTTGTAACTTAGTGGCATAACACACAGCTGTTCTTTTCCTCTCATGATTTTGGGATTTTGGGACAGCGGCTGGCTGTTGATTTTCACGTTGTCAGGTGTGTTAGGAAAGGTTCCAAGGGTTTCCATCACCCACCAGCTGCCTGGGTAGGGGTGGCTGGGGTGCAGTTGACCAGAATGTCTGCATTGCTCTGCTCTGTCACCTGTACTTGCTTACAAAAATGTGTCCTTTATTGTTCTGACCAAGTGGTTTGTAGAAAGTCCATGTGTGTTTATGTCCACTAGAGTGTTAGCACCTTCAAAGGCTGTAGTGCTTCTTAATGTACGCATTTTGTTTGTAAGAGTTACTTGTTTTATTTGAAAGGCAGATTTTCAGAAAGGAGAGATAGAGAAGATGTTCTGTCCTCAAGTGTCCGCCACAGTCATTATCTGAAGCTAAGGAGCCAGGTGCCTCTTCTGTGTCTCCACGTGGATGCAGGGACCTGAGGGCCTGAGCCATCTTCCATTACTTTCCAGGCCTTGAACTGCGAACTGCTGAGACAGCCCAATTGGAGCCAGGAGCCAGGAGCTTTTTCTGGGTCTCACACGTGGGAGCAGGGCCCAAGGCCTTCCCTGCTCTTCTAGTCACTTTAGCAGGAGCTGGATCGAAAGCAGAGCAGATGGCATTTTAACTGGTGCCCATAAGGGATGCTGATGTTGTGGGCCATGTCTTAACCCATAATGCCGCAACACCAACCCCCATTTTCTTCTTGTGTTAGAATACATGAATAGGAATGTGTATCTATTTGTCCTAGACCTGAACTTTCTTTTGTATGATACTCTTAATTACTCCTTTAAAATTACTCTTTAAAATACTCTTAATTACTCCTTTAAACTTTCTTTTGTATGATACTCTTAATTACTCCTTTAAAATTACTATATTTTTGTTCGAAACATAGTAACAGAGAGGAGAGACAGAAAAAGAGTCTCTGCCGCTGCTGGTGCTGGGTCAGTGCAAAACCAGGAGCCAGGAGCTTCTTCCAGGTCTCCCACGTGGGTCCAGGGGCCCAAGGATTTGGGCCGTCCCTTGCTGCCTTCCTAGGCCTTTAGCAGGGAGCCGGATCAGAAGTATAACAGCTGGGCCCTGAAGAGCTGCCCATGTGGGATTCACAGGCGAGGTTTAGCGTGGTACGCCATACAGTCAGCACCAATTATTGTTTTCTTAGGTGTTGCATATTTTGCCAAGCAGACCAGTTTATTTATTTGTGTATTTTAAGAAATGAGTGATTTGAGTAGGCATTGTGAGTGTTGCACACGTGGTGCCGCAGGCTGATCTGTCCGTGATGGGCATGCTGGGGTCTAGTCTCTCCTCAGGATCCATGAGCTGCCTGCTTGTGCACACTGGGAGGCAGCAGAAGTTTGGCTCAAGGAGGTCTTTCACCTCTTGCCACCCACATCCAAGACCCAGTTGGAGTTCCTGGTTTCTGGCATTGGCCTGTCCCTGCCCTGGCCTGGAGTGAACTGTCAGATGGTTGATCTCTCTTTCTGCCCTCCTCCCCAATAAATAAATCAGATGTATAAAGTTCATTGCTAATGGCTGTCGTCTATCAAGTGCTCACTGAGCTTGTGAGGAGTGGCAGGAACAGAGGGACTGCTTCTGCTGCTTGGGGGTCTGACTGTGTCCCAGTGTGAATGTGAGAGAGTCCTGGGTTCCCTGGGCACACAGGATGGGCGGGGCGGGTGGGAAGGAGCCTGTGTCCTGGACAGCATCAGCCTTTCTGAAACACCAGTGTCGTAAAATGGCAAAGTGTGGTGGAAGGATCTTGATGTCAGTTGAGATCCCTCCCAGCACCTGAGTCCTCTGTGGTCCCTGAGCACCTGCTGACCTTAAACCAGTGCAACCGTGGTTGCTTCAGACAGTCGCATTGTTTGAAATGTTGTGTTTTAGAAAGCTAAAATCTGAATCACTTCATCGTCATGCGTTGTCCTAGGTCTTATCCCTTGGGAACATGGGACATTATGGCTGTAAGCTGCCCGACGTGCCTCTGTGCCCAATGACATCCACTCGAGGGGAATTCCTTGGACCTTTATTGATTGGCCCTGTATGAAATAACCTGATCCCACACAAAACAGAAGGTGGCAGAGATTCTCCCAGGGCTGTGGAGCCAGGCCTTCCTCCAGGAGACAGGCAGGCAGGGTCAAGTGAGGCTTCTTGGCTTCAGTGTGCACTTCATTGAGCAGCCCCGGGCTCTGTTGAGTTGTCATTTTTACCCCAGCTCTCATTTCTCGATGTGGAGATTCCCACAGTGCTGCATACTTTGACCTTGTATTAGACCATTTTGGGGTGAAACTTTCCCAGTTCAAGTCCCTCTGCCCCATTTCTCATCCAGCTCCCCGCTAACATGCCTGGAAAGCTGCACTCATGTGAGAGAGTTCCAGACTCCTGACTTTGGTCTGGCTCAGCCTTGGCCATTGAGTCCATTTGGGGAAGGGCTCTCTTTCTGTTGCTCCCTCTCCAACTCTGCCTTTCAAAACAAGCAAACCAGTCTCTTTTTAAGATTTTTTATTATTATTATTATTATTATTATTATTATTATTATTATTTTAGTGGGAAGTCAGATTTACAGAGAGAAGGAGAGACAGAAAGATCTTCTATCTGCTGGTTTATTCTCCAAATGGCTGCAACAGCCGGAGCGGAGCTGCTCCAAAGCCAAGAGCTAGGAGCCTCTTCTGGGTCTCCCACGTGGGTGCAGGGTCCCAAGGCTTTGGGTCATCCTCCACCACGTTCCCAGGCCACAGGCAGGGAGCTGGAAGGAAAGTAGAGCAGCCAGGCTATGAACGGAGGCCCATATGGCATCCCAGCACATGCAAGGCCAGAACTTTAGCCACTAGGCTATCAAATCAGTCTTTTAAACAACTAGAATGGACCTGCAGTGCTGAAGCAGTGTGGTCATGAGAAGAACTCCAGCCAGTGGGCCCTCTCCTGACCCCAGCTGCCAGCCTTGCCCGAGGCGATAGTCTTAACATCAGTCAGTTCTCAGCCCATGCTGTCATGTTTTTGTAAACTGTGGCTGAAGACTGCAACAGCCCTCACGTAGCACACAGCTACTTTCATCTGTCTGCCACTGTTGTTCGAAACCAGCAGTAAAGAGCGCAGCTTGGATGACAGAGTTCTCCCTGTCCCCTTCTAAACTGAAACCCCGAAAATGGGCTGCTCACAGCTCACCCGGGCCTGGATTGTGAAGTGACCTCGGAGCTCCTGTGCTTGCTGTCAGTTTTCTGCCTTTTCCCTTGCTGGGTTACACCTACCCCAAAGCAGTGCCCGTCCAGGAACTGTCTTCTGCTGCTGGCCTCCAGGCCCTGTGGGGGGGTCACATGACCTGGCCTCACTCCCTGGGCCTGAGCTTGGCGCAGGCCCGACCCCTGAGGGTCCTGCCTCCAGGGCTGTGCTCCCTCTGCTGGTGCTTCCGGAGATGATGGCAAGGCAGGGCTCAGGCTCTGAGCAAGGATGGTGAGGAATGATTCTGATAGATTCATTCTTTTTTTTTTTTTTTTTTTAAGATTTTATTGTTATTGGAAAGCCAGATATACAGAGAGGAGGAGAGACAGAGAGGAAGATCTTCCATCTGATGTTTCACTCCCCAAGTGAGCTGCAACGGGCTGGTGCGCGCCAATCCGAGGCCGGGACCAGGAACCTCTTCCGGGTCTCCCACGCGGGTGCAGTGTCCCAAAGCTTTGGGCCGTCCTCGACTGCCTTCCCAGGCCACAAGCAGGGAGCTGGATGGGAAGTGGAGCTGCCGGGATTAGAACTGGCGCCTATATGGGATCCCGGGGCTTTCAAGGCGAGGACTTTAGCCGCTAGGCCACGGTGCTGGGCCCTGATAGATTCATTCTTACACCATTCTCCTACCTCCTGTTCTTCCCCTAACCACTGTGAACCGTTTTACCCGGGCTGGAGTATCCCAAACAGAGTGCTTCTCAGTCTCTCGCTCTCTCTCTCTTTTTTTTTTTTTTTTTTTTTTTTTGCTTTGTTTTTGTTGCTCTCATCTCCACCCCTGCCCCAGCCCAACTTCCAGCACTCAGCAGGAGCCATTTTTTTTTTTTTTTTTTTATAACACAAATAACCTTTAAACCAAAAAGAAAGCACACTGCTTAGGACAAAATGAATCCCTTTCTGGCTTTTATTTTGAAAAGTCTTCCCTGTTTGACGTGGGGGATATCTACTGAGCGCCTGTTCCAAGTAGGCATTTGTGCATCCCAGGGGAGCTTTGGATTTATTTGCTTCACTCTGCCCTGCTCTCCCTTTAACGGTGGTGAAGCCCGGAGACTGCAGTGAAAGCAGGGGATGTGGTCAGAGCCCCTCCCATAGCATGAAAGGCCGCCACGTCCTGTCCTGGCTTCCTGGACAGCTGACCTCACACAGATCAGGTTGGGCAGCAGGTGTCCTGGATTAGGACCTTGATAATGCTTTTTTTTTTTTTTTAGACTTATTTTTTATTGCAAGATTAGATATACAGAGAAGAGGAGAGACAGAGAGGAAGATATCTGTCCAGTGATTCACTCCTCAAGTGATCGCAACGGCTGGTGCTGAGCCGATCTGAAACAAGCAGCCAGGAGCTCTTCCAGGTCTCCCACACAGGTGCAGGGTCCCAAGGCTTTGGGCCATCCTCATCTGGTTTCCTAGACCACAAGCAGGGAACTGGATGGGAAGTGGGACTGCTGGGATTAGACCCAGGCACCTAGTGTGTTCAAGGTGAGGACTTCAGCCACTAGGCCACAGCGTCTGGCCCTTGATGATGCTTTTGTGAAGTATTTTCTCCTCCTCCTCTCCATCTCTTTGAAAGTTGTATTGAAAATTCTGGGCCCTTGGACAGCCTGTGGGATGAGCTACAGTAGCAGTGTTTCTGGTTCCTGCTTTGGGTGGTTTGTTTTGTCACCTCCCCCACCCCCCATGTATTGCTGAAGAGGTTGACTTGGCCAAGGTTAAGCATCATTAGGCAAGCTGCTACAATCTGCTGGAGTCACAGAGCCAGCCTCAGTGAGCTCTGCTGCTTCCTGCTTCTCCCAGGACACCTCTGACTGCAGGGCTGGGTAAGCCATGCTGCTTTCCTCCGTCTCTTCTACACGTCATCTTACAGGAAATTCATGTACAACTTGTCCTGAACTTTCGTCAGTCAAGGTAAAAGTCATGGCAGGCCTCTGGCCTGTGGGCCTGGTGAAGGGTAGAGGCCAGCACATAGTGACATGTCTCTGGTCCTCCTGGCGGCTCTCCATTTCAAAAGAAAAAAGGGATGGCATTATAAAAAAACAAAAGCAAATGGTCTAATCCTGCTTTGACCTTGTGTTTACAGCTCTTTTTCATCCTGGCAGCTGAGAATACCTTTTGGATCTCATCTCATGGTCCTCCCAGGGTATATGAGAGGGGCCAGGTGGAGAAACCCTGGCGTGCTGTCAGGAAGTGAGGGCCGAGCTGAGAACAGGGTGTTGGAAGTGGGTTCCCCCGTAGTCCTGTGCTTTCTGTGAAAGGTTGGATACATGTTAGTCACAGTGGAGTTGCAGCACAGGTATGGCAGTGTGGGTCAGTGCTTGGAGCTGGCAGAGGGCAGAATGCTGCAGACTGTTGGATGTGTGGCTTGGAGTCCTTAGTGTCTTCTTGGGCAGTTGTCTGGCTCTGGGAGCCTGTCCCACTGTGGTCACATTGAGGGCGTGCTGTGGCTGCCCCCATGGCATCTGTATCACTGGGTTCTGTGCTGGAGACATGCAAATCACCAAGCAGAAACTGGCCAGTGAAAGAGCCTGTGCCAGACTGGCTCCCTCGTAGCGGTGCCGGGCCACCCCAGCTGCTGCAGACAGCCCGATTGGCCCTCGCCACCCCAGCTGCTGCAGACAGCCCGATTGGCCCTCGCTGTGCCCCTTCTCTTCCTGTTGATGGAGCAGTTCTGGCCAGTGTCATTCTTGGCCAAGGATGGAGCAGATTTTTGAGACATGGTTTTTGCTTTGTTTCTGGATTTGTTTTTGTTTGTTTTCACTTTGCCCACCAATTTGTGTGACTTTTGATTTTTGTCTCAGCAGAAATGTGGTAGTGTAAGTAATAACTTAGGCTTTCAGAGACTGGTCTGAAGGAAGCAGAAGTCAGCCTGCTGTTGTAATCACTTCCACAGCTTTCACTCGGAGACACATACATGGTCAGGCAAATTACTGTCATTTCAAACAAGTTTAAGTTGTTACAATCTTTTTGGAATGCTATTCAAAATAATTCCAGTCGTAGAGTAACATAATTTCCATATTTCCTTTACCCAGATTCCCCAAACATTCACGTTACTTTTTTTTAAAGGTTTATGTATTTTTATTGCAAAGTCAGATATACAGAGAGGAGGAGAGACAGAGAGGAAGATCTTCCCTCTGATGATTTACTCCCCAAGTGAGTGCAGCAGCCGGTGCTATGCCAATCCGAAGCCAGGAGCCAGGAGCTCTTCCACCTCTCCCACATGGGTGCAGAGTCCCAAGGCTTTGGGCCATCCTCCATTATTTTCCCAGGTCACAAGCAGGGAGCTGGATGGGAAGCAGGGCCACTGGGATTAGAACCAGCACCCATATTGGATTCCAGGCGTGCAAGGAGAGGACCTTAACCACTATGCCATCGTGCCGGGCCCAGGTTTTGCTTTTATAGGTGTTGGAGGAGGGGAAAGGAATTTTGCCCCTTGAAAAGCCAGCAGAGTACACAGTAAAACCGGCGTCAGTAAGCCCATTGCCAGGTGCCATTGGTGACCATGCTTCGTGTTTTCACACCACTCCTAAACATTTATCAGTAAATATTTTAAACAAAAATGGCTTCATTCTGTTCATTTTTTTAAGATTTGTTTGTTTTTATTGGAAATTCAGATTTAGAGAAGAAAGAAAGATCTTCCATCCGTTGGTTCACTTCTCAAATGGCTGCAATGGCAGGAGCCGAGCCTGTCCAAAGCCAGGAGCTTCTTCCGGGTCTCCCACGCAGGTGCAGGGTCCCAAGGCGTTGGACCGTCCTTGACTGCTTTCCCAGGCCACAAGCAGGGAGCTGGATGGGAAGTGGAGCAGCTGGGGTATGAACCAGCACCCATAAGAGTCCTGGTGTATGTAAGGCAAGGACTTCAGCCACTAGGCTACTGTGCCAGGGCCCTCATTCTTTTTAATAAACCAGTGTTTTAAAACACTTTGTCCAAATGTGATCTTTTACCTAAAACAAATGTGATTTTTCACACTTCCATTTAAAATTTTTTATTTATTTGCATATTTATTTGAAACACAGACTTGTGTCTGCTAGTTTCCTCCTCAGATGCCCGCAGCATCTAGGCTGAGCCAGGCTGTAGGCTGAGAGATTTGAAATAAAAAAGTTAATTATCTTATTAAGGACAAAATGAAAGGACAGCAGCGAAGAAAAGTGATTTTGAAAAAGGGAGATAATAAGGGTGACAACAAATATTAATAGAAATGAGATGATTTACATGAGATCAAAAAGATGACAAGGCGTGGGGTGCTCTGGCTGCTCCACTTCCAATCCAGCTTCCTGCCAATGCACTTGGGAAAGCAGCAAGAAGATGGTCCAACTGCTTAAGGGCCTGCGCCGTGTGGGCGATGTAGAAGTTCCTGGTCTGGCCCGGCCAGTTGCAGCTGTTGGCATTCATTTGGGGAGTGAACCAGCAGGTGAAAAACATATCCTTTCTCTCTGTTTCTCTGTCTCCATAACTCTGCCTTTCAAATAAATAAAATCTTTTTAAAAAATGAGAACGATTTTTCAGAACTTGAGAATGAAAAGACTAATATTCATTTTTTTAAGCATGAGGAATCAGTTTTTTTCTGCAGTACCAACCCTAGCTTTCATTTGAGTAGGATTTAATAGGCTACACTTTCACTGTATCAACCAAAACTTTGTGTCCACACGATGGAATCTTTGAGTCTGGCTTTGTCTTCTGGACTCATGTCTTGGACCTCCCTCCTTGGTTACCCAGCCTTGTCATGTGGCTGCACAGGAACCAAGTGGGTTGCTAAGCTGAGCTGAAGGTTGAGATTGGTCTTTTTGAGGATGATCCTGCCTACAGTATTTCTGAAAACCAGGCCTGGAATCAGAAGGGACGAATGTGGACTGGAGTGCTTCAGGTCTGGGGCTGGTGACCTGGGAGAATGGCAAGGGCTTCTAGCCCCAGGAGCGTGGGCTTTGGGGGAAGAGTGGTGACTGTTGGAAGAGCCAGGAAGCTGGCAGTGAGTAAACCACGAAAGTTAAATTGACTGCCTTTTCGACACAGTTTCAAACATATGTTTTTTACATTTTGACTTGTGATTTTGCTGAGTTTGTGAAATGTGGTCAGCAAGGTAGATGTTTGAGCCTAGTTGCTAAGCCAGTAGACAGTTCTCTATTCAGTTCAAAGCCTCGCTCTCCCACTCATTCCCTGGGGGATTTTGATAAATCTCTGAGACATTGCAATGTGGGTTTCTCACTAGAGAAATGTGACTACAAATAGAACCTCCCACAAGGAGTCACAGTGAAAATCAAATGAAGAGGCAGTGGTTGCAGTCATGTGGGACCTAACCACATTTTAGTTAATGACACGCTGTGTGTGTATGAAAGTGGGCCTGAAAGATGGTAACGATGGAGCAAAAAAATCAACATCACCTAGTGAAGACAGCCGTCAGAACGTGGTAGGTTACCAGCCTGCTCATGGTATATGCGTTATATGTGTGCGCACCTGCATGCACAGGTGGCAGTGGGGGCAGGGAGGGGGGCGATGGATGATGCTGGTGTGAACTTACCTGCTGTGCTGCCAGTCACAGTAATGCGGCCCAGGATGACTGAGGCTGGGCCAGAGGCTAAGCCACGAGCTGACCACTCAATCCAGGTCTCACTGGCTCAGTTACTGGAGCTGTCACCATTGCCTCCCATGGTCTGTATTAGCAAGAAACTACAGTCAGGAAACAGCACGAAGTGTAGAACCCAGTCCTCTGCTAGGGGCCACAGGCATCAGACCCAGTGTCTTAGTTGTTAGGTTACTGTAGATTGTTACAAAAGCTTACTGGAAAACACAGTGCTTTGTTTGGCCAGAGGCAGCCATATGCATCTTGTGCTGCCTGTGACCGTCTACGGTATTGGAGTCACTCTGACTGACAGGGACTCCTGACTCTGGGGGTGACAAAGTGGGCTCTGAGACTGTCTCCTCCTTCATAGCATCCCTGAAACATCACTAGTGAGAGGATAGAAGGTGGTGGCCCAGCCTAAGAACCCAGAGTTCACACAAGCCTGGTTTGAAGGTGGTTGACCACTGTGTGTTAGTATTTTTGATGTAGTGTTGGACACATGGTAAATACTTGGAACCTGCCCTTATTTCCTCCCAGGAAGAAAGCATTTTGCTTGAGGAAGCCATTTTTCATGTGATATATTGGAAAACTTTGGAGTGTTGGCCCCCATTACCCAAATGAGAGGATGCTGTTGAAAGTGAATTAACTGACAGTATGGCAAAAGCAGTATGTATTACAGTGAATGTCACGAATGTGGACTGTTTCATGGAGGGTGCAGGGTCTGTTTTGGGGATATTGAATGCAGTCTGGAATTAAATAGATGCGCTGGGTGTGAGTATTCCAGAGACCTCTGAGTTACACAGTTCAAAATGATTTATGTTTTACAAATTGCAAGTCAAAAAAATTTTTAATTTGAGAATGGTTTTATGTTGGAAATGTAATTAGTAAGAGGAGTAATGAATGATTATACTGGTAAAACTGAAGCTAGATTTATTACGCTGCTGCTGTCTTTGTTAGGCATTCTTTGGAATTGTGTTGTGTTCTTCCCAGTTCGCTGCCTTGGTCGGAGTGTAGGAGGACTTAACAAGGTGCGCAGGTTCCTTCCTGCTACGTGATAATGGAAGACTGGTTCTGAGCGGCCAGGCACCTTGCATCTTGTTCGTATCCCATTCGTATGTAGTCGGCCTAGGCCACAAACACCACATTGACTTCTGACCCAGAGGCCTGAGGTTCAGGTTAGTCAGGTTAGTGCTGTGTGCAGATGTGTCATCTGCCTAATGGCACTGCCACCTTCCCTTACACCTGTTCCCACTGTTGTGGCTGGGAGTCAGAGGACTAAGAAATGAGAGAGAGTGGTGTTTGTCAAGGTTCCCTCTGCCTGGCGCTTTGGGCCTTCTTGCTTATGAGGAAGGCTCTGAGCTAGGGACAGAAAACTTTCGCTAACCCTGAGTTTGCTCTGGAAGTCACTCCAGGGGCGAAGCTTAATGGAGTGACCATCCTTTAAACATACAGAGAAGAGGGGTGGTTGTCCTCCAGGCCTCGTTGGAGCAGGGTAATTAATAGTGTGAATGTTCCTTCTCAGATTTGTGCCCCATTTGCTTAGGACTCCCTCTGTTCACAGACATCTCGCAGCTCAGCCCCAGCCCCGAACAGTTCCGGCTGCACACTCATTGTAACCATGCATTTGACAAGTTTTGGGTTGGTTTTTTTTTTTTTTTCTTTTGCTCTTCCTGTTTAGAAACACTAATGTCTTACATGCCCAAGACAGAATTGAGGAAATTAACAAATTTACACAAAGATCCAGGCAAGTTTGGCATTGTTTTCTCAAAGCACCTTGTTTAAAGTCATTAAGAAATACACTGTCCTAAATCCAGCTTCCCCCACCCTCCCTTCCTCCCTGCAGCCTCAGGTGTCCTCAGATGCCTGCTGAGCTGGGCAGGAGCCCTCCCTTTTTCCTAAAGTAGCAATGCAAACAAGGCCAAAGAGGAAATTGCTCATTCTTTCATACTAAAGCTATTTTTAGTTTCCTAGTATTGGGGGGGCAGAGCAATGTGCAGTATTTTATTAAGGGAAATATTGGACACCTTATCTTTAGTATTGTAACAAACTTCCTGCATTAAACACTTTTGAACTATCCTTTAATAATTTTTAGTTTTATTTGCATGTATTTGCTTAGCTGATCATTCAGTTTGACCCTTAAATTCCTGTGTGAAAGGTGTTGGGAGATACTAAGGCTCTGGAAGACAGTGTGACATGTTCTCTGCCTTGCCAGTGCTCATAGTCAGCTAAAGGAAGACACACAAAGCCAGGGGGACTGGGATGGGGGACCTCTGCAGAAAATATATTAAAAATGCACTTTATTGGAAAAAGCAAAAACTTCTCTGTTATACTTTGTGGCCTTTATCAAATGCACTGCTGATTTTATTGTTTCCTGAGCAAGTCTGCACATTTTATTGCATGTCATCCTGAAGACAGTTTGCTGAAGTGGCCAAGCACTGGGCCTCAGACCCTGTGATTGGGCACGCTGTTTGACTTGCTGATTGCTCAAGTCCCAAGTGCTGGAGAGCCCACGAGTGATGAGCTGGCATGCCTGCCGCAGGCCCTTGCTTCTCACCTCGAGTCCTGCCCAGGGCTTGGGTGTGCCTTGCTTTTCTGTTCCCTCCATCCTTGGCCAAGGATCTTGATCTTTTTCATCTACGAGACAGACCAGCACGCAGGTGAGCAGTGAGCAGCTTGGGCCAGCGTGTGCTTTCCTATGTGTGGTTGTGGAAACTCGACTATTTGGGGTTCTGAAAAGCAAAAAATATTACTGAAAATTGCATACTCTGGAATTGTGGGTGGTATGTTTAGCCCACTGTCATCTCCTGAGATGCTAATGGGAAAAGCTCTGTGTGGTGGCATGTTTAGGGTGAATTATGTGACTTTACATTGGATTTTTAACTCTGTCATGTGTGTGCAGTTAGAAATTTGAAAGTTAACATTATGAAAGAGCCAATCAGTGGTTCCCTGAAAGAAACAAATTCTCGACACTGTTGCTTGCATCCTGTCCTCTTGAAGCTCTCAGGAACCCTTTCAAGAGAAGTCAGTTTTTTCACAGTGCTGTCAAGGGCTCCTGCAGCGTGGGTCACCAAGACCCCTGCCGGGCATCACTAAGTGTACAGTATGGTAACCATCAGACTGCATGGTAGGAAATTACATAGAAGATTAGGTTCCTGTTGTTTGTAACTTACTGCCTTCTAGCTTATAGACAGAGGAAGACAGTCTTGTATTTCAATATATTGATTTATTTTAACTCTCTCTACTTGCACTTGAGCTGATACCGTTTGATAACATTTAAATTATATAGCTGCCAGCTCTTAACATGTCAGAGTTGAGGGTTGCCATCTTACCTACGCTGTTCACCTGAGATTAATAACAGAAAAATGCTTGTTCGTGCTTGGATCTGTTTGTAGGGAGGTGCCCGATGTGCTTTGAGAACATTCTGGATTGTTCTGAGAGCATCTTGACCTGTTAGGGCTGGCAGCCAGCCTCACTTTATGAATAGAATAAAGGGAGACATGCAGAACGGGGAGGGTTTAACTAGAGCAATTCAGCAGGTGTTCAGACTTGAGACACGGTTTAACAGCTCCAAGTAGGAGAACCCCAAAGACCTAGATGCTGCGGCTCTGACTTTGGGTCCCTGCTCAGCCAGGCCAGACTCTGGTGTTTACAGCATGGCCCAGTGGGTAGGTCTTTGTGCTGGCTTGGCGAGCGCTGGCCATGACCCTGCCAGAGGTCTCTGCATCACTGGGACCTGCACCCTGCTGCTGATGCGGATGATGAATTGGGGCCATAATTAAGGCGACCAAAAGAGAAGTGGAGATGATGTCACCTCTCTTCAGAGTGGGTGGCGTTCAGTGGCTATGTGGAAGATGTGAGGTTTTATCTCTGCTGGATTATATAGAGAGGGATCCTGGAGAGTGGAAGAAGTTGTTTCTAACAGCTTGTTCTCTATCATCAATACCCAAATTAGGGAAAAATGTGAACTAAAATGAATGATTTTTTTTTTCAAAATGGATGGATTAGACTCCTGTTCCCCCTAGGTAGTGATGTTTTGTTGATTTTTGTTTCTTACCGTATCCTCTTTTGAGACTTTTTTTTGGGAGGGAGGGCTTAATTTATTTGAAAGAGTTAGAGGCAGGGAGAAACAGAAAGACATCTTCCATCCACTGCTTCACTCCCCAGGTGGTTGCATGGCTGAAGTTGAGCTTTTTCTGCACATGGGTGCATGTGCCCAAGCACTTGGCCGTCCTCCACTGTTTTCCCAGACACATTAGCAGGAAGCTGGTTAAGAAGTGGAGCAGCCAGGATGTACACATAGGCGATTAATCTGTTGAGCCACCTTCCACACTGGACCCGAGGGCCCTTGCTTTAAAACAGGTGTATTTAAGAATATTTCATCTGAATCCTGACCTCAGGGTGAGAAGGGGAGGGTGGACTCAAAGAATCCCCTAGACCAGGGCCCAGCCTGGAGGAGGAGGGACTTACAATGCAGGTGAAACATGGTACAAAAAGGATGGGGGAGGGGCGGTACTGATGAGGAGAGGTGTCAGACTGGGATGTCACAGGCTCTGAGAGCTGTGCTTGTGCCACGCACTGCTGTAGGTGCTCTGCAGTTGGTCATGGACTGTGTGGGTAAGAGGAACCCGAGCATGGGGCAGCGGCGGCCTTTGGTCTCTGCTGTCAGATGTCTTGTCAGACTTTAATGCTTAGGACATAATAAGCCAATGCAGAATCTATCCAGAGAGCAATTTGGGTTTTTTTGTTTTTAAGATTTATTGTATTTTTTATTGCAAAGTCAGATATGTACAGACAGGAAGATACTCTGTCCTATGACTCACTCCCCAAGCAGCCGCAATAGCTGAGCTGAGCCTATTCGAAGCCAGGAGCTTCATCCTGGTCTCTCACGCACATGCAGGAGCTCAAGGCTTTGGGCCATTCTTGACTGCTTTCCCAGGCCACAAGCAAGGAGCTGGATGGGAAGTAGAGCTGGCAGGATTAGAACCGGCACCCATGTGGGATCACAGTGTGTTCAAAGACTTTTTTTTTTTTTTTTGCATTTTTTAAAAGATGTATTTATCTTCATTGCACAGTCAGATATACACAGAGAAGAGACAGAGAGGAAGATCTTCCGTCCAATGATTCACTCCCCAAGTGGCCGCAACGGCCGGTGCTGTCCTGATCAGGAGCCAGGAACTTCTTTCCAGGTCTCCCACGTAGGTGCAGGGTCCCAAGGCTTTGGCCGTCCTTGACTGCTTTCCCAGGCCACAAGCAGGGAGCTGGAAGGGAAGTAGAGCATTCAGTGCCCATATGAGAAACCGGTGCATACAAGGCAAGGACTTTAGCCACTAGGCTGCCACACAGGGCCCAATTCACAATGTATTTTCACTCCCACCAAGGAAATGCAGGCTATGAGGCAGAAAGCATGGCCACTGGAGTGTTGTCTGCATGCATTTCTGAGCCAGGCTGCCACTGACCGAATGACCCTCCCATGGCCTGTGAACACGCCCCTGGCTGGTGCAGGGCTTCCTTGGCGGCTGGGAGGAGTGGCAGTGGCTTCCTCTGGGACCTCCCGTGCTCTTGCCCGAGTTCCTACTTGTATCTCATTTCCTGTGTTGTGAAGACCTTCCTCCTCCTTGTACTTCTTTTTAAGATTTCTTTATTCTTATTTCAAAGAAAGATTTGTAGGGAAAGAAGGTCTTCATGCACTGGTTCACTCCTCAAATGGCCATAATAGCCAGAGCTGAGTTGATCTGGAGCCAGGAGCTTCTTCCAGTCACCCACATGGGTGCAGAGGCTGAGGATTTGGCTGTTGTTTGCTGCTTTCCCAGGCCACAGAGAGCTGGATTGGAAGTGAAGCAGCCAGGACATAAACCAGTGCCCATATGGGATACTGACACCACATGTTGGAGGATTAGCCTCTTGAGCCACCATGTCTACCCCAGGACCTTTTTTAAAACCTGAAAAATAAGCTAGACCTTCTAAAACCTTGTGTGTTCCTCACCACGGTTTGCACATATCAGTACTCTCTCCTAGTAGCAGGCTTTGCCACAGTTTCAGGCTTCAGGTAGAATGTCAGATCGGCTACTGACACTTGGGGTGCTGGGGTGCTGACCGCGGCCTGAGACCACCAGAGCTTGCATGCTCATGCACTCCCCAAACTTGTAACGAGGTCATAGCCTGTAGGCCAGTGACTTTCTGGGATTTGTGAAGAAGGTGGTGTGGTTGCTTACCCAGATGTTGGGGGTGAATTTTTTTTTAAGATTTGTTTTTATTGTAAAGTCAGATATACAGAGAGGAGGCGAGACAGAGAGGAAGATCTTGTGTCTGATGATTCACTCCCCAAGTGAGCACAACAGCCAGTACTGTGCCAATCCGAAGTCAAGATCCAGGAACTTCTTCCAGGTCTCCCACACAGGTGCAGGGTCCCAAGGCTTTGGGCCGTCCTCGACTGCTTTCCGAGGCCACAAGCAGGAGCTGGATGGCTTGAACAGAATTGAAGCTCCATGTTAGTGGGCCCCCACTCTGCCATCATTCAGTTTCTAGCAGACTGGGACAAGGCTGGACAAGGCTCTTGTCACGTCAAGCTCCCTGGGCAGAGCACCTGACCATCCAGCTGGGCAAAGGGCAAACAGGGAGCCTGGGGCTCTTTTTTTGTTTTGTTTTTAAGATTTATTTATTTTTATTGCAAAGTCAGATGTACAGAGAGGAGGAGAGACGGAGAGGAAGATCTCGCGGGTGCAGGGTCCCAAGGCTTTGGGCCGTCCTCGACTGCTTTCCCAAGCCACAAGCAGGAAGCTGGATGGGAAATGGAGCTGCCGGGATTAGAACTGGCGCCCATATGGAATCCCGGGGCATTCAAGGCGAGAACTTTAGCCGCTAGGCTACGCTACCGGGCCTGAGCCTGGGGCTCTTAAAGGGGAACCAGGGTAAGGAAAGTTGTTACTAGTCATTTTCTTTTTTCTGTTCTGAGAAGTGTTGGTATTATTGAACTACTGTGAAATTAATTTTGATTTTGATTTGGGGCTGAACATATTCAATTTTAAAATAACAATTATGACGTGCTGTTGTGGTGGTGTGGGTTAAGCTACTACTTGTAAACCAGCATTCTGTGTTAGAGCACGGATTTGAGGACTCTGCTCTGTTTCCAGTCCAGTTACGTGCTAATGAAAGCAGCAGAGGGTGGCTTAAGTACTTAGGCTCCTTGCAGCCTGGCCTGATCCTAGCTATTTTGTGGCCATTTGGGGGAGTGAATGGAAGATCTCTCTCTTTCTCACTCACTCAACTTGTCAAACAAATAAAACACAGTCACTGGCCAGGCATTTGGCCCAAGTGATGAAAATGCTAATTCTGTGCTGTGGAGCCTGGGTTGAAGGCCTGGCCCTACCTGGTGACTGGGCTTCCTGCTGATGCAGGCCCTGGGAGGCTGAGGAACTTCCTGCCCTGTACACACCAAGAGACCTGGCTTGTTTGCTGGCTCCCAGTTTGACTTCAGCCAGGGACCACTGTGGACCCTTGGGGAGTGAGCTGGAGGATGAGGGGGCAGCTCACTCCTCCCTCTCGGATAGGCAGAATATAATGAAAACAACTCAAGAACCACATTTCCCTCTGTGCCTCTTCCAAAGGGCAACCGAGGCCCAAGGCCACATGACCTGTTCGTGGTAGGAGTTTGGGAGAAGGTGGAGGAGTCTGAGACCAGCAGAACTAGCCTGTGAAGCTGCTCCCAGGCAGGCCTGCAGGGAAGGCCCAGATGAGCTCACAGTGTTGAGATGGTTGTTCCCATCAACTGAGAAACACAGTGACTGGCGTATGGCGGGCCAGTCCATGACACTGTGGCCCAGGCCCAGCCCTCACGTTCCACTCTCATTCCTGGCCCCAGAATGAGATAGAATAAGCTTGTCTGGAACTTGGGCTGAACTTGTGGGACTGAAAAGTGCATAGCTCGTCTTCTTCCTCCAGTCACTGAGGGAACAAGGAAGATGCCTGCAGAGCAACAAGTCCTGTGTCATGGACTTGGGGCACTGGCTCAGTGGCTAAAACCCTTGCCTTGCATGCACCGGTATCCCGTATGGGCACTGCTCCACTTCTCATCCAACTCCTGCTTGTGGCCTGGGAAAGCAACCGAAGATTGCCCAAGGTCTTGGGACCCTGCACCTGTATGGAAGACCTGGAAGAAGCTCCTGGCTCCTGGCTCCTGGCTCCTGGCTCCTGGCTTCGGATCGGCTCAGCTCCAGCCGTTGCAGCCACTTGGGGAGTGAACTAGCGGATGGAATATTTTTTTCTCTGTCTCAATCTGTCTTCCCAATAAAAATAAATAAATCTTCAAAAAAAAAGTTACAGGTGCTGCTCATTAAGGCAGTTTTCCTCTTAGCTGGGGTTAGTAGACCACTCCTTATCCATGCTCTTGCCTTAAGCTCTTTATTTGCTGTCATCTGTGAGCCACTGTTCAAATAATTGCTGGGGTTTCCGAGAGGTTTCTGCTTATTTTGCTCATGACGCACCATATAGCATGTTGGTGCCTCAGGGTGGCCAGTGCAGCACATTCATTCTCCATGTTGACCGTGTATTCTCTGGAATGGGGACACATCACAATAAACTTCCTTGGGGAGAAAAACTGGGCCAGCAGGAAGAGACTCGGACACTCCAGGCAAGGCTGCATGTGTCATGTGTTGCAGCTCATAAGAGCCAAAAGTGACCAGGTGCCACAACCCGCCGAGGAGACGGGGCTACTACACCCTTCTCATCTGTGGTGGAGCATGACTTCATTCTGGCTTCGTTCCTGAAGTTTTTGTGACTTCCTTTCTGCTTGAGGAGTTAGCGATCTGTTCCAGTGATTGTCTTTCTGGAATTTGTACCTCTCTAGTGCTTCCTGCATTGTTGAGAAATTATTGAAATTCAACAATAGAATTTATTGTGTTTAGGCAGCGTTGGCAGAGAGACAAAGAGCTCGTGATGCCCCAGCTGGCTCACTCCCCAGATGATCATACCACTGGGGCCAGGAACTCTGTCCAGGTCTCCTTGGGCGGCAGGAGCCCAAGCATGTGGGCCATCCTCTGCTGCTTTCCCAGGTGCATTAGCAGGGAGCCAGAGCAGAACTGAAGTAACTGGGAGTTGAACCAGGGCCCGAATGGGGTAGCGTCAGTGTAGGCAGCCACCTGGTTACACTATGCCACAGTACTGATCGCAGACATAATTCTCAGCATATGTTCTGTGGCCCCTTTTACAGTGATGTGAAAGTAGAGAAAGAGATGCCGAGAGTTCCCCACTCTGGACTTTGCAGTCGGCATCAGAGACCAACCCTCCGCAGACAAACGGCTGCTCCTGAATGCCATGGCTCCTGCTGCCACCTGGCGCGTGCAGCCTCCTGGCTGTGTTCTGCCCCATTGGTTTGCACAAGTGTCATTCTGCTGTCGCTGGCATTGGGGTGGGACCAGGCTTGGTGGACACCTCCACAAGGAGGCTGTGCCAGTTGTGGCTGCGCCTGCGTGGAGCAGATCCTCCCCAGGCTGCTCCTGCTGGTGTCTGAGGAGACACAGGGGAAGGGAGTTAGTTGCTCAAACCCTGCTTTGATGTTTTTATTTAGTTAGTTAAGGAATTTTTCCATGTAGTTGATTAAAATAGTTGTGAGGTGAGTTTAGTTCTGAGTCTGCTGAGGCTTGGTGGTTGGTCCCACAAGTCAGCAGGTGAGAACACTGTGTCGCTGAGGGCCTCGTCCCCGCCTCCCAAACAACTGCCACAGGAAAGGGACCTGGTCAGCCAGAGCTGTTCCAGGAGGATATTGGAGTTCATTGTCATGATCGATCTGAACTGAATGTAGATGAATAGGTACAGATGACAAGCAGCTGAAGGTACAGGCCCAGGAATTCCAGGCATTTATTGTGAGAGGTGAGGCCCCCCTTTCCTGTGCCCCTAGCCTGGTGCTTGGTGTGTTCCTTCCGTGGGATATTGGGAAAGCTGTGTGTTCATTTCCTGAATCCACCTGGGCCATTGAGGCTGTCTGATGAGTGAACCAGCAGAGAAGAGATCCACCCTCTCCCCCAGTTTAGCCAGGTCTCCCTGTGGCGGGGTGGGAGGGTCTGCGGACCTGAAGGTGTGTGGACGCAAGGTCACGGCACAAGCCGACAGAGCGTGTGCACCACTAAGGTCTGCTGTTGGTTTTCTCAGGAGACTCGCAGGGCAGCTGGCTTGCAGGTGCAGCTTCAGCGTCTCCTGTGGAGGTGCAGGCATGCGCCTCTCGGGGCTACAGACTTGTCTCTCCATTGACCTTTAGGGTGCAGGACTGGGACACCTCCTTAGCAGGCTGTTTGTGGTCTGTGTACAGTTACCAGCCTGAAAGGAGCCTGCTGTAGATGCAGTTGCCTTGGCTAGGCCTCACCATGATCACCTTCTGGAGTGCATTTAAGACCGCTCTGTAAGATTGCTAAATGAACAGGTACCCGGCCTTAGGAAAGTAGAAGATGTGCTTTTTAGCCCCAAAGGCCAGCTTGCTAATTCAGGTGAAGACCCAGCTGCTGCGATGGGCCAGGGCTTGGGCGGTTCATTACGGAGTTGTGAATACAGCAAGCAATGTCTGTTCTCATTTCACACTGAACCCCCACTGGTAAGCAGATGCCACGTTGCTTTTCAAGTAACCTTAGCTAATTGGCTAGATGTGGGGGCTTACCGTTTACCCTGAGGCACAGATCAGTCCTGTGGAGGAGGGAGTCTTGAGTTTTTACTGTCATAGCAGATTTCCCATCTGCTTGTATTTATCTCAGTTTGGGGGTACTACACGAAGAGATTTTCTTACCTCTAGAACTGAGTCATCCGTTTTCATGAATGTCGGGGACTTGTCTGTGGTACCTGGTGAAATGCCTAGTTCCCATGCGCTGTGTCTTGTACCCATCTCCGTTCCGAATGGGGAGCATCAGTCTGTTGTGCTGGGAACTGCTCATTGTTGCTCAGCATGGGGTTCACGGGGCTGTGTCCCCTGTTCCCTTGCTAATGGCAGGGAAGGAAGGGAATCAAGACTCTTGGCCGGATGAGTCATGAAATTGTCACAGATTAGTGAGCCAGTGACCATGGAAGAGTCTTGGCCCTGTGGCCCCAGGGAGATGGCATGTGCATGGCATCTATGTAGGCAGGCAGTGAGAGCAGTGATGCCAGAGGCCTGGGGCCGGCAGGTGGCGGTTGGGAAAAACCTCCTGGGGGCTGTGATGGTAGATGGAGCCACGGGTCCAAGGCACATGTGGAGCTGTGTCAGGTGCGCAGGGGCCCCTCAGCCCTCCCCCTTGGCTCCTGGCTCAGGCAGAAACATCCACCTTTCTGTTCTCTTTCACAGCCACGGTTTGACTTGTGCTGGGAAGTGAAACAGATCAGGAAAACGGCTGGTTGCTGAAGTCTTGCAGCTGCAAGCTCTTGATCTCAAGAAAAATTGTGTGGGCCCTCAGGCCAAGCAGCAGGGCTGCAGAGCCTGACTGGCGGTGGCCTTGCTCTGCATGGCTCCTGTTAAGGCAGCTGTGCCCAGCAGTACCGTCTCCATACAGGCGCAGCTTGGGCTCAGATGGTGTTGAGCATGGATGCCTGGGCTCCAGAACTGGTTCTCAGTGTCTTCCCCCAAGAGCACTGGAGTGTGTGGCCGAGGTCGCTTTTGGTGACAACAGCCATGGTGTCTGCAAAACAGGCTGGCAAGATTTATTTGTTTATTTGTTTGTTTATTTATTGGTAAAGATTTATTTATTTTTACTGGACAGTCAGATTTACAGAGAGGGGAGAAGGACAGAAAGATATTCCATCCGCTGGTTCACTCCTCAAGTTGCCACAATGCCGGAGCTGAGCCGACCCGAAGCCAGGAGCCAGGAACCCCTTTCGGATCTCCCACATGGGCAAAGGATCCCAAGGCCTCAGGCCGTCTTCCACCACCCTCCCAGGCCACAAGCAGGGAGCTGGATGGAAGTTGAGCATCTGGGACGTGAACCAGTGTCCATAAGGGATCCTGGCGCATGCAAGGTGAGGACTTCTGCCACTAGGCTACTGCACCCGGGCTATTGGTAGGATTTTGATGCAAACATCAGTTAAATGGCCAAGGAAGCTCCCAGCTCAGCTCTGGGTGGTCAGTCTCTGGTGGCAGCATTGTCTTCTGCATTCCCTTGGGTGGAGTCCTGCCAAGGAAGCCAATTCCCTAAGAAATGATCAGACAAAGGAGTCCCCAGAAAGTAACTCCTGCGCCAGCTGCAAACTTGCAGGCCTGTTGGAGTCAGCTGAGCACAGTGCCATGGCCTTTCACATTGTATGTAGTTTCTGAATGATGACCCGGAGGATGCCTGCTGGGGCCAGCTCAGCCGTGGGAGGTTCGCCTCATTGCTGCAGAGCTGAGCAGAGTGAGTGGTCAGTGATACACTGGGCGCTGCAGGAGCTTCTCCTTCATGTCTGCTCACAGCTGTTGGTCTGTCAGGGCCTTCTTCCTCCCCACCCAGTCCTTCTGGGGGAGCCCCTCTGTGGGAGGTGCAGGATGTCTGCCCAGCTACAACTGACAGGCAAGTTCGGCCCCACTTGTAGGGGAGGGGCCAGCCTGTGAGTGGCCTGGCTGTCCTGGCCATATTCCCACATTGCTCCCCTTTGGCAGCTGTTCTGCAGCCAGCTCCGCTGCGGCCACGACAGGATGCCACAGGCTGGGGGCTCTGCCACCGCCTTGGTTCACACGACTCCTCCAAGGCCCCACTGCGTCAGGATGGCCATCTTTTCCCTGTCTGTTATGTGCGTATCTCCAGCCCCTCCTGTTGGGTTAGGCCCCACCTTCATGCCCAGGACAGGAGCAAGTGGGCATGGGGTGGCATGACCGGTGCCAGGGTAACATAGCTCCCCACCCCCCGCAGTTCTGTGCTAAAAAAGGCAGTAAAGCTCTTGGCCACATGTCTGAGACAGGAGCTGCATGGACAGAGGTTGGTTGCCTGTCTGGATTTTTCTAAGACTTTGCCTCAGGTTAAATCCAAAATTCACGCAAAAGAGATGAAGTGTCTCGCACCTGAAGAAGCTGTGGCCCTGAGGTGGTGTTTTTGCTCTGAAGAACTTTTGTTCCTTTTATTAAACAAACATGATGCAGTGACAAAATTAAATGCCATTTTCCTCCTTTCTTTGTAACGAGGAAATCTGGCTGGTATTTTAAAATTTAGTGTGAATTTTTATGATCATTTGCTGTATGTCCATAAAAGTCATAAAGTATAAAACGCAGTGTTACTAGAGTGGCTTTTCTCATTTCCTGGCAGGCATTACATGCTTCCAATACAAAAACATTTTTATCATAACTATCCTTTCTGGGCTCAAAAGTGGAGTTCCCTGCAGCCCCTGACATTCAGTGATCATCCGGGAAACGCGCAGAGGTAACTGATGATCCATTCCCAGCTCCTGCAGCGTGCCACCTCTCATTCCTCATCTTTTGTCCTGTTTGAATCGTGACAGTGTTACATTGCCAGTGTGTGTTTTATTGGGTGGCCCTGATGGATGTCGCTTTGATGCTGTGTGGGGACAGTGCAACAGGGCATAGATGAAAAGCCAATAAATAGAAAATGTTTATGAGGTGGAGAAGGTGGGCTTGAACAATTTTAAGAGTTTCCTTTTTCCTCCCCTTTGCTGGTAGCATTGTGGTTTTGGTACTGAAACTAGAAAACATTGAAAAAGGTGCTGTTGGGGCTGGAAGCCATGGCAGTGAAATCCCCCTTGCCCTGGTGCTGAGCTCCGGTCAGTATGCATTGAGGAGGTAGTGAAATGGTCAGCTGTGGGAGAGCAGAGTGACATCAACCTTTGAATTCTCAGGGTGTGGGCGGCCCTACTGGAATTCAGTTTCCCAAGACTGGCATTATTACATTTGTAATGCTGCTGGTTTCTATGTCAGTGACAAGCTTAGGGAAACCAAAGCCAAAGCCTGTGAGTGGACTTGGTGCGTGGGCTTCCTCTACAGAAGTTACTGCTGCTGAGTTGGGGCTGCCTGGGCCTGCGGGCCAGAGGCCAGCGTGGCGGGTGTTGGGCAGCTCCGTGGCACTCTGGAGCTCTGTCTTCAGATCAGTCATTTCCTTAGCCAATGTTTTTTTTCTTGTTATTATTGGTTAAGTGAAAGAATCTTCTTGCTGTGTGACCAGTAGGTAGGCTTTTTTAACGACAGCAGGATGCACTCAGAAGAGCGCCTCGTGGGCCCTCAGACACCTCCGTGGCTTTGATCACAGTTCCAGCCAGTGCTTAAGGAGACACAGGTAATTCAGAAAGCAGCTTTCTGGGCGGCTGTGTGTACAGAACCTCCCCCCTCCGAGCAGACCCTCCTCCTCCCAGGTGCACCGTGTGACTGCCACCTGCATCCAGCGCTTCTGGGCCCCGCAGATTCCCATCGGTTGGTTAACAGGAGGCCTCTGCTTTAATTACAGGAGTCATTACTGGAAGACGACCAGTTGCCTGCTGGAAAAAGCAGCATAAAGGTGGCTGCCTCTAAACATAGCTGCTGGCTCTGCCTGGCACCCAGCTCCTCACGTCAGCTGTTTGGAGCAGTGCTCAGAGCCAGCCCCTGAATCAGGAGGCTGTGAGAGGAACGACTTGCCTGCCAGGGAGCTTCATGGCCTACACCTAGTAGTTGGCCAGGAAGCAAGGCAGCTGGAGGCGCTGGTGAGGTTGGAGCTTGGAGGGGCCGCATCCAGAGCCCTGCAGCCACAGCAGCTTGTACAGGACACAGGGCCCCAGAGCAGACCTGCGTTTTGCATGGCCTTGACCGCTGTCCACCCGGTGTGTCGTCCTCCCACCTTAACTTGGCCCCTACAAAGCTCGAGACCGTTGTTTGCTGGAACTTCTCCTGGGGAAGATACACTCTGACGTTGCACATCCAGGAAAGGCTGGTATCTTTATTTCCGTTACCTGGGCCACTGCCAAGGAGCCACGTGATCACTTGGTCATTTCCTCCAGCCACCCTGGCAGGGTAACAGCTTTGGTTCTACTGTTCCACCTTGGCACTGAGATAGAAGGCACTGTATAGAGATTACTGGCTGTTCTTTTTCTGGCAATCATGTTAAAATATTCATTTAGTATAGGAACAGGTAATCATCTGTCTTTAAAGAATTGGAATACTTTTTTTAATATATTTTTATTTTGAATTTTAAATTATGTGGTATGATTTCGTATAGGCTGGGATTCCCCCCCGAACTCCCACCCCCCGACAGATACTCCCCATTTTACTACAGTGGTGTAGTCCTTCATAAGGAATCATAATTCTATCAGTCTCTTATTTAAGTGTACCCTGACATTGTTGGTACAATGTCGGACAGTCCAGCGTCCCGTTGTCCACACATGGCCAACAGTTTCACCGGCAGGGATGCACGTTCCAGTAGTCCCCCACGTCTGTATATGGTAGACCCCAGTACTTCACCACTATGCATTTCCATAATTGAGAAGAGAAGCCAGTTTTGTTTATTCCAAATAATTTCTTTTGTCAAATTCATTACTGGCTCATGGATTACACGGTGGCATCATTTTTCCCAAGAGACTTTAGTGTTTTCTTTTTGTCACTCATATGTTGGTTACTCAGTGGTGCATTTTTTCATGGTGCTGTAATTTGTTGTTGATGTTGCTGTTGTTGATGTTCTAACTCATACCAGTTGTTGACTTTGTTTCATGGAATACTTACTTTTTTTTTTTTTTTTTTAAGATTTTATTATTATTGGAAAGCCGGATATACAGAGGAGGAGAGACAGAGAGGAAGATCTTCCATCCGATTACTCACTCCCCAAGTGAGCCGCAACGGGCCGGTGCGTGCCAATCCGAAGCCAGGAACCAGGAACCTCTTCCGGGTCTCCCACGCGGGTGCAGGGTCCCAAAGCATTGGGCCGTCCTCGACTGCTTTCCCAGGCCACAAGCAGGGAGCTGGATGGAAAGCGGAGCTGCCGGGATTAGAACTGGCGCCCATATGGGATCCCGGGGTGTTCAAGGCGAGGACTTTAGCCGCTAGGCCACACCGCCGGGCCCTGAAATACTTACTTCTAAGTGCTTGATTCCAATCCTTGCAGTGAGTAGAAGTGTCTCTCTGGCCACCCTGTCTCGTGGCGCCAGCTGACAGTGGCACGTTAGGGTTGAAAGGCCTGTGAACAAGCCAACCTGTTTTCTGATCATCAGCACCTCCTACCCGCAGCGGTCATGCCGTAAGGGAGGGGCGGGAGGGGAGGCACTGCTGGCATGCTGAAGGGCAGCGGGATGAGGTGGGAGGATGTGTGCAGGGTTCTGTCCCATAAACTGGAGCCTGCCTTGGCTTGTCCAGCAAGTACTTGCTGGGGATGGCTGACTGGCCCAGGAACACGCACCTTCTCAGGGTTGTCTAGACTTCTCTAGCTGATGTAATAGTAATGCTATGTTCAAATTATATAAAAAAAAAATAGACTCAATCTTGGTTGTACCCTTATGCTTCTAAAATGGGACAGAAATAGTTGACTGACCTGCCTCCCAGAAGATCCAATCTGAGGAGTTAGCACTGGGAGACCACAAGGGGCCAGGAGAGCCCTTGGCTGCTGTACCCCATGCTGGGAAAGCTGAGCATGCTCAGAGAGCTTTGCAGTGCCTGCCTCCAGCCATTCACACCCTGGGTTGCCCTGGAGACCTTGCCTCCTAAAAAGGTTGTTCTCAAGTTGGGCAGAACCGAGCTACAATTCTCCCCTTAGCATTGTCACACCTCTCTGAGGGAGAGGCCGTGGTGGCTGTGTCCAGGTGTTTGTGCAGAGTGCCTGCAGGTTAGCTGACCAGGAGGCTTGGTCAGGCCTGCTTCTGTGGCAGGGCTGTCAGCTCCCACCTGCAGCCCCACCTGCTGTTGACACAGTACCATATGTCGCCTGTCCCTCCCCTCCTAGAGTGCTTTGTCAGCCCGTTCTTTACCCAAGGTCAAGCAGGGCTGGGCCCGGCCATGCCAGTGGGGCCGTGTGGGGGCTGCTCCCCTCCCTCCAGGTCATGAGGGTGCTCTTAGAAGGCGGCGGCGATGGCATCTGTGTTGGTGAGACTGCCTACCTCAGGAGAGCTGCAGTCACTGCCCTGAGGAGGAGGAGGAAGCACCCCAGGCCCCTGGCCTCTGGATTCCAGGAGCCTCCTCCTTTGCTCCTTGTGATATCGCTCCCAGCCCAGCCCCTGTCTCACACACACGCACGCACACACGGTAGCCTAGTGGTGGCTATTTTTCTAACCTCCACTGAATGTGTAGCCTGAAATAAACCTGTTTGGGTGGAGACTCCGCATCTGGGAACAAAGCTCTCAGACTGTCCAAGCTTTCTGCAGATGCGCTGTGGGAAGATCCGTCCCCAGCAGGCAAAAGGAAAGGGGCGAATGTGCTGAGAACAGAGCAGAGGGGCAAGGGCGCAGCCCCGAGCCGCAGGTGCCTCCCCACTCCTCCACTTGCCTTGCCCAGACACTGCGGCAGTGTAGTTCATCATGCTGTGTGCAGTCACAGTGCTGAGATGGCAGGTGTGTTGGCTGGGGACCCTGTTGTCAGATGAGGTGAGAGGCCTTTGGTGTTGGCAACATTATGCCTCGGTGTTTGCTTGCACGCGCAAGCGGGAGCTAATTTGCAAGGCCGCCTTTGTGGAGCTGCCTTTTGATCAGTGATTGCCTCTGTTAATGTTTCAGTAAGCTGTTGGTTTCGGCAGCAGCTTTTGTTCCCTGAATTTATGTGCAGCGGGCCTCCGCGGCACAGGCTCTGCATGTTTGATTAACTTCATTTCTGATGAGGCTGAGAGCTGCTTCACTCCCTGTTTGTAGAAGCAAAGCTTCCTGCCATGTTCTTTGGTTTGTGCCCAGGGCCCTGCCACTGTGTGGTCAGTCGTGTGCTGCCTGGCCACCTTGGGTGAGCTCCATTCCAGTGCCTAGTCTCTTCCTGGGTGTTGCAGGGACTGAGAAGTAGTGGATAAAACCTGGGGTGGATTTGTTGTTGTTTTTTTTTAAATCATCTTTGGCATATAATTGGCTTATAAAGCCTATCTGATACATATGAAAAACAGCCAGTTTTTCAAAAGACTTATTTAATTGAAAGGCAGAGTTAGAGAGGAGGCAGACACAGAGAGAAAATCTTCCATCCACTGGTTCGGTTTCCAAATGGCTACAACAGCCAGAGCTGGGCCAGCTGAAGCTAGGAGCCTGAAACTCCATCTGGGTTCCCCAAGTGGGTGCAGAGCCCAAGGATTTGAGCCATCCTCCTCTGCTTTCCCAGGCACAGCAGAGAGCTGGTGGAAGTGCAGCAGCCAATGCTCAAATCCATGCCCTTGACGGGATGCCAGTGTTGCTAGTAATGATTTAACCCACTGTGCCACCCTGGCCCTACCATCCACTTTTAATTGCATATTTTGATGGATTTTGATAGTTTTAAATATACATCTATTTATAAACTCTACATATGATAACTTTGTATAACTATTTTATCACCCCAAAACGCGTAGGCCCTTTTGCTGCAGTCTCCTTTTCTACCCTGCCCTCCAGGCTCTCGCAACCACTGGTCTGCTTACTGTGCTGAAGATGATCCTTTCTGAAGTGCAACCACACTTGTGCACCCTTCTGTGTCTGTGCAGTAGTAGTTCTTTTGATTGCTAAGTAGTATTTCAGGCAAGTCACTTACCCATTCTGTTAATAGGCATATGAGTTGGGCCATTAAGAATCATTCCATGGGCAGGTACAGTGATTTCAGTGCTTGATTCAAGCCCTCCATTTGTGATCCCTGCCTCCCATGTCAGGCCCCTGGCTGGAGTGCTGGGCTCCGCCCTCAGTGTTTCCCAGCCCTGGCTGCTGCAGGGCTTTGGGGATAGATCTCTCTCTTCTCTCCTCCACCTTTGCTGTTCTGCTCCTCGCCAAGAAAATGAGAAAGCAAAGGGTGTCAGTGAATATTGGTGTGAAAATGTTGGCTCTGGGATGTGGGAATTGAGAGTCTGAAGTGGCAATTTGACCACAGTGCTGTGTAGCAATCTCTGTGTGAGCATGTTTCTCTTCCCTTTGGGTAAGCGCCTGTGAGCAGAACTGCCGGGCGTCTGATAGGTGGCTGGCTAACTCTAAGAGTGGCTGCCGCGTTTACCGTGGGGTCGGACCAGTTTGCCCTCCCAGGAGCAGTTCCAGTCACTCTCACACCTTGTGCGTTGTTCATTTTCTTCTCCACTGTGATGCCAGACCTGTTGATCCTGGCATGCAGACGGAAGTGCTCCTGGACGCTGCCTCCTTGGTGGGAAGCTGTGCCTTCCCTGTTGGCTGCAGGTCGGTGTTAATTTCCACGGCAGTCTTCCTCCTGCGTGTCCTGATTCCTGGGTGGACAGAGCCTTTCTTCTGCCTGGTGCTGGTCTCGTTTTCTCAGCCTCACTGAACTCTGGCTTCTTCTCCAGCCTGCAGGTTTGGAGACAGTCATATCTAGCCAAGTGAGGCAGTGTGTTGCTTGAGTAAGACTGGCTAGCAGAAAGCCCCTCCCCACAGCTCCCTCCTGGTTGGTTAGTTTTTGTTATTCTCTCTCTCTTAAGATATATTTATGTTTTGATAATTTATATTTGTTTTATTGGAAAGTCAGATTTTCAGAGAGAAGGAGAAATAAAGATCTTCCATCCACTTGTTCACTCCCCAAGTGGCCAGAACAGCTGGAGCTGAGCTGATCCGGAGCCAGGAGATTCTTCCAGGTCTCCCATGTGGATGCAGGGTGCCAAAGCTTTGGGCTGTTCTCTACTGCCTTCCCAGCTCACCGGCAGGGAGCTAGAACGGAACTGGAGCAGCTAGAATATGAACCATACCCATATGGGATCCAGGTGCATGCAAGGCAAGGACTTTAGCCACTAGACTACCACACTGGGCCCTCCCTCCTGGTTTTGGTCCCTTCTGTCTCCTCCAGCTTCACATTGCCTCCAGTGTCTCAGATTTGCTTTGTTTATGAACCTGTACATTGATTTAGAGCTAGGGCGAAGGACCCACTTTGGGTTTTTCTCATTCTTCCAAGTGTTGGAATTGGGCTGTCATTGTGGTGGAGTGTCTGGAGGTGACCATGGCCAACTGTGACTTCTGTCTCAAATGTTCTCATATCTTTGTGTCAGAGAGATCCCTTAGCCTTCCAGCAGCTTCATGACTCTCTTCCCTCCAGGCAGTACTCAAGGAGCCACTTAGATGAACAGGTCTTCGAGGAAGGAGTGACAGGAGCCAGGGGCCACACTAACAGAGTGTGGCCAACAACTCTAACCATATGGTGAAGTAGCCAGAATTCCCAAGGATGTTCCTGTGTTTGTCTTTATTCAGGTACCCTCTTGTGGAACTGAGGGTGGAGAGGCGAGTGAGTGTCAACACAGGTGTGCTCACTGTGGCGGCTCCGTGGCCTAGATGGTGCTCATTTGATGCTGTGCGGCAGGCGTGGGGTGGAGCACCGCTGAGGAGGCTCCAGGCAGTCAGAGGCTGCCCTGCTTCACTGCCTCCCCTCGCGAGCGAGTGACAGCTGGGGTCCCGCTTAGCGAATGCCTAGCCTGGGAGGGAGGGCTCTGTATGGCCTCATCCACCTCGTCTCATGGCGTGCAGTGACCTTGACCCTGGAGCTGTTTCCGGTGAAACCCATTCTGCTTGGGTGCTGAGTCCATCAGAGGAGCTGGTTGCTTGGTGTCGACACCTCTTCCTTCAGCTTGTCGCTGTCAGTCTGTAGCTAGGCGCTCATCCCAGACCGTGTCCTTGGGGTGAGGCAGTAGTGTCACTGCCCGGGCTCTGGGGTCTGCTGAGAGAAGTGTGATCCAGGCTCTTGCGCTGCAGTGGTGCTCTGTTTGAAATCCAGCTGAAGACATTGCTTATGTAGGCCAGGGTTTGTGGGCCATTTGTATGCAGCTCTCTGTCAAGTTGAATTTGCTGTACTTTTTTTGTTCCCTTTCTGACAGGCCGTGGAAGAAAGAGTCATTCGAGCCATAAAGGCTGAGCTCTGGGCACGTGAGGTTTCATTTTTGCATCAGCACTATTGTGGGTCCACCACCTCGCAGTGGTCTTTGTGAAGCCCAGTCCTGGCCTTCAGGACTTGCGCCATCTTGTCCAGGTGTGGGCATTTGACTTGAGGCCTGTGGAGAGTGGAGCAGTAGTTTGCTTGGATGTGAGGGCTCTGTTCTTCCTAACCTTCCACTGGGCCCAGTTCCCTGGCACCATGGCAGTTCGGTTTGGTTGATGGGTCGTTTCTGGGGTAGTCTTAACTGGCCAGGCATTTCCTTCTCACGCATGTGTGATAGCCTTGGAATGCTGTGAATTAAGCAGCCTGTATATGCACACGCCTGTTGACGCTCAGACCCACCACCCCCCACCCCACTCCCGAGGGACAGCAGTCTCCGGAAGTGTCTTCTGTGTGCACAGCCCTGACAGTGTCTGGCCCGTGGTGGCCACCCCTGAGTGGGACTTGTGGGAGTCTGGGTGCCGTGTGCTGTGGGGCTGAGCAACAGGCCCTGTTGGGGTCACCGTGGGCAGCTCTGTGTCTGTGTTCCTTCAGTGAGTTTGGTCCCCTCACAGCTCGAAGGACAGCCCTCATTTTCTTCTCCAGTAGTGGCAGGCACCATGGAGAACCTGCAAGAGCCACACGGTTCCTCAGCCCACCCTCACAGCCAGCCCTTCTCGTTGGCAGGGGGAGCTGATCACCTTCTATTACTACTGGAAGAAAACGCCCGAAGCGGCCAGCTCGCGGGCCCACCGTCGTCACCGGAGGCAGGCTGTGTTCAGGCGCATCAAGACCCGCACTGCATCCACTCCTGTCAGCACGCCCTCCAGGCCTCCCTCCAGTGAATTCTGTAAGTGGGGGTCTTTGCACCGCAGCAAGTGGTGGGGGACTCTACATTCAGCACCCACTGACAGCCCAAAGCATCCTTGTCTGTAAGCTGTGTGAGTGTGTGGGGAGTCGAGGTTTAGTAGGGAGAGTATTTTTTTTTTTTTTAAGATTTATTCACTTTATTACAGTCAGATACACAGAGAGGAGGAGAGACAGAGAGAAAGATCTTCCGTCCAATGATTCACTCCCCAAGTGAGCCGCGATGGCCGGTACGCCGATCCGATGCCGGGAACCAGGAACCTCTTCTGGGTCTCCCATGCGGGTGCAGGGTCCCAAGGCACTGGGCCGTCCTTGACTGCTTTCCCAGGTCACAAGCAGGGAGCTGGATGGGAAGTGGAGCTGCCGGGATTAGAACCGGCGCCCATATGGGATCCCGGGGCGTTCAAGGCGAGGACTTTAGCCACTAGACCACACTGCCGGGCCCTAGTAGGGAGAGTATTAAAGATTATTCATACATTTCAGTATTTATAAGAAAACTCGCTTCCTTTGAAGTCTGTGAGTCTTGGCCTTAGCCTGTGGCAGTTTTCTGCATGCTGGAGTCTACCACAGGGACTCGCGTGTGCTGTGCCTGGACGGGACAGTGAGGTCAGCTTGACCCTTACTCTGCTGCTCTTCACTGTGCCCACCTTGTGCACTGTGGAGCCCACAGCCTCGCGCCCCGACTTCCAGCAGGCTGCCCGTGCTGACAACCAGAAAGGATCCCAGGGTGCCAGGAGGCCCAGGCAAGGCTCCCATGATGCCCTGTCCCCATTCAGATTCTCCTGTGTGGGCATCAGGGCCCATGCCCGGGGGTGTGCAGGAACAGCGTTAGCACCCCCTCATGCCAGCCAACCTTCATGAGTACTGTCCAACACAGACTGGTGGTTAAGAGCCTGGGACAGAGCCGTTGGCCACCAGGTTGTGGGTCCTGTTCTTCTACCAGCCTAATGGCGTATTCTCCCCTCCCCTGTGTGCCCAGTGGACCTGAGTTCTGCCAGCGAGGATGACTTTGACAGTGAGGACAGCGAGCAGGAGCTGAAGGGTTACGCCTGCCGCCACTGCTTCACCACCAGTAAGTACTGCGGCCCTGACCTCGGCATGTGGCTGCCTGAAGGTCCACCTAGAGCTGTCGCTGATTGGACATCTGTGCATCATTGTCTTTGGGGTTGAGAACAATTTTTGGTTTCTTTTTCAAGATTCATTTATTTTAAAAGCATAGTTAGAAAGGGAGAGGCAGAGACAGGTCTTTGATCCACTTTTTTTTTCTCCAAATGGCAGCAACAATTGGGTCCTGCAGCAGGATGAAATCAGGAACCTAGAACTGCATCTGGGTGTCTCTTCATAGGAACAGGGACCCGGGCACATGAGCTGGGGACTAGACTGGAAGTGGAGCAGCCTGGACTTAAACTGGAGGTTGCCAGCATCTCGGGTGGCAGCTTAACCTGCTGCGCCAAAACTGTGTCTAGGAATCTTTTAATTTCATTGCCCTATTTACACCTCAGTGTGGAGTCCTTACTGATGAGTGGTGGGACAGACTCGCTTAAGTTCAGGGGACTCTGGTGAGGGGCAGGGCACGCTCCTGCAGCCCTCTCCTGACAGGGCCCCACACCGGAGCCTTGGTCCAGACCTCCTCAGGGAGAGAATGGTTTCCTCAGCTGGCACCCTCACCGCTCTTTCCTCATGAAGCCTCCAAAGACTGGCACCACGGAGGCCGGGAGAACGTCCTGCTGTGCACCGACTGCCGCATCCACTTCAAGAAGTACGGCGAGCTCCCGCCCGTCGAGAAGCCCGTGGACCCGCCGCCCTTCATGTTCAAGCCCGTCAAGGAGGAGGAGGATGGGCTCAGCGGGAAGCATAGCATGAGGACACGGCGGAGTCGGGGCTCGGTGAGGCCACCTGCTGGGGCCTGGCTGCTGCCTGGCTCATGCCCGCTGCTCTTCTGTCTAGGAGGGCCAGCTGGGGGCCATCTTGAGGGTAGATGCAGGCTCCCGTGTCACGTGCCCTGGCCTGGGGACCACTCCCCTCCACTCTGTCCTGTCTGGCTGCTGTGCGCTTCGCAGGCTCCTTTCGTCTTATTTTAAAATATTTGATCTGGTTTTGGAAACTGCTTGCCCGCTCTTCAGCCGTGCAGCCTCCTCCCTCAAGGGGCTTGTTTTGCTGCCTGGGTCTGCGGCCAGGACTTGGGCAACTGAGGCTGTTGTTGGGGCCTTTGGGCAGGTGGCTGTGGCTGTCCACCCTCTGCTGTCCTTCATGTTGTCTCAGGGCTGTAGACAGCCTGCCTGGCTTCTGCTCACTTTGAAGGGAGCAGGTGTAACAACCTTAACCACGGCCCCCAGTCTCTGAGCCCACATGGCTCTGCACTTCCAGGGCTCTGGTCCCAGGAATGGCTCCTCCTTCTCTGTCACCTTCCCCGCCTGTCCTTAGCTGCACCCTTAGCTTCCATGCCTGTTTTGCCAGACTGGGATTGGCCTCAAGACTGGTGGGGGCCACATGGTGCTGGGTCCTCACCAGTCCCCGATCTGGATGGGCAGATGTCTACACTACGCAGTGGTCGCAAGAAGCAGCCAGCCAGCCCTGACGGTCGCACCTCGCCCATCAATGAAGACATCCGCTCCAGTGGCCGCAATTCCCCCAGCGCCGCCAGCACCTCCAGCAATGACAGCAAAGCGGAAACAGTGAAGAAGTCTGCCAAGGTCAGGGGCTGGGGTTGGGCGGGGCTGCCCTTGGCATCCCTCATATTAGAAAGCAGAGTTTCTGGAGCTGCTATTCAGCACCTCCAACGCAGGCTGTAGGTCATTTGTGGAGGGCTGACGGCTGTAGGTACAGGCCTGAGGCCTGGAGAGAGAAGGGTCCTCCAAGGATGCCCTCTTTTGCGAGCTTCCCTGGACTTCAGGCAGGTGCCCTCCCCACAGGCCCTGGTGCCTGTGCCCTTCTGGCTCACCTCTCCTCTGCTTCTGGTGAGGGAACTGTTGAGGGAGAGAGTGTCTGCCATTGTTAGCTCCCCCCATGGCCTGACTGCTGCTCGTGCTTCCCACTGTAGAAGGTGAAGGAGGAAGCCTCATCCCCGCTGAAGAGCACCAAGCGACAGCGCGACAAGGTGGCCTCCGACACGGAGGAGTCGGACAGGACCAGCTCCAAGAAGACCAAAACCCAGGTGTGCGTTGCTGCTGGCCCTGGGGCTGCCTGAGGAGCTTTGACTAGGCTGAGTGCTGTCTCTTGGGAGCGGGGAGGGGTGGGGTGGCGGCAGGGGAGCGAGCAGGAAGGGCCCTCAGCCCCCGGGCCAAGGTAGCTGTTGCCTGATGACGGAGGTCTCTGTATGCTGTCCCTGGCAGCGCAGGGCAGAGGCCTGGCTCCCAGGCTGCCATCGTCCCTTCTCTGGCTCTAGGAGATCAGCCGGCCCAACTCCCCATCGGAAGGTGAAGGGGAGAGTTCAGACAGCCGCAGTGTCAACGATGAGGGAAGCAGTGACCCCAAAGACATTGACCAGGACAATCGCAGCACGTCCCCCAGCATCCCCAGCCCCCAGGACAACGAGAGTGACTCGGACTCATCTGCCCAGCAACAGCTGCTGCAGGCCCAGCCCCCAGCCCTGCAGGCCCCCGGGGGGGCTCCTACCACCCCCTCAGCAGCACAGGCCGGAGCATCCCAGCTCCCTACCCCGGGCCCTACAGCCTCTGCCACTGCACCCCCTGCGCAGGGCTCCCCTGCAGCCGTGCCGCCTCCTAGCCAGCCTCCAGCCCCGGTAGCACCTGCTGCACACTCGCACATCCAGCAGGCTCCTGCCCTGCACCCTCCACGGCTGCCCTCGCCACACCCTCCAACTGGCCAGGCACCAGCTCCCACTCACAGCCAGCCCGCCCTGCACGGCCAGGGCCCACATGGCCTACAGGCCGGTCCCATGCTGCAGCACCCAGGGCCCCCCCAGCCCTTTGGCCTTCCTCCTCAGACCTCCCAAGGCCAGGCTGCCCTGGGCGCCTCCCCAGCCACCGCACACCCTCACGGCACCTTGCAGCTCCCAGCCACCCAGGCAACATTGCAGGCGCAGCAGCCCCCGAGGGAGCAGCCCTTACCACCAGCACCATTGGCCATGCCACATATCAAGCCCCCACCCACCACGCCCATCCCCCAGCTGCCAGCACCTCAGGCCCACAAGCACCCTCCTCACCTCTCGGGGCCATCGCCCTTCTCCATGAATGCCAACCTGCCACCCCCTCCAGCCCTGAAGCCCCTGAGCTCCCTGTCCACACACCACCCGCCGTCAGCTCACCCCCCTCCCCTGCAGCTCATGCCCCAGAGCCAGCCTTTGCCCTCCTCTCCTGCCCAGCCCCCTGGGCTGACCCAGAGCCAGAACCTGACTCCTGCTGCTGCCTCCCACCCCCCAGCCAGCCTCCACCAGGTGCCCCCCCAGCCCCCATTTGCTCAGCACTCCTTTGTACCTGGAGGCCCACCCTCCATCACCCCTCCCACCTGCCCCTCCACCTCCACCCCACCTGCGGGGCCCAGCAGCTCAGCCCAGCCGCCTTGCTCTGCCGCTGTCTCTTCGGGAGGTGGCATTCCAGGGGGGGCCTCCTGCCCGCTCCCCGCTGTGCAGATCAAGGAAGAGATTCGCGATGATGCTGAGGAGCCCGAGAGCCCCCCGCCCCCTCCGAGAAGCCCATCCCCTGAGCCCACGGTTGTGGACACCCCCAGCCATGCCAGCCAGTCTGCCAGGTATTGGGTTTCGGGAAACCAGGCATGAGTGTGCAGGAGAGGCGGGCAGGGGCTTTGGAGAGGAGGCGGGGCCAGGAGCAAGAGTCGCGGCCTTTCCTAGGTTCTACAAACACCTGGACCGGGGCTACAACTCCTGTGCACGGACAGACCTGTACTTCATGCCTCTGGCTGGCTCCAAACTGGCCAAGAAGAGGGAGGAGGCCGTCGAGAAGGCCAAGCGGGAGGCTGAGCAGAAGGCCCGGGAGGAGCGCGAGCGGGAGAAAGAGAAGGAGAAGGAACGCGAGCGCGAGCGGGAGCGGGAGCGAGAGGCCGAGCGTGCAGCTGTGAGTTGGGAGGTGCTCGGCTCCAGCCTGCTCGGGAGCAGGAGGATCAGCTGCAGGCTGTGCCGTCCCAGGCCTTGGGCACAAGTTGAGTTGCATGTCTCTGAATTGGCTCCTCAGGCACTCAGCAGGTGCCAGTGATGCACTGTAGTGCCCTGTGCTCACCTGCCTGTGCCTCAGAGACCTGTCACCTGTGTCACTGCCAGGGGTCGGGGAGGAGCAGCAGGGGTTCCCCGTGTGTTACGAACGCGGAACCAGGAGGCAGGGCCGACCGTGATGCACTCCAGCCGGGAGCCCACACGGTGTGCAGCCACCTCTCACCCCCTCCTTTCCTTCAGCAGAAGGCGTCCAGCTCAGCACACGAAGGCCGCCTTAGTGAGCCGCAGCTCACAGGGCCGGGCCACATGCGGCCATCCTTCGAGCCACCGCCAACGACCATTGCTGCTGTGCCCCCCTACATTGGGCCTGACACGCCTGCCCTCCGGACCCTGAGCGAGTACGCTCGACCCCATGTCATGTCACCCACCAACCGCAACCACCCCTTCTACATGCCCCTCAACCCCACTGACCCCCTGCTGGCTTACCACATGCCCGGCCTCTACAACGTGGACCCCACGATCCGCGAACGGGAGCTGCGGGAGCGGGAGATCCGCGAGCGTGAGATTCGTGAGCGGGAGCTGCGGGAGAGGATGAAGCCGGGCTTCGAGGTGAAGCCCCCGGAGCTGGATCCCCTGCACCCGGCCACCAACCCCATGGAGCACTTCGCCCGGCACAGCGCCCTCACCATCCCCCCTGCGGCTGGCCCACACCCATTTGCATCTTTCCACCCTGGTCTGAACCCTTTGGAGCGTGAGAGACTGGCCTTGGCTGGCCCCCAGCTGCGACCTGAGATGAGCTACCCTGACAGACTCGCGGCTGAGCGCATCCACGCTGAGCGCATGGCGTCTCTGACCAGCGACCCCCTGGCCCGACTGCAGATGTTCAATGTGACCCCACACCATCACCAGCACTCACACATCCACTCTCACCTCCACCTCCACCAGCAGGACCCTCTCCACCAAGGTGGGTGTCCTGGCCTGGGTGCAGAGGGGATGCCAGGAGTGGGGAGGGGCACAGGTCCTAAGCTGAGATGGAGCCATCATCCATTGTCATTGTGCCAGAAACTGCTTGGTGGAAAGGAGGCCTGGCCTGGCTCCTGGTGTTAGAGGTTCACCCCAGGGTGGAGTGCGCCCATTGTGCCCTCACCTGGGGAGGCAGGATCAGTGCCCTGCGAGGCAGCAGCGCGAGAAGCCAGGCCCATCTAGCTCAGGAAACCAACTTCCTACTGAACTGCCTTCCCGGTGCCATAGTGGTCAAATCTGCCCTTACCTCCTGTTAGTCATCAGCTTAGGACTTTGGAGACCGAGCCCAACCCCTGGGCCTTTGTAGGACAACCCAACTGTTCCCAGACTGTAATCTCTCTCTGGCTGACTCTGCAGGTCCTGGTGGACCGCAGCACCCACCTCCCAGCCAGCCTTGGTGCTGGCTCAGCCTCTGGGCTCCGCAGCACCAGCCTCCCACTCACACGTTAGGCTCTTGGTCCTGTGTTTGGGGTGGGGAGAAGCAGGTGAGGGACAGGACCTTGGAGCCTTGGAGCCCCAAAGGTCCAGGTGGCCCCTGGTGAGAATGTTCCATGAGAGCCAGGCTGCACCGTCCTGTCTTCCCAGTCAGCTGACCAGCTGCAGGATGGCTGGTCCAGACAGCTCAGTATGGACTCCAAGCTAGGCCAGGCTGTGCTCACAAGCAGGCAGGTGGTAGGCAAGGGGAAGGGTGCGTGGAGGCCTAGTTTCTCTGTTGCTGTCGGAAAACTGACTGGCAGGAGGCCTTGGAGGAGCCATCAGATGGAAAGCAGACGCCAAGGGAGAGCCCGATTGCATGGAACCCTGAGCAGGCTCCTGGAGACGCCAGTGCTGTTGGATCCCTGCCAGCTTATACGACAAGCAGGCACCATCCCAGCACCACTTTATTGTGTGTCCCTGGGCCTGTGCCTGGTGGGGTTAGACTGAGCCTCCTTTGGCCTGCACTTGCTCTGCTGGCCTTGCTTAGCCACCCCAGGGAGGCAGTCCAGGCAGTAGGATCCCAGTCCAGCCGGCATTTGGGACATGAAACACCCCCTGGGCAAGATTGGGTTCCTGTGGACCCGGCAGGTACAAGTCAAGCCGAGCTGGCAGCCAGGGGGTTCTATTGATGGTAGCTTCTTAGTAGGGAGGGCCAGGGTCACCAGTAGAGAGTACTTGGGGTTCTGCACTGCCTGAAGGTGGAGCAGCTAGGTGGTAGTGCCTGCCCTGATGACCAGGGCCCAGTTCAGGGGAGGAAGAAGTTGCTGGTGATTCTGCCACGGAGGGCAGACACTGGAAGAACCCCTGGAGCCGTGCCCTGCTCTGTATCTGGACTTTGTCATTTTATAGGATCAGCAGGTCCAGTTCACCCACTGGTCGACCCCTTGACTGCTGGCCCTCACTTGGCCCGCTTCCCCTACCCGCCTGGCACTCTCCCCAACCCTCTGCTTGGACAGCCACCCCACGAGCACGAGATGCTGCGTCACCCAGTGTTTGGTAAGGATGGGTCTGGAAAGAGGCGGACGCCAGCTGGAGTGTGGTTGGAGGTCTTGGGGGTGGCTGTGCCACAGTGTGCGTTGGCTGTATTGGTGAATGGGGTATCTGTGTGGGAAGAGGCTGCCCTGCCCTGCTCTCAGAGGGCTCTGGGGGTAGGTGGGTCACAGACACAGAACAAGACTAAGTCGCCCTCCCCGGAGCAGGGCAGCGACGGTGGCACAGCAGGGGAAGCACCGGGTTCCGCTTGCAGCAGAGCCTAAGGCATGAGAGTGTTGGGCATTCGTAGGCCCTTTCTCTCCCCAACAGGTTATGTTTTGACGAGTCCCTGCCCAGCAGCCTGTTGCCCCTCACGGTGGGGCATGGGAGGGGCCTGGGCCTGGCCAGTGGTGGCAGCTGCTGGATACACTGTCCCGACCTTGGTGCTGGGCTCCGACCGGCTCTAGTGGAAACTCTTGTATTGGCAGGCACCCCCTACCCCCGAGACTTGCCTGGGGCCATCCCACCCCCCATGTCGGCCGCCCACCAGCTGCAGGCCATGCATGCCCAGTCCGCGGAGCTGCAGAGACTAGCCATGGAGCAGCAGTGGCTGCATGGACACCCCCACATGCACGGTGGCCACCTCCCGAGTCAGGAGGATTATTACAGGTAAGGAGGTGGAGCGGCAGGTGGGACAGCCCTGTGGGAGGCCATGGGATGAGGGCCAGGGCTTGCCCCCTCGGGGTCCTGGCTCTGTCAGCTGCCACAGGCCTGGCCTTGCCCCAGTGGCCAGGCCCAGTGGCCCACACTCGCTCTTGTGTTTTTTGCTCCCAGCCGACTGAAGAAAGAAGGTGACAAGCAGTTGTAAGTTGCTCAGCTGTTAGTGCTGCTGTGGAGATACCAGGACTTTTCACAGACAATAGGAGCTGCAAAAGCAAAGAGAGTATCTTCTAGATTTCTTTATATATTTAAAACCCCACGACTACAACCGTGTCTCATCCTGGTGTTCGTTTGTGGAGAGGAGTCCCTGGAACGTGGGCCCCCTGCATGCCCCCAGCAGCCGAGCCGGCCCTGGGCGGGCTGAGCCTTCAGCGCACTTCCTGCCACCCTGGGCTCTGGCTTTAGTGTTCTCCTTGAGTTCTTGGTAGGTGCTAGCGTCCGGTCCTCGCCCTCCACTGAGTGTGCTGGAGCCCACGGGGCGGGCAGACAGGCAGCATATGTGTGGGATCCAAGAGCTATAATTTTTAAAAAATCTTTTATTTTAATACATTGTAGGAAATCTTCATAATTTGAAAAGTTCTGCAGCATGGCTTTTTATGTCTGTAAATAAATAATTTTAGAACAGCCTTTTTTTCCTTCCACAAACTACTATTCTGATCTATTTTTTCCAGCCATGTCACTACTTGTGAATTCCTACCAGCTATTGACAGAATACAGAGTTGATTTTTTAATAAAAAGTTCTATATAATTCTCCCTTTAATTAAAGGGACAGGAGGGCGTCACCGGTGGCAGGCAGGCAGCAGCTTGGGCCTGGGTGCCCTCGCGGCAGCTGCAGGGGGCAGGGGCGGCCTTCGGACGCCGTGCTGCCCCCGGCGGCCATGCTTGGGCAGGTGGAGCTCTTTGGTTTTGCACAAGGAGAACAGGAGCTGAATGTTGGTGTTCTGTTCCTGGGTGTCCCCTGTTGTTCTGTCTGCAGGGTGGAAAGCACGTGTCTGTGTGTCTGACTGTAGGTTTCCTTCTAGAATACTATGCACACACATTGGATTGTTCTGGATGAATTGCCTTTTTTAGTACTCTGGAAATTTCATGTACATTCTAGAAAAGTCAAGAAAGTGGTTCCATGCAAATAACTCAGCACACGAGAGGCCCAGGACACACACTTGCCAAAGGAATCTGCCAGGGACGTGCGCCTCGGTGCCCGGCGCCGCTCACATCTTCCATGAGGCCTAGGCTGCTGTGAGAGGAGAGGCCCTGGTGTGAACAGGCTGGAGTAGCCCATGCATGGTGGTCACCCTGGGCTGGGAAGCCACTGGCTCCCACTCCCCATCCTAGAGGTGGCTCTAGGAGTCCCAATGACACGTGTGAAGTGGGTGCCACCATGCGGGAGCCAGGCCACTGGCGTGGCTGTCCTGGGTGGATATGGCACACTTTCTCCCAGACAGAGGGTGGGGACGTGGTGGGGGCCAGGCTTGCGCCAAGGACAAGGCTGCTTCAGGCCGCCTCCCTCGGACTCTGGAGGCCTGCTGCCTCTGCCTGTGTGTGGCTGGACAGGCAGAGACCACCCTGTGGGGCGGTGGACGCCAAGTGCATGCGGGAACCAGGCATGGGCAGGCAGAGGAGGCCAAGAGCTGGACACAGACCCAGAGGTCTGCGCTCAGGTTCAGGGTCGGGGTTCACTGCATCAGGGGCGTTTCCCGTTTCTGTTGAATAGGTTTTGGTTTCATTTTTTACAGACAGGATTGTGTGTCTGTTGGAAATACTGGTAGTTCTTTTCGTTGTTTTTTCTCCCATTCCATTCCTGCCGTAACCTCAGTTCTTAGGGGTAAGGGGCACAAGCTCAGTGAGCCGGCCACGTGGTTCCAGGTGAGCGCCTGCTGCTTCCAGCCCGCCCCTCCATCCCTGTAGCTTCCTTCTTGGGACAGCGTGGCTGCCATTCAGTGGAGCTTCTCTCCTCTCCCTGTCACCCATTTTTCCAAAGAGAAAGAGTGAAGGACTTGAAGTCTGAGCTTGGAAACTTGTCTCAAGGTGTTCTCTTGTTTCCTTTAGTTCTCTCTCCACCCCCCAGGGGAAGCACTGAGAATCTCTAGCCAACCCACGCCCTGAGCCCTCCCCAGTGGAGCCAGTGGAGGCCCCAGCTCTGCGGGTCCCCTTGGAGCCGCCCTCTGGTCTCTGTGTTCTGTGTGTATCGTTCAGTGTTGTCGAGGTTGCTTCCTGTTGCACTGCGGTAGGCGCAGAGCAGAGCAGACCCTCTGAATCCTACGTTTCTCTATCGAAGCTAAATGTAAATATGAGTAGTTGGCCTGAGACAGCAGTGTGAGCAGAGTAGACGCCCAGAAACCGTGACTTCTGTGTTCTCTCCGTTGGAGTATTTTGTAATTTTTTTGAAATATTTGTGGACATAAATAAAACCAAGCTACACTATACCACCAAGGTGTTGGCCAGTGCGCTATGTCTCATTCTTTGGGGGTGCAAGGACACGTGGGCTGTTGCCTGCACCCCAGGTTCCTGCAGGATTGGGGGCGGGGTGCAGAGAGTTCGTTGTTCCCTGCTGCTTTGGATCCTGCTTACCTTCCAAAGCTGCTTCCAGAAAGATCCATGTCTGGGAGGAGGGGTTTCTCAGGTCTCAGTTCCCTTGCTCTCTGGATAATTCTTCCCAGGTTGGGATGGGGGCTTGGGCATTGGGGCTGAAAACACACCAGTGCCCCACCCCCTGTGGGTCATGTGTGCCTCGGTGTGCGGGCTCTGCTCCCAGCCCAGGAGACGGGATGGATTTGGCCCCACCTGGGTACAGTGGCCTCTCTTGGTGGTACTCCGCTGCCTGTAGTACCTTGGCTGCTGCTCTGAGCCCTGCTGGGATCCCACCCTGACCCCAGGCCAACTCCCGAGTTGGCTTCCAGGTGGAGAGGGCAGCAGTCGTGGGACTGGAGCTGTGGTTTCTGACTGCACAAAGCTGTGGGCCGGTCCCGGAAAGCTGGATGCTCACCTTTTTATCTGGGATTCCCCGATAAGGTCCTGGACATCAGAGGGACATAGGATGAGAGCAGCATGGAAACCTCACCCTTGGGACCCAGCAGGGCCTGCCCCTAGGGTGAAGGCTGGGCTATGGCACGTTCCAGGCACTGCCTAACTCTGGCCCCACCCTGGCAAGGCCAGCCATGCATACTAATGGTCTCAGGCCCATTCCTGGGCTGCACAGCGGGTCATGCGCCAGGAGCCGAGGGGTGGGGTGGGGTCTAGGCACATCCTAACAGGCTGCTTAACTGGACCGGGCTCCTGGTAAGGCCGCAGCAGCACATGACAACGCCAAGGGTTCTAAATTCACAGCACTGCTGGGCCGAGTGGTTACAAAGGCAGCTGTTCAGACGTGGACTTCCTCACCTTGGGACGGGGGGCGTGCTGGACACCTGTAGGTGAAAGGCAGCGAGGTGCTGGCATCTGGTGCTGCTCCGTCGTCAGCCCCTTTAGCGTGGGCATGTGGTACAGCAGGCCTTGTAGGTGGATCAGCCCAGGCCCCTGGAACCGCAGCCTGAGTTCCCAAGAAGGCATGTTCTCGCTGGGGTAAATCGAGGTCACTTCCCACAGGGGAAGGACTTCCGGTCCCTTGTAGATGAGCACCATGAGGGTAGCAGCTGGAGCGCGCTAGGAGCCCCTGCCAGCCTGGGGCCTGGCGCAGCAAAATCGGGGCACAAACAGCAAGTTGTCACCCTCAGCCTGGGATCTAAAAGATGGCCCCCAGCTCAGCCTGGAAGTTGGTGTGGGGCCAAGCTCATAGACCCCAACCCTGAGGGAACTCAGGACGACCTGCCCATTGGCCTGTGGAGAGTATGAAGTCTCCCCACAACAGCCATGGGGGTAGAGGGTGTCAGCCAGATCAGCTGTGGGGCAGGCTGGCCATGCTGTAGGTTTCCTGTGGAGTTGACAAAGCAGACCCTTCTCTTCCCTAGTAGGAACCGGGCCACAGGACCTGTTGTGACCACAGGTGCAGCCCGCACCCCTTGGTGGCCCTGCTGAGCTCCAGCCACAGTCATCCACTGGGCCTCACACTGCTTCCTCCTGCCACACATTTGGGTCTTGGAGGATTCTAGCGCTCCTGTGTCTTTCCAAATCCACATCTGGGTCCTGTTCTCTGCCTCTTCGACCATGTGGTGGGGGACCCTCCATCTGGCACCCCTCCTGCTCGGCACCTTCTAGTGGTCCAAGATGTGAAGCAGGCGCTCTGGGGCTGCAAGATAGGTGGGTGAGTGAATGCCCAGGGGGCCTGGCAGTGGTAGGCTTCGGGTTGTGGGTGTGGCTTGTTGGGGATCCTTTTCCCTGATGGGGGCAACTGAGCCTGACAGGATTACCCCTTCCCCCACTGCCCAACCTTGCCCCCACCAGAGTAATCACCTTGTCCTTTGATGGCCTGCCTGTCTGCTCTTGGTCTCATAGCCCCTCTGGCCCCACTCCTGGTAAGCAGCTGTCTTAGAAATTGGCATTGAGCCTCTGGTGCCCATCCTGGGGAGTCAGAGTTAAAAGGGGACTGAGGGAATCCTGAGGTCACTGGCCTGTGTCTGACCACCCTGGTTGCAGAGCCCAGCCAAATCCACTCCCAGTCCTGGCCACCAGGGGGCAGGAGTTGCACAGGCCGGGTAGATGCGGGATCTGTTCCAGAGAGAAAGTCCAGGGTGTTCTGTGAAAGAACGGCCAGTTCTTGGACCCTGCAGCCAGCCAGGCAGGTCAGAGATCCAGCGGCAGAGGGGGCTCCTGGCAGTGCTGTGCTGAGGCCCGCAGTCTCCCCTCAACAGCTGGCTCTCCCATCTCCTGAAGCTACTCCTGAGCCATCTGCTTCTCACGCCTTTGGTTCCCTCTTCCACAACATGGCACCACAGTGAATAACAGGGACACAGTGTGCTGTGTGTGCCCTGCAAGCCCATACCAGGTGCAGGGGCCCATGGAGACTATAGCCATTCCCTGGCAGTCCTGTAGCCCAGCATGTGGGTGCTAGGTGCCACCTCAGTCCCCTGAATTGCCACATGCTTAGGGATTAATGCTCCATCTCCTTCCTGAACGCAGGCGCCCAAGGCCAGAGCCGTTCCCACTGTGAGGCCAGTCAAGGGGCTTCCCACACCAACAATGCAGGTTTTGCCATCGGCGTGAGGCCACTCTGCCTCTCCCCTCCTGGTGAAGTGTGAGGCTTTCTCAAGGGCATCCCCTAGGAGTCAGGGGTACCCTCAGGGCCTCCACTTACTCCTAGGGGTTTAACAGTGCCATGCTTGGTGGTGTCCCTGCGTGCCCACCCAGGACTGAGGTGACAACACCCCCTTCCTGCTGTTGTGTGGATGTGTGTGGCAAGGGCAAGTCTGACGCTGCCCAGCCCGAGGCGGCTCCTGACCACACTGTCCTGCCTGAGTGGGTCTCCAGGAGTCGACATCATGGTTGCTGCCGGTGCCACCTGCCACAAAAGCCCTGGGAGCTGGCCCCAGGGCATGGCCCCTCCTCGCTGCCTGGAGGAAGCTGAGGACAAGGCCATTCCCTTTCACGACCTCCCAGGAGGAGGGCCAGGAGCAAGACAGGGTGTGTGGGGGGCTGCTCCCTGTTCTCCATCACCTGCAAGTCTGCACAAGCCCCCACACTTCCCGGAAAACCACGAGTTCTTGGGTGGCAGAAGGGGGCTGTGATTCCAGATGAGGTGGGGCACTGGCAGGAGGCTGGTACCAGGTACCCCCAGGAGCTGTGACATTTAAAGTCCTGCTTCACCTGCTCCCTGTCGCCAAGCTGGCCTGCCACAACCCCTGAGCTCAAGGGCCTGCTGACCCCACTGCAGAGACTGCGGGGCACTAGGCAGGGAGGACCTGGGCTGACCAGAAGGGTTTGCCTGCAGGCAGGGCGTGAGCTCGGGGTGGCTGGGCCCAGCTGGGACCTTGGGAGTTCACACCAGTTCCTCAGCTCTCTGGAAGTCTGAAGGAGAGGGGACTGCTCCCCTGGCTAGAGGTGCAGGCTGGCAAGGAAGGGGCAGCCAGAGGCAGGGAGCAGCCCTGTGGCTGCAGGTGGCAGGAGGCCGCCCGGCTTGGGGAGGAGGCCCTCACACGGCCAGGCTATCCCACACAGGGTAAACCACCACTTGCCACGCCAATATCAGAATGCCGATTTGAGTCCTGGCTGCTCTGCTCCCTGCTAATGCATTTGGAAAGGCAGAGGAGGATGGCCCAAGTGCCAGGGCTCCTGCCTCCATGTGGGAGACCCAGAAGGAGTTCCTGGCTCCTGGCCTGGCTCCTGTGGCCATTTGAGGAGGGAACCAGCAGATGGCAGCACTCTTTCTGTCACTGCCTTCTCTGTGTGTGCATGTAAAAATTTTTTAGGAAAAAATGATGGTTGTGATACAGCCATGAGCTCCTGACCCCCCAGAGGCAGGCAGAGGACCCTGGAGGCTACACGATGCCACACTGGGCCCGCTGCACTGTGCTGGGTACAGTGGTGGCCTGGTCGGTAAACACATGGGGGCTTCATGGCTGGCACAAGACGGATGGGCAGAGAGCCGCAGGGCCAGCAGTGGTGTGCCCTAGGCTTGCTGGGCCTGCTGAGTCCCATGTGCCTGGAGCCAGGAGCCTCTTCTGGGTCTCCTGCATAGGTTTAGCGTCCCAAGGCTTTGGACCATCCTCTGCTGCTTTCCTAGGCCACAAGCAGGGAGCTGGACAGGAAGTGGAGCAGCTGGGATGCGAACCAGTGTCCATAGGGGATCCCGGGGCATGCAAAGTGAGGAGCTATGCCCAGCTCGCACGTTCTCAGAGGCTGCTCCTGGGTTCTGCTGGTGTCCTAAATGGAAGTGCTGATTTGAGTCCCAGCTGTTTCGGTTCCGATCCAGCTCCCTAATACACCTGGGAGGCAGTGGACGGCACCCAAGTGCCTGGGCCCCTGCACCCACATGGGAGACTCAAAGAAGCTTCTGGCTCCTGGCTTCCACACATGGAAGCTCTCCTCCCACCTTCCAGCTTTACAAAAGGATAAGAAAAATCTAAACATCTACAAAGCAAAAAAGCTGCTGCTGCCAAGAGGCAGCCCAGGCTTGCCCTGCAAAGGCCCCCGCGCATCCTCCTTCATGTGTTGGCCCCACAAGGGCAGGGACCCCCTAGCACCCACCACATGCTCATGGCACCTGCATGTCCGCAGGGCTGGGCGGGTGAGAACCAGTGTGTGGATGGATGAGTGGATGCGGGTGTGTGTGACCAGGAGACCACCGGACCAAGGCTGTGGGAGGCAGGACGGCTCAGCTGGGCCCCGCACATATGCTGCCCCAGCACCACTGGGAATCTTGGTGCCTCGGGACATCTGCTCAGCAGCCCCACAAGGGCGATCCCACAGGGTGAGGACTCAGGAGCCAGTCCTCCACTTGGTGCCCGTGCCCGCCCACCCCAGGGAGCCGCAAGCCTGGCTGCTGTGCAGGTTTATTGTGGACATCAGGCGTCAGGCAGGAGGGGCCGGTGCTCGTCGTCGGCCGCGTCGCCGGGTGGGATTTCGTAGGTGACACACAGGGAGGAGTACAGGCAGCCCAGGAAAGACATGAGGCTGGAGAAGTACATGACCCCGCTGGCACTGCCCACGGCCGAGGTCAGCGGCCCCAGGACCAAGGAGACTAGAATCTGGGCCAGGAAGTACTGGCAGCTGAGCAGGGAGATGTCCATGCCCATGCCCCGCCGGGTACCATCCGCGCTGGACCCTGCAAACTGACCCAGAGGCACCGCGTCAGCCCGGGCCATGGCGCTCACACAAGCCAGGACCCGCCTTTGCCGCCACCCCAGGGTGTGCCATTTGCCCAGGCCCTGCCTCCCTCACACAAGGTCCCCCCCGCCATCCTGCACCCCGGTGCCCCACTCCGTTTCCTAGGCTTGTGCCCCTCCAGTCCTGAGGTCTACGGGACCACTCACTACCCTGCTCCCTGCGCCATGCAGAGCGAGCTCTGGGGGAGGACAGCAAGGAAGGGAGGAGGCTGGCCTGGCTCTGTCCCTCTGAGCCCCTGCACAGGCCCCCTCCTCAGCTGCCAGGGTGGGCTGCCCTCCCTGAGGCCCTGCAGGGGGCGGGCTCTGGGCGATATGGTTGTTCCCGAACACACAGCACAGTCCCCTCAGGGACACAGTCCTGGGACCGAGGCTGGCTCCTGCATCATCCAGGGAAGGAGTACCGGGGCTCCAGAGAACTGACCATGGATAACAGCCACCCTGCCTCAGCCCCTGTGGTCCGTTCCATCGTGGGGAAATCACAACGAAATCTGGACAGCTGTGACAGCCACACCCCGTTGCTGGGCTTTCCTTATGAATTGTCCCTGGGGGTGGGGCCTACGTCAGAGTGCCAGCTTCCTGCTGACACAAACCCTGGGAAACAGCAGGTGAGAGCTCAAGTGACCTGGCTCCTGCCACCCTTGGGGAACTCCTTAGCTACAGCCTAGCCCAGCCACTGCGGGCACCTGCGCAGTGAGCCAGAGCTACGGGCACCTGCGCAGTAAGCCAGGGGGGTGGAGCTCTCTGGCTGTCGCTTTCTTCCACTCAAGTAAAACATTTTTTAAATATGAAAAGAGGGCGTAGCACGATGGCCTAGTGGATAGATCCTCCCCTTGCATGCGCCAGGATCCCATTTGGTGGCTGGTTCAAATCCCAGCCAGCTCCACTTCCCATCCAGCTCCCTGCTTGTGGCCTGGGAATGCAGTCGAGGACGGCCCAAAAACCTTGGGACCCTGCACCAGTGTGGGAGACCCAGAAGTAGTTCGTGGCTCCTGACTTTGGATTGGCTCAGCTCTGGCCATTGCAGCCACTTGGGGAATGAACCAGCAGATACAACACCTCTGTCTCTCATCTCTGCATATTTCCAATAGAAAACAAACTTAAACTTTAAAAAATGTGAAGAGAAAGTGCTCAGATCTGGCCCTGGCTAGGCCGGTCACATTCCAGACCCCACAACAAATGGGGGCTAGGCCAGGGATCAGTGTGGGGACAAGGGTTAATGGGTCCATGATTAGGGGAGAATTTGCAGGAGAGGGGCAGTGAGGGGCAGATGACCACACAGGTATACCACGGGGGCAGAAGCCAGGTGCAACACCAGGAACCTCCCTGGGGCCCGCAGGCAGAGTCCTGGGCCAGGCAGGGGAGGTGAGAGGGCGTGCCAAGATGGCTGCACACATGAGTGCCCAGACTCAGCACGCCAGGTCATGAGACTTTGCAGGGCTCTTGGAAACGAATCCAGGCTGAACAAAATCTCAAAAGCATTTACAAAGCGGGGCTCGCATCCCGGGTTGCGGCCTCAGACCTGACTCGCCTGGCCTGGCTGAACCCTGCCTGCGCCTACCACGGATGCTGAGACCCCATTCATCCTGGGGTTTCCCGTTGCCCCCCAGGTTGGGATCCCACGTTACTCTCACCCACCTCCCCACCCTAGCCATTTCATGGGGGGACAGGTCTCTGCCAGGGAAGCAGCAGGGGGCCCAAGACTGGGTCCAGGAGAGGGGTGGGGTCTCCCAGCACACATGCTCACCTTCTTGTTCTGGTAGTAGTCACAGAGCAGTGAGTACGGCAGGGTGCACAGCGTGGAGAACAGGACACCGTAGGTCACACACAGCGACAGGACCACATACAGGTTCCTGGAGAGCGTGGCCAGCCCCGTGCCCAGGCCGAAAGCGAGATAGGCGATGAAGTAGAGGGTGCGCACACTCAGGAGCTCCTCCAGCTTTTCCAGGATGGCTGTGGGCCCACGTGGCTCAGCTCAGCCCCCCGCCACCCTCAGGGCTAGGCAGGGCAGCCAGTCCCAGCCAAGTCCCCAGGATGGCCCAGGGGACGCTGTACTCACGTCCTCAGTGTCTCCTCTGTCCGCCTCCACACTGGGGATACCAACAGCCCACCACATGGCTGCCCCTCCCTTATGCCCATCTTCCAGTGTGGCTTAATTGAAATGGGGTCCTTTCCCCATGAGCTGATGCCACCCCCTGCTGTGCAGGACCAAACACTGCGCTCGGCTGTCAGCTGAGCTCTGGCAGTCTGGGCACGGGGTCCAGCCCCCTGCCCCCTCCACTCCCAGCAGCAGTCTGTCATGGCTCTTGCTCTCCAAGACGCATTTGTTCTTAAGCCATTTTAAACACCAAGGGGAGTGTCTGGTAACCCGTGAGAACTCTGAGTCACCCACCTCAAGGAGAGTGAAGGAGGCTGACACCAGGCTGCTCTTTGGCCACTGTTCCTGAGCCACAAGGGCCCAGTCATGGGGGCAGTGGGCACTGCCGGTGAGATCTGTCCTCTGGTCTTCATAGAAGGAATGGGCAGACCCTATGGCCATTGCTAGCCAGGCTACAGGGGATGGCCACCCTGGGGCCCCTCTGGGATCACAGCATTGATTCCTGGGTCCCTGGGTCCTCTGTGCACCCTGAGGCCCTGTGAACCTGCTCCATACCTCCTATTCCATCTTGTGGGCCAGCCAACCCACTGAGCCATGTGGGATGGATGTGGGCAGGGCTGACTGCCCTAGGAGTGGTCCAGACACGCATTCGGCCCCCCACGGGGGACTCTGCCTGGGCAGCTCAGTCAGGGGCCCAGCAGCTGGTGAGAACTCCGAAGGGGCTAGACTGCAGCGTCCCCACCACTCACTGGGGCCACATGCCCACACAGCCCCGGAGGGACCAGACTGCAGCGTCCCCCTGCACGCACCGGGGCCCGGCACACCCACACAGCCCCGGAGGCCGCCATTGCTGAGTACCTGAGTAGAAGGCAGCACTGAAGGCGTAGATGCACAGTCCCCAGCAGCCCATGGTGACGCCACTGCTGTACTTCTCGTAGGCTTCAGATGTGTGTGGGGCCTTGGGGTCGCCCTGGAACACCACCTCACCCATGAAGTCAGTGTAGAAGAGCAGCATCCCCTCGAACGACAGCCAGCCTGTGTGGGAAGAAGGCACTGAGCCCAGGGCACCCAGGCCAGTGTTCACCGACCATCACGGTCACACACAGCTTGCACAGGTTCAGGGGTTAAAGCGTACCCAGAGGAGCTGGCATCATGGCACAGGTTGCAGCCAGCTACTTGCAGCAAAGACTCAAGTCCTGGCTGCTCCATTCCCATGCAGCTTCCTGCACCCATGTGGGAGACTAGGATTCTCCTGGCTCCTGGCTTCCGCCTGGACCAGGACCAAGGTGGCCATCCCAGCCGTTTGGGGAGTGAACAAGCAAATGAAACACGTCTCTCCCTCCCTCCCTCTCTCTCTCTCTGACTTTGCCTTTCAAATAAGCAACAAAAAGTACCTAGTGCTGAGAAGCAAACTCAGGCAAAACCATGTAGGTTCTCATGTAGTTTTTGCTGTAAATAAACACAGATTTCTACACATGAGTGACAGGATGCTGTCGGTGGTTCTCCAGCTGCTGAGCTGGGGTCGGTCCCCTTAGGTGGGCGGAGAGGGGGCTTCTTGGCAATGCTCTGGAATACTGGACCCCAGAGGTGTTTGCCTTGGTGCCAAACGATCTGCCACCATGCACATCCCGTCACACAGCGTCCGGTCAGCCTGGCCAGGAGCCCTCCCCACTTACAGTGCCACCTGCTGGGCTGTGGGAGATAGCGCAGGGGCAGGCTTTGTCTCTGCTTATTATTTGAAAGGCAGAGAGAAAGGGGGACGGGGAGATCTTCCATCTGAATCTCCATCAGGGTCTCCCGTGCAGGTGTGGCACCCCGACACACACCGGAGCCACCTGTTGCTTCTCAGGGCAGGTGTGGCTGGCAGGAAGCTGGTGCAGCCAGGACTGGAAGCCAGGCTTGTGACGGAACCCACCCTCAGATGCCTGGGGCTGGCCTGGAATCAGGAGTGACACCATGGGGACAAACGCCTCATTCACATGTGACATCCTCTGCCAGTGCGAAACGGCCTTTTGGAAGGTCATGCTGACGCAAGAGCCCCAATCACCTCAAATTCTTATTTTTGGTCCAAAGATTCATTTTGAGAAGTCGGGTAGCCAACCACTCAGCAGCAAAGGACCCCCGTGGAGGGCCATGCGGGGCACTGCCACGCGTGGTTCGAGAGCTCACCCAGGAAGTGGTTGACGCAGAGGCTACGCAGCGCCCGGGGCATGTGGCAAATGGTGGAGCAGAGATGCCTGGCTGACAGAGGCGGCTCGGCCTGCTCGGCGGAGCCCGTCAGCTCGCTCTCATATTTCACGCCGTTGAGTAAGATGTTGGCCACCTGCAAGGGAACCCCACGAGCGCACCATTCAGAAACACGTGGCCGAGCTGGAGTGGGCACTGCCCACGTGTGACTGAGCGTGGGGCGCAGGCGAGGCCCGCTGGAGAGGAAGGCAGCACTTGGTCACCTGCGGGAGGAGTGAATCTGATTTAGAGAAACGTGGGTCAGCTCAGACCCGCACCCCGCAGGGCCCCTTCTTTGCACGGAGAGCGGGTGGAGAAGCGGAGACACCCTCTCCGGACAGGGGGACCTCCTGTCACCCGGAGGGCAGGGCACCCCTTGCCCGCCACGCCTCCTCGTCAGGTTGGAAGGGGTGGAGGGATTGCCTTCTGGGAGTCCTCCCACAGTAGCCCAGCCTGGCTTGGGGGTCTCCTGGGGCCTGATGCTTGCCGAGGTGCAGCCCTGGCTCCCCAGGGGCAGTCAGTCCCTGGTGCTGGCAGCCCCTGGCGGTTCCTGGCGGGAAAGAGGAGTTAGAGGAGGTTGGGAGTAAGAGTTCAAGCACACACCTTGAGAACCGGCTCTGCCCGAGTCTTTGGAGACAGGGCACGTTGGCCCAGGACTGGCAACGAGCTGGACACGTGACCTGGGGTCATGCAAAGTGAGGCTGCCCATGCCCACCCTGATGGGGGCCACTGGACAATGTCGCACTGTTGCAGCAGGGGCTCCCTGACACTGTGGTGACACGCACTCCTTCAGACCCGGTGGGGAGCCTGGTGTCCTCTGGCTGAGCCCCGCCCCAGACTGCAGATCCCAGCTGTTACCACGCGGCAGCCTAGGCAGTGGCCGCCATGGGGCCTTCAGACAGGGTGAGGGGAGACATGCACCTGGCACACAGGAGGGGCCTCACCAAGCACCTGCTCATCTGGGTCTCCTGTGGACTGGCTGGGTCTGGGCACAGACAGCGTGTATCTGGGACTGCCTCCCTCGAGACCCACTCGGGCTAGACAAGGCCTCAGGAACTCCTGCCCTGAACTGGCTGGACCACTGAGCACAGCGACAATGGCATCCCCCTCTTGTCACTCGAAGGAACCGCCACTCCAATCTACTCTGAAAACGACTCTGACAGCCTTCCGGAAGATTCTTTGTCTTCACAGAAGATGCCACTGGCTGAGAATCCAGGGCCTTCTCAGCCTCCAGGATGTGGCTGACACAACAGTGAGGTGCCCGGTGCCATGGGCGGTGAGAGCGGGGGGTGTAGTTTACATGTCTTGTTTTTCAGGGAGAC